>NC_070586.1:30496728-30828395 GCF_027409825.1 Scomber japonicus | reverse complement strand
CTTGCTTTATAATTGCACCCTGCCGAGTGCACTTTAATCCTGTGTTTAACAGGTAAAGGGTAGTGCTGAGGTGGAGAGAGAGAGAGAGAGAAAGAGAAAGAGAAAGAGAGAGAGGGGTCTATTAGGTGTTACCCAAGGCCTTGGCATGAAGCCACTTCACCGAGAGGAAGATAGTGAGAGATATGGAAACGGTGTCAGGAGAAAAGAGAACACAGAGTGATCTCCCTGCAGTCAAGGCTGTGCAATGAAGTCGCCTGACAACTCACTCCTGAGGGATGTAAATAATTACTGGAGATGATAGAAAGAGAGAGTGAGGGAGGGTCACGGCGGTTACACTTACACCTTTTACTCATGACTGTACAGTATGATGTGTGCTGAACTTGAAATATGTATGATGTGCTTTGGCTGTGAAATAGATTCATCCAGCAAGAATTATTTTTTCACACAGTTTGAAAGAAGAAGAAGAAAAAAAAGAAGACACTGAATGCATTTCATATCAGGATCATCACCCTCTATGTTTACTGATAAAAAAAAAACTATGTTTGCACTGAAAATCCTGTTAATACAATCCAATTTTTGACAAGATTAATGCTTTAATGATTGTTTTTTTTTTCCAGATCCAGTTTTCACCTAGTTTTCAACTGTGACACCCTTGATGAATGCAGTGAGAGTAAATGAAGCGGGGCATTTGATGTAACAGAATTAGTAAGCTCATTTATAATTCCCTAGATAAATAAAGGGATCATTTACACTAAGTAAACACAAATTCACAGTTGCTTATTGTCATTTTCTTTCCTATTGAACAGTATAAAGTGAACAGCTGGCGTGCACATCTGCACATTCTCTACATTTGCTTCTACTAAAATGAAGTGAATCAAGCTGGATTAAATTAAATAGCACTTATGACATATACAGTATGAGCTCATAGACGGTTTCTACTCAGTCACATCTGTCCACATCATTAACAGAGATTAGAGGTCCTCTGTGTTTTTGCATAGAGCATAAACATTGTTATTCATCTATGTTATTCATTCACTTTCAGTATGTGCTTGTGTGGTAAATCATCATCATTCTGTTATATTTAATCCTCTTCATTTGCTTGACTTTCACTGATATTCTTTCTTCCTTCTTCTTCTTAAGTTATTTAAATGATTTTGCTGCTCCAATGGCACAATTTCCCAAAAGAGATCATTAAAACATTTTTTTTTTATCTTTATCTCTGTGAAAGTCTCATCTCTCACTGTGGAATAGAAATTAAAAGGAATTTCTTTAAAAGTATCAAGTTCCAATTAATGTACAGGGAAATCTAGCAGTCACCATTAAATGAAATGGGTGAATAATGTGATTTCAGCTTGTAGGATTGATCAAGATTGGAATAGTGTGGAATATAACACTTCATCCTTGTCTTAACTCTGATAGAGCACACATTATTTTCTCCAGGGCTCTCCTTGCATCAATCCAAGCAGCTAACCCTTTAACACAAAGTACAATCCAAGTGATAAACCTCACACCAGAGCCCAGCATGCACTACTAGACTGATTAATAAGGAGGTGTTAATAAGAAGAAAGCTAGCAAACAGAACTAACTCAAGTAAGTTTTGTCTGGATCAGCTGACAAATCCACTGAAGTGTCACCCTCAACCCCTCCAGTAGTGGATCAAACTGTACTCCAGTCTAAACCCAGCTCCCTCCGCTCCCTCCCTGTAGGAACCAGCCTGCCATTCATCCAGCGGGGCATGTAAGAGTACAGCACCGGTGGCACCAGTCTGAGGAGTCCGGTGGGTCTGAATGATGTCTCATCAGCTAGCTGCGTTGTGTCAGAGCAGCGGTGCGAGGCCGAGGCCAAGGAGCGGGTTACCACGCACCCGCTCAGGCGTTACAGCTGCTGTGCTCTCAGGTGCGGTGAGACGGCTACAGCGTCTCAGTGTCGAGACAGTAGAGGACAAGCTGACTGCGGCATTGGAGAGAGGTGAAAATGTGTTTAAAGATAGAGCGGATCTTAATTAATGTGAAGCATACGGCTGACAGCAGTTTGTAGCACACGAGTGAAAGTAGAAATACTGCTTCACGGTTGTACGCCTCCATCAACAAGTCCAGTTGTAGTCTACTACATGTATTTTCCTTGTATGTGTTTGGCCAACCAAGCTGATGCTGATAGAGCACAAAGTTGTAGCCATGACAGCAGATGATGCTTCACATATGGATGTTGCTGCAAGGACGCAACAAATTCTACACAACGATGCTTCACACACATCTTCAACCCAGCAGCAGTGCAGATCTACACAGTCACCACAGTTTCAAGGTGGGCACCCAACATTAGTGTCACCAATTCAGTATCTGTCTAAATGTGAAATATGGTCACAATCTCCCCCCTTGTGTTCCTGAGTTCTTGAATACTGGCCAGAAAAGTGTTTTTGCAGAACACTATGATGCCACAGCAACATTGACCTTTGACCTTTCGGATATAAAATGTCACTGCTTCATCATTTCATCCTGTTAGGCATTCGTTTGAAACTTTTTTATAATTAGTGTGGGAATTCTTGAGCTATGGGCCAAACAACGAGTTCCGACCTTTTGACCATTAAAGTCTAATCATTTCATCCTTGAGTCTAAGAGGAAGTTTGTGCCAAATTTGAAGAAATCCCCTCAAGCTGTTCCTGAGATATCAGGTTCACAAGAATAGGATGGACAAACCCAAAAACATAACAGCCTGAGGCCACAGCTATCTTCAGCATGGAGGCATAAAAACCAAACAGGTTTCTTGCCTCAGCATTCACTTGTTATCCACCTTGCTTTAGAAGCTAGGCCACCTGGCAGGTATGTTGTTGTTGTGTGTGTGTGTGTGTGTGTGTGTGTGTGTGGGTGCATACATGGTATATGTGTGGCTGTGTCAGGCCTGCTTCCACTCAGTAGGATCAAACAGCGGCACTGGCTGCTCGCCTCTCGTCTCCCTGCCTTTCCTGTAATGAGGAGTGATCCATTCGCCTCCCGTGGAGGAAGGACATGTTTATACAGCTCCTGCTCACAGGCAGCGAGAGGAGAAAAACAGATTACAGAGGCACTCTGGTCAAATGTCAACACAACTCCACACAAGTAGCAAAGAGACACACATCAAACGCCGCAGCAAGAGTGTGAACAGACGGCTAGCGCTTAGTGAATCAGCTAAAAACAAACAAACCTTTGAGTTTACAAATAGAGGAATTTCCTCTGTGCTGACCCTTGCTCAGTCCCCGTGGAGGATCTAGTTTTCCTGCCCCGTGGCACTTTTAAACGAGGAGTTAAATCAAGCCAGTGCTCCAGTATCGGCTTTGACACATATTGCAGAGGTGTGCTGCACCTTCCGCTGAAAAACTGCCCCGTAAATGGTAGAAATAAAACAGCTGCCAACTCATGACGCGGCCCCCGTGAAGCCCTGCGTGACGGAGGAGCGGGTCTGCTTGTAGGGGCCAACGATTCATTACAGGAGCTCCCCCTCTGTGAAAATTAAGAGTGGCATCAGAGCAGAGGGCTAACTGTGATTCATCTTGCTGTTTTTTTTTATTATTATTTTTTACAGCTGCTAGTATGATGAAATCATCGCAGCGATCGGACCCTTCTGCACAGCGGGACGTCGGGGGGGATTCTGTATGCTGGAGGCGAGGAGATGCAATTGGCAAACAGGAGTAAAAAAAGGAAAGTGGGTCCACCTGCTGTATAACCCAGGTCAGAATGAATGGCGCTGTCTGGCCCTCAATAAGCAAATCTGCAATTAACAAGATGTGAGCAAAACTAGTCAATGCCCCACTAAAGCTGAAGTTGACCTCAGTCAAAGCAGGTCACGAGACCACACATCTACTGCTGTGAAAGACACTTCCTGCAGACTGCTGAGAGGGCGAGAACAAAGGGAGAAAAGGAAGGAAGGAGAGGGTGAAGACAGAGCGGAGGTGTGTTAGAATCAGCCCAGCTAAAGGTGGAGTGTCTGGGCAGATGCCAGATCACAGACAAACTAGGCACAGTGACAGATCTATTCCCCCCCCCCCCCCCCCCCCCTACGCTGCCTCCAGCCAGCTGTCACTGTAGATAAACACAATGGCTCCTTCTCTGCAACAACAGCACGCCCCGTAATCTGGAATTGACAGCTGACTCTGCCTCGCCACTCTGACGGAGCTGAGGGAGAGACGCCGCCAGTCAATTAACCCAAAGAAATGATTTTTGCATTTGTGAGGAATGCGAGTGGAAATGAGAGGATATGTGTGAAAGTATGCACGAGCACTACAGTAAAGGCTCAGGTGTGAGACAATAAAGAGAAAGTGGAGAGAGAAGTGAGAAGAGGTGTAACTTTTTAAAATAGTATCATGTTAAAAAAGTGGACTTTGGTTTGAAATGCTTGATGCTTAAAGCTCAAAATGCACAAATACGAAGATAACCCCCCCCCCCCCCCCCCCTCCCAATTTGCCTGCAGCTCATGTCTCTGCCTCCACATGTATCTTCTGATCCGGTTCTGCTCTCAGACCCCGGCAGGTTCTGCATGAGATGGCCCCCACCCAGAAACTTCCTTCAACCGCTGAGGTGCGACACCCATCCGGTGACACACACCCTCCATCAACGCTGGCTGCCAGGAGTTTTGATATTTCCTTAAGTCTCCCAACAAAAAAAACAAAAAAAAAAAAAAGAAAAAAGTTCCCCCTTCTGCCAGGTTCTGTTTCAGTCTTTCCACGGAGGCATTATGCACAGAGCGGATGGATCAGCATGCTGTGTGCTAGTTGCGACTGTCTGTTTACGTTTTCACAGGGAAATCTGGCAGCCACCGTGTGTGTGTGTGTGTGTGTGTGTGTGTGTGTGTGTGTGTGTGTGTGTGTTGGGGCCTGCCAATACAAGCCCAGGCCTCAGCTGACCCGAATTTGTTTCTCTTTGCACAACAAAACTTTTCTTTTACAGCAGCTATAAAAAGTAATATCGCACACACACACACACACACACACACACGCTGAAGTTCAAAGAGCATTAAATGAAGTGAAACATACACTGAACTCTCTGGGGAACTGCTCTGACCCTCATCCATTCAGCCTGCCTAATGACATCAGGGCCTAGACTTTTATAAGAGATCCTTCCCCCTCATGTTCACCCACTTAATATTCATACTGCCTTATAAAAACCAGCGCCGCCGATCCCCCGTCCCCATTTCTCAGACGAGCAGCACCTCATTTTATCCCTATTACATTCTGCTGGAGTGATGTAACCCCGCCTCCCGTCTCTAGAGTCCCTCTCACAGCAGAAGGGGAGTCATCCATTCATAGCAATCTGCAGCTCGGATCATAAATACCTGTAACGCTGACCCTTGCCGGACCTTGCGGCTGGGATATCCAACCCACAAATCAATGCTGCACAGCTGGATCTAGATTAGGCAGGCGCTCCCATTAGATACACCGGAGCCAGAGAAGTCATTTTTCCATATGTAGAAGCTTTCTCTACAGACCTGGGTCTAATCACGAGGATTGTTTGTTTTGGACCGGATCGGAGAACAAGATGGGTGGGTTTCGCCACACAGGGAGCGACAAGTGCAGGAAATGCCAAACATTTCCTCATGTAGTTAAAACCCCCAAGTGGAAAATGCAAAGATTAACTTCCAAATACTGTATTAGTTCAAATATAAGCTGACCTGGATTCTAAGACTCCCACTTTTCCAACACGTGGAGAGACTTGTTGAAGATGAGAAATACTTTACAAGCGCGGCCGGGGGGGGAAGTTTCTCTGTGATACTAGAATCCAGGGATAAAATAGTCTTTCTCTCTCATAAAAGTGAACAATGAAAAGCTAATTCCCACATTAGTGTTGCTTGTCCAGGTTGGTTTTCTGTCAAATCTGTGTTGGCTGCAGAACACACAGTGAGCTCTTCAGTCCGTCTCTGCACCACAGACATCTTCAGGTGTTTATTTCCACTGTGGAAATATACTTTTACAACTCCTGTAGGACACGTTTAGAGCCCACTAACTCTAAAAGACACACAACATGAACACACTTCAAAAAGCTTGCTAACCTACAATAAACCCATAACGCAACACTCACTTAAAGGTGCAGTGTGTAGAATTTAGTGGCATCTAACAGTATGATATAATATTCAAAAGTATGTGTATAATCACCTGAAAATAAGAATCATTGTGGTTTGGGCCCTTTATGTCTACATACAGTAGGGAGTGGGTCCTCTTCCACAGAGATGCCATATTTCTACAGCAGCCCAGAATGGCCAAACAACATACTGGCTATAGAGAGGATATTTTGTGAGTTTTGTGGCCACTGTGGGTTTCCCTTCATGTTTGGATGGGGAGGAAGAGGGTGAGTTTATTGCAATTTGCAATCTCTCTGCTAAATGCCACAACACTAGTCCTTTAAAGTAATGTAAAATACAGCACTGTCTGCAAATATACTCATTTAGAAAAGAAAAGCTGATGTCTTGGCATATATTGTAGTTATTCTTTTACTATTTTTAAGGCTTGAAAACTTGAATAATGCTTTAAAAAAAACATTTCTATCATTTTACACTAAGGGCTTCCTACACATGTTCATTATATGCATGATTGTACACACTGAAATACACCAGAGTTCTCATTAAATATAGATTTTGTACCCTTGACATTCATCAAGGTAAAGTAAGTATGCAAATAAATCAGTTCTCCCTCTTCAGGAGTCACAGGTCAGCCTCTCTACACAAAACAAGTGCTCTCCACAATATATGAATCTTTACTGAAGCAAGTCATCTAGTCAGGTTAATATCATAAAGAACAGTCAGCTATTCATATACATGATTTATGTGAATTGTCCTGATGCAGTGAAAGCAGCCATCTATGCCCTGCAGACAGCTAAAAGCAAACACTGACAATCTGCTTTTTCTTGCTGTTCTCATAAGTGACGGATATCAGTGTGTGATGAAAAATGTGTTACGGGGGATTTATACCAAATATATATTCAGTAAACAAAGACGACTGATCCGCTGCAGAAGATGTCAGGAAACATGACCGCCCGCTAAAGAAAAGCAAGCATAGAATATTGATTCAGACTGACCTTCCTTAAAGTTAAAGGCAAAAAAAAAACCCAACAACATAAAAATAAATTCACCCTGCTGTCGATTCACATCTCACACAAATCAATCAGCATCTCAACAAGTTATATTCCTCAACTTGCAAAAAAAAAAAAAAGAAATCATGATGATAATGATAATAATGATGCTCTCACTTTCATTCTGCCGGTGTATCCCCGCTCACCAGCCGCTCCCTCAAACAAAAACAACTTAACCTTCCTCTCCTCTTTTTTATGGATCCGGAGCAGTTGACATTACTGTGACATTTACCTCAAGTCAAAACACTGCAGCTTTCCGACTGTCCTTTAAGCAAACACTCCCTCTATCCTCCAGACTCACTCCTTTTAAATGTTACCCTCTTTTTTTTTCTAAGGAGGTTATACCCACAATAGCTTTTTATCTTTTCCTCTGAGTGTTGCTGTGTGGAGAGTCTGCATCACTGAGAGCTGGGAGTCTCTACTAGCCTTGTTAAATTGGACTTTAACAGGCTTCCTGCATGAGAGGATTGTATTTGGACTGAGAGCAAACTATAAAAAAAAAAAAACCCAACAAAACATCAAATTCTCTTGTAAATGCACATAGGATTCCCTGGAGTTGGGATCACCATATTCCCTTCACTAAAAGGTCAGAGGAGCCCCTTGCTGCATTAAAACATAAGTGTAAATACAGGGTGAGAATCTCTGAAAAGGCATATGTCTATATACCCAACACATCTTATTTTTGTATATATATTGTTTTTACCTGTTTGAATTTTTCCTGCTTTTTAGCTCCTCTATTTAAATGCTATTTGTAATGTGTTTTCTGATAACCCTGATGAAAGCCTCGAGCCAAAACACCTTGGTATAACAATAAAGTTATTTATACTGGAGTTTCAACCTTTTTAGCCTTTTTTTCCCTTCTCTCTGCATATTGGAAGCAGGTGAAGTTGTACCAGAAACCTCTACTCTGTGTCTATCACTGAAAACATATCAGAGAATTAGACTTTATTAGACTATTTAACTTCTAATTGATGCAAATTAACTTGTTGTTTAGTTTTCTATTTTATTCAAGTGGTGTAAATGACATGTTTCACACATCTATAACATGTTTATACTTTTTTTTTTTTTATACAAGATGAATTTTTTGGAGACTGGAGACTTGAAATATTCTTGCACTGGCCCCTTTTCAAAATAAAACTCCAGATTGTAGAATGAAATAACAGTAATAATAATAATTCCCCTCCTCTCTCCTCTTGTTTCTTTCCTTTTCTCCCCCCTCTATACTGCTCAGTCATCCGGTTATGTCTGTCCTATTGTATGTATTGTATGTTGTATATGTACGGACGGGGTGATTGCTGTAATTTCGCTGTACTTCTGTATAGTGACAAAATAAAGCCTATCTATCTAGAGAGACATGGCATGATAAGACATATGCTCTTTATGTAAATCCTGCAGAAGTGCGCTGAAATCATGCAGGAATAAGGCATCTATGAATGACTTTTTATATCATCTCAAATCTAGAATGACAATCAGAATGAATGTAAATATTGAAGAAGAGGTAACCTGCCAGCAAAATCAGATTTCAGTAAATATACCAGACATGTGCATTCATTTCAGATGTAAATGCAATCCATCTGAGTCATAACACAATCAGGATTGGAGATGATATCGAGGGCTGAGGGGAGGGAGGCGAGGCTGTTGTAGCAGAGGCAGGTCGGCTGTTCCTCCATATAATGAGGTCTGATTCAGAGGGGAAAGAGAATCGCTGGTGATGTGACAGCAGATGTTAAAGGTCAACATCACCTGTGAGCACGTGTGTATGTGTGTGCGTGTGTGTGTGTGTGTGTGTGCATTTGTTTGTGTCAGAGCATATGTTGGGTGTGCGTGGGCGTCGACTGCCACGCTACCGTTCTCGTCATTTCTCAACCGGTCGAAAAGGTAATTACTGTTTCGAAACATTGACTCATTACAATATGGAGACAAATGACTCGTCTGTTCTGCCTGAATCATTGACAGCATAATAACAGACCATCTGTACCCCCCCCCCCCCCCACCACCACCACCACCACCACCCCTCCCACCCTCTTCCTCTTGCCTCCCCACCCCGAAGCACTAAGTGGTATACATTCATCATACAGTAGTGAGTGAGCGTGTGTAATTACATGACACCAGCTCCATGTAATTCTACTAACAAATGAAATAGATGGTGATGTCTCTATTAGTGGAAATAACCGTAATGGGTGAGTGTGTAGGTTGACCTTTGAGACACATTGACAGGAAGTCAACCTGTATTGAGCTATCTTCCTCCTCACTCCTCCAATGATATTTAAAGCCTCATTTTTCAGCATGATCCAACATTATATACACAACTAATTAAGAGTGGCTCAAAATAATATGCAAAAGTATTATTGTAGCCAAAATAAATGAACTGTTCAAGACAATATGGGAAACATAACCAGCCTACTCCACTTTTTTTTTTTTTTAGGCTTCTGCCCTCATTATGAACACCCTTATTGACCTGTCCTCCCTCCATTACTCCACATGAATGTGCTGCTTGTCTAAAAACACAGCGGTCAATTTGCCAGGGCAGCGCTGCGAGTTAGTGAAAATGACTGGCACTCCGAAGAGGCGAGGACGCCATTTGGAATCGGTGCCGAATTCAATAACGCCGTGCACAAAACTCCACGTGTGGTGCTTTGCTCACCATTCTTAGGCTCCAAGAAAAACATGGCAGGAATGCAGGCGCACACACACACACAGACACACACACACACACACACCGTGCTGTTGTGGGGGAGAGCGGCGCGCAATCTTGTATAAACGTATATTTTTTTGGTGTGTTATACGCATATGCCGGCTTTCTGTCTGCCCCCGTCTCCATCTTGACTGCCAAACTGTCAAGTCGGCGCATGTGTAGAAAGAGGCCGACGCTTCTCTGTGTGGGTTGTGGGCATCTGTCTGTCAACAGCTCTTTGCTTTCTCTCTGCATTTCTATGTTTGTATGTCTGCCAAGCTGCCAGTCAGTCAGAAGTGTTTGCAGAAAGAGAGAAGCCATCTTTCTCAGCTGAAGGGCTCCCCACAGAGAGAAGTGAGAAGCCCATCTATCTCAGTGGGTATTTGTGATTGCCAGCGGAGTGATAAGATGCCCCCGGGGCAGCGCTCTGTGCTCCGGCAGGCAGGGATCTTACACCGCGCTGATGAGTGCTGTCTAGAAGCTTTATCTGGGACAAAAGCAGCCTTGTTAAAGCTCAACACCAGTGCTTAAACCAGCCGTGAAGAAACAGAAAGAGAGGAACTGTGGGGGAGAGGGAGGAGAAACGTCTCCGGCTGAATATAATTACCTAGTTCAAACGATGCTGAATATGGTAAGTAGTACTTATCTCTTCTGCGACCTTCCCGACCCGCGCATTCCACTGTCATGGAAACTTAATAGAGCGAAAGCTGGGTAATCACACTGTTCTATGCAGCAGTGTACTTCACATCTGTAATGTACAGTACGGGTTAGATAAAGTGCATTCCAGACACAAGTAAAAACGGTGGTGCGTGTTGAGTGTTAATGTTAACCTAAACAACAGCATGCCACACATTCTCTCACACAAATGACTAACAGGAAAGGAGTCAAGAGAGGGTATTATATACTACTGTATGCTGGCCGGCAGATGACTGAGCTCAATGAGATGATATTAAAGCTTTGTCAAGTCAGGCATCCTTTTATTAATATGGTCCTCAGCCTGAAGACCTCAGAGCAGTAGACAGTGTTGATATTTTTAAGACCTACCTTTTAAATCTGAACTTCATTTTAATTACTCATCTGTCTTTTATTTAATGTTTTTAGCTCATTTTTCTACTCAGACTATCCTTTTTATTCTTCATGACCTTCCTTTCATGTCTAGTTTTATTTCATCACATTACCTCTTAAGTTGTTTTATTATTTTATTTTCTTCTTATCTTTTTCTTTCCCTTTTTAAAACCTCCCCTCACATTTCTGTTTTTTATTTTTATTTTATGACTTTATCTTATTTTTATTCTACCTCTGGTGTTTCCTCATTGCAAATTCATGATAGTTAAGATAGTGTTTCCTCAGTTCCTGTTTTTACTGACTCTTTCTTTGTGTGTGTGTGTGTGTGTGTTTGTTTGTTTTTACTATGTCAAGCCGTCTGTGTTATATCACTATGTATGAAAAGCGCTGCACCAGTAAAGTCTGATTGATTGACTTTAGCGTTGCGCTTGAGTTCAGCATTCAAAAGAATACATTGCTGCTATTAAAATGTCCACTGGGAGAGAAAAAAAAAAAAAAAAAACCCCTCCAGAGGCATTTAGAAAAGAAATCCTTTGAGCCAGAAATGAACACTGCCATATTATCTACTCATCCTTACAAGAGTCAAAACAGAGTGGGTCAGCAGGCACACATGTGTCAGCGTTCATCAAAGCAGCAGAAGTAAATATCCTGAACATGTTCAACCACAGTTGTCAAAGCAGGCGTTTGTCCACTCAGGCACATAATACCCTGAGGCCAAGTTCATTCTTTAAGAACAATGTGTGGATTCAAGTCAACTCAGACAAGACTAAGTATAAAACACTCTACAGTAGTCTTAGCTGTAACACTGCAGTCACTGTGGAAAGTGCTTACAGAGCATCCTGTAAAAATCCACAATGCCTTAGTATGTATCTCTGAATATATTTAGCTAATCTACTAAAGGGAGTATTTCTCAAGCAGGAAATTATGTCAAATATTATTTAACCCTTAAACAGACAACGTGCACCAGGAGATACAGACTCTTTAACCTTTGTGTTGTCCTCCCGGGTCCTTCCTCTGTCCTTCCTTCCTTCCTTCCTTCCTTCCTTCCTTCCTTCCTCAGATCTCAGTTCAGCTGTTAGGGTAAATGTTCCCTCCTTCTGTCCTTTCTTCCTTCCTTCATCTGTCCTTCCTTTCTTCCCTCCTTCCTTTCCTTCCTTCTTCCTCCCTCCTTTCCTTCCTTCTTCCCTCCTTTCCTTCCTCCTTCCTTTCCTTCCTTCTTCCTCCCTTGCTTCCCTTCCTTCCTTCTTCCCTCCTTTCCTTCCTTCTTCCTCCCTTGCTTCCCTTCCTTCTTCCCTCCTTTCCTTCCTTCCCTTCCTCCCTCCTTTCCTTCCTTCTTCCCTCCTTTCCTTCCTTCTTCCCTCCTTTCCTTCCTCCTTCCTTCCTTCCCTTCCTTCCCTCCTTCCTTCCTTCCTTCCTTTAGGTGCAAATGACATAACTAGTAAGGCCTGTTTAAGGGTTAATTGAAATGATGCACTAGAAGAAGCCTGATTGTTATCTAGCAACTGTAAGAACAACTGAGCTGTTTCTGTAGTTCTCTATTTAAACATCATTAGGGATATACAGTACAGTACTAATGACACAATGTAAAGCCAGGGTTGGATTTTCTCACCCACTCAGCAGAATTATATTACCTAACAGTATCATCCAGTGATATGAAGTGAGTGGTTTTAGTGAACAAAAACACCATAACTGCTACTCCTGGTATATTTCCATTCATCATATTTACAGATTTGGAAGCTCAGACTCACATCTTGACAGCTCAAGTATCACCCAGTCTACCCGAAGTGAAAATATTTTTTTGGCAGCGTCTGAAGAGCGGCGCCGACTTGCTTGAGCGGAGCGCCTGGGTTTTTTTTTTTGTGTAAAGACACTGTAGCATATAATAAAGTCAATGTTAGAATTCAGAGTCCCGAGTGTTGCTGTTGTTAGAAACGTTACGCTGTTGCTGTTTGGTGTCATGTTGTGTTTACTGTACTGAGTGTATCTATTTCATTTGTTTTTCACCTTTTTTGTTGTGTGTGTGTGTGTTTGTGTGTGTGTGTGGTATACTAACTTTTATGTAATACAAAGCTAAATCTGTTAGAATGGAGGTTAGTGGATAATTCAGTGCTAAGTGGGATTATCTTTCTTTTACAAAGTAGGTCAATGACACAAAAAAAAAGAGCTCCCCAAAAATCACTAAAATCTGAAAAATCATAAGCAAAAATCCAGAAGCTTTTTTTTACCCAAGAAAGACCTACTGTAAAAGATACCAGTTGTTTAAGACAATAATATAAAAGAGGCATTCATCCTCACAGAGACACTGTAAAAATAGCATTCTTCATATGTAAATGCTACAGATACCTCCAATTCATTTTCAAGTGTGTTATGAAAACCCGTGACCTGAAAATAGGAAATGAGATGCTTTTTATAGACAGCTGCGATCCCCCCCACCCCCCACCCCTTTTTTTTTTTTTTTTGCATCCACACATCCAATAAAAAGGACAGCAACAAAAAGGATCTCAGTCAGGCTGTGTTAGAAACTGACACACATGACAAATAAGCCTTTTGCAATCATGAGCCAGGCTTGAATGGCAATCCTTTTACTGTGACATGTATAGTGTGACAGAATGACAGCCAACATATGTCATATCTATATATTTAACATGGATCGAGTGGCAGGAATGCTGAATGTGTGTGTGTGTGAGTGTGTGTGTGTGTGCTCAGGGGGCAGCCGGCAGGTTAATGAGCTCAGTAATAGGCCTGCAGACTGTCGTTCACCCCTTATTAATCGGAGACTCGGCTGTTTGTCCACACAGCTCAGTGGGCCCCTAAACAGCCAATCACAGGTAGTCTAAATACTGACACGTAGCCAACGAAAGCTTCCCCCAAATGCTATACTGACAGCTAAGCATCAGCACATAGACTATACACTGTACAATGATTTTCACTAATTGTTTGAACTGTGTAAAGACATTTGTGTGCAGTGAAAAGGCAACAGTGGAGGAAATAAGTCAAGAGGAATACCAGCAGCCTATAATCAACAGTATAGTACACACTGGCATTTATAGATTGTACAAACCATTGAAGGCATTATCCAATTTCCTAGTGAAGATCAATAACCTTCACCTTAACACAAAACCTATACAAATCCAAATATAACTATTTATCTGGGTGTAAGTGGTCCCCCGTGACTGTTCACCACCACCACCATATTTTCCTTTACTGACGGCACATGAGAAAACACACAATGCCAAAACACAGACGGCGAGCTCGACAACGCGCTGATGCAACCCGCCTCGTCTTAGAGATTGCGCGGCGGCGGCCTCATTGAGAACAGACTATCATCAGTTTTTACCGCTGATTACATCATTTAAGTTGGGGGAGATTACACCGTTGTTTATGCTCCCATCGAGGCACTACAAATGAGAGGCTTGCGAGCTTCCAGCTGTGTACCTAATAATGCAGTCTGTTTAGGATTCTCATCTCCTCCATCAGCCAGCCTCTTACATGTTTCAACAGCTAACAGCACACGGCTGGCAGTTTACATCAGGCACATAATAGGGGAAGTGGAGCCAATATGTTAACTGATGGGTTCAGACATTGGCGGGGTGTGAAAAAAGCTTGGCACGGCAAACAAGCCTTAAGAGTTTTCTCTTTCCAGGTTGAGGTGCATTGTGGGTCTTTTCTTTGTGTCGGATATCAAGCAAGAGTGGTTTGCCATGACGGCAGATCATACAGACAGAGTGGAAGCAGTATAATCAGAGCAAAGAGGCTGTGTAACTAAAAAGATTGTCTACAGGAAAAACACAATAGGCCTCCAGTACCCGAGAGTACATTAGCTGAAAATAGGCCACGGGCATTTCAGTCCATAAAAGAGAGGAGGAATGAAAATCCTCCTGCAGCAAGGCAATAACGCAGCTTTTAATGACAACAAAAGGAATCAACAAAGCACACAGCTCTCTTTCTGAGTGTCTCTAATCAGTGCCGCGTCTACATTGTTCACATCACACGAGACCATTTTATTTGACACAACTTAAAAAGCAAAGTATTTTGGCTTTAATATAATTTAATTACAGTGCCGGCAGCACAGAGCTGGCATAACAGCGCTCTGTCTTGGCAAAAAATAGACAGTAGTTTAATGTGATTAATTGGTGCTTTTTTTTTTTTATTTTACATTTCTGGGAACTGTCATTCAAGCAATGGTGATGGGAAATTGAGTCAATGATGGATTGGCATGTCTCTAGTTGCTTTTGTTACTGATCTAGTCCACATGGCTACAGAGATGCAGCGGTTTTCAGAAAGGGACTAGATTAACCCTTAGGCCCCCCCTCCCCCCTCCCCCCCGTTTATGCCTTTTAAGTTTTCTTCAGTATCAAAAGAAATAAAATGAATGCTTTGATGACAATGCAACCAGGAACTCCCAATAGCTTCAGCATGACTTTCCATGGTACAAGTTTGCCAAATTGTAAACAAATGTAGGCCAAAAACAGGCTAAACACAGCTAACTCACTGGCTCAGTGTCAACATCACTAGATCTTCTGTCTACCTCCAACAGGAACAGTAGTTACTAGATCACAATTTAAAGTAATAAAAAGGAGTGACATGAGCAATATTGTTTTTTTCATTTTACACTGAGATTACATTTTGAGATTACTAAGGCTCAAAAGCTCCCATCAACATAGTTCTTGTATCCCTAGATTACTGATGCTCTTTCCATTCTGAACATATTTACCCTGTGTGGAAATCCTGTGGCTAGGCAAAATCTATTTAAAACAACTAATGGCAAGACACATAAAAACTTTACTAGAACGTGTATATTCACATAAAAAATGATGGAAACTGCAAATTCTGAAAAAATAAAGAATCAGATGCAAAAAAAAAATAGAGGGCTGGTTACACTAATAAGCTAAAAGAAAATTCAGTGAATGGTAGTGTCGTTGTCACTGCAAGGATCTAAACGGCGCGCTCACATGGAGACAAGAGTCAAACAAATTGCCCCCGCATCCTAAATATGTAGTTGGATGTCTTCACACAAATCCTCCCTTTGAAGCTTTGCTGTACCTTGGCTGCTGAACACACTCTCCACTCTGGCAGCTTCATGTTTCTAGGTCTGTGTGCCTGCCTGAGCTCGGTAGCATGAGCAGAGGCACGCGACAGCTTTAAAAGTTAGCTAGATGCCTGTCAGCCTGTCGCTGCACCTCTCTGTGGCCAAACAGCTGCTGCTACTCCTGCTCTGCCCCCCCCCCCCCCCCCCCCAACACCACCACAAAATAACACTTAGACAGTTTCATACCTTTGAATTGCATTGCTCAGGGCGGCTACAGTTTGTTTTGACATCTCTGATTCATATAAAATTGATTTAAGACTTCGAGTATGAATATTACACATGAAATGATCTCAACTTTATTCACCAAACAGAAGCACAAGAAAAAGACATCAATACCTCAACTCTACAAACACAGACAGATGAAATCATTTGCCATTTAGGGAAATACGCTTTCTTGCTGCCATTTCTTTTTTTTCTCTTTTTTTTTTGCAGTCTATCATCACCTGCAAAGCTTACTAATTAACACATTATACCTCTTTTACACTGTGGGTTTCATGCAAACTGAGCCAGACCAGCTGTTTCCCCATTTCAAGTCTTGTTGCTGAGCTGCTGCTGCTGCTGGCTCTTGTTTCATACTGGATGGACAAATATAAGTGGTATTGATCTTCTCAACCATTTCTCAGAAGGAAAATATTATGAGAACTTCTCATAATGTTCAACTATTTGTTTAACCGTCACCGTTTGCAGGAATACCATTCACACTCACTATTACTGTAACACATCATATCAAAACTAACAAGAGCTATAGCTGGCTGCTTCCATATACTCCTCAGGGTTTATACTTGACTTCATGATAAGCTGTTTGAAGACTGTGATGGAGAGGAATACTGTAAACTGGATTAATGTAACCTTATCTTTCACAATTACTTCTCTTTTTTTCTTTTTTTTTTTGTTGGAAATGACCATTTTACTGTACATACAACTGTGATCTGAAATCCCAGCCGGAAGGCAAAATGATTCATGAAGCCATGAAGAACAGATCAACTGCCCTACAAAACAGCTGCGGCTCACTTGACATGTAGTCTGTCTTCTGTCGGCTGAGTTTCCTGAACAGACCTTTCAATTCCCCTTTCCTTCAGCGAGCTGGGTAATGAAAGGACACGGCAGGCTAGAGGTAGTTGTGGGGTTCAGACATTCCTCTGCCTCTCTTCCCACACATTGAAAATCATGGCCAGCTTATCCTCATTGGCTTTTTTCCAAAGCTCCACACTCTCAACAGCAGTATTCATCAACAGGAATGTTTGCTGCTGGTGCTACAATGAAAAGTGATGTTGTTTCCCTTGTGGTGAGAAAATTAGGTTTTTTTTTCACATTTAGTGATCCTGATATATTTATATATAAAATAAGCAACAGCTGGGTTCATAACCAGCTAACTCACAGAAGATAGGTTTAACAGGGAATGACAGACAGTTTTCTCTTCCCGAGATGTGTTTGATGTACTTCATTGAATTATCAAAGCCAGTCTGAATTACACAAAACACAACACAGCCTAGCACAGCAGATAGAGCATCACAGATCAATCATCTCTGAGACATCAAAGAAAATGAAATCACGTTTGCACCGCATATCACTCTGTATGGGGATTTTTTAATATGAGACGACTTCCCAGCAACCTTTTCGAAAACACACACCGCATGTAGGTGTGATTGGGGGAAACGACGTAACCCGTCCACTTACGCTGCAACTACATTCATGAAGCAACCTACATGTACTCTGTGGCCATCTATCTGTTTGATGTGGGTCATGAGGCTTTCATGGGGCTCCTGCAGCACTGAGGAATGAGAGGCATTTTCTCTATAACAGGAGAAAGCCAGGAAATTAGGCTGCATCACCTTTGAAGGTCTAAGATGTAAACTCAACCCAACAAGCTGTGTGTGATGTAACGGCTGTGCAGGATAGAAAAGAGTAGAGACGGACAAAAATAATCTTCAAAGAATGCTTCCTCTTAAATCACACATTCCCCGACGATTAACAATAAAAAGGATGCCAAAAGAATTGAGTTGAAGCATCTGAGGGTAATGATATCATGTCCAATTTTAATCATGAAAAAGTCAAAAATGAAGAAAGTGGAAATGGCGTGTCAGCGGTATCTTTTTAAGGGTATCGCTGTTGAGTGTACGGCTCTTCTAGTGCCTGGAGCTCTTGGTGTTCTCAGTGCAATGTGGCGCCTCAGCTGTAGGATGTTTCAACAAGCTCTGCCTCCCTCTCTCAAAGAGGCCTCAATCAGGAGCCAACAATGGCAGCCGAAAGTCATCCCCACCCCTACAATACTCCTCTTTCAAAAGAGGCTGCCATTAATTGGCGCACAGCACATTCTACCCTGGCAATTACACTCTTGTCTCTTGTCTCCAGCGCCGCCTGGTTCAAAGAGCCGGGAAGCGGAAGTCCTTCTGGTGCTAAAAGCAGTGCAATATCCTGACAATGTCTGGCCTCGACTGGCAAAAGCCTGCAATATTTATCAAAGGAGGGAGAGGGAGTCCTTCAATGCCAGCAAGACAGTAACTTCCCAGTATGAGAACATACTGGAGGAGGGAATGAGGATAACACGAGGCTGCAGCCTGGAGAAATCCATTCCAGCTGCTGTACAGTCACTCCTAGAGGGTCAGCATCTCAACTGTTTGGACTAAGCAAAGCAAGACACACACTCACACACACATAAAGGCTGTCTAAAGAAAAAGATGAGCAAAAGATAAAGTACATACAAGAATGATATAACAGTTCTAGGTTGAAAACTGGCCAGTTCTCACAAAGGCATATAAGTTTTCACCCTCTCACACTCAGGCTGCTCTTCTGCTTGCCTTAAGGGTATATGCCTTTCCCTCCCACTGAAATTCCCCAGCAAACCAAATAAAAAGAAATACCAGAGAATTTGTTCACAGTGGTTGTCCTTTGCCTCTGGCTACAGCATCCTCTGCAGCTACAGGTCAGCAAGGGGTCATCGCTACTGAATGACAGACAGCTGACATGATCACCAGGAGCAGAGATGTCTCTATCCAGAAAGCCTATTTTTGGTATTGACCATGGACTTGAGCTGAGGCTATATAGTATTAACTCATCTATTCCTTCCAAACAGACAGGTTGATCTATCATTTTCATTACTTTCATTATTGTCTGGGTTTTAGTTTTATATTTATGGCACTATTCTATCATGTATGGACACTTGAAATGGAAATCAAACCTTTTTAATACCATCGGGTATCAAAACCTGTCGAGGCAGCATCGAATGTTTTGTCATGTCTTGTTTACATAACTTGAAAACAGATATATCTTGTTTAAAATCTGCTATGTGTAAAATAATATCAACAAAGGATCAAATTACAATGAATAATGTGAAAGGAGAGTTTGTAGTGACAAACACACAGAGAATCATAATCTAACTTTTTTGCATTCTTCAGATCTTTGCTTTGTTTTTTCCAGCCCACAAATTAAATAATGACAAAAAAAACTAATGAACTGTTTAATTCCACTCTCACTGCTTTCATCAGCATTTCCAGGCAGCTGATACACACTTTACACTACCTGCCAAACACCAAACTGCAGACAGACAAAGTGAGATTTCTCTCAGAACTAAGCAAAGCTGAAATGAAAATGAACACAAAGAATGATAGTGTTGCTACATATGTGCTGGAAGTGTAAATACTGAATGCAACTGTTAGTCACATAAACTTAAAAGATTAATAAGTCAGATGAAAGGTCTGTGATGAGATTAAAGCGGCCAAAAAATGAATGAATGCAGATTTAAGTCCTTGGTATTTCATCTGTCAGAGTATGAGTGGCTGTGTCAGTGTAATGAATTATTTATTACTGACTGTTGTATGTCTATGTGTGTGTATCTTATCTTATAACTGCAAATATTATGCCTTTTTTTGGCAATGTTCTTTTAGGGCTGCTTATGTTAGGCTGTTAATTGTTCATATAATAAAACAAGAGTTTAAGAAAAGATGAATAAAAGTGAGGTGCTGAAGAAAGTATTGTTTTAGTATTATTATAACTATTCCAAAACTACTGTTTGAATGATTTCCAATGTGAAACATGTTTTTCTTCAATTACCTTGACCCTTGACCAACAAAATGGAATAAATTCATCCTTGAGTCTAAGTGGAAGTTTCCTCTAGTCATCCCTGAGTAACTGCGTCCAAAAGAATGGGGTGGACGTGAGGACCTTGACCTTTGAAATTTGACCACCTAAACTAATCAGTTCATCCCTAAATCTAAGTTTATGTTTGTGCCAAATTTCTTCAAGGTGGTCCTGAGACATCACATTTATGCGAGAGACAAGCTGAAAACATAATGCTTCTGGCTGCGATTGACTCCGGTGTGGAGCCCTAACAGACATAGAAATACTATACTTAATGTATACTTGCTGGACATTATGGCTTTTTGATGTCCCTACTACAGTAATAACTGACATTTCTAAGCTTCTCTGCCTGACATGAAGATCTGCTGTGGATTTACTTTGACTAAAAAGGTTTAAGATATAGTCTACTTCCTGGACTTTTAAAATACCAGATATCTTCTGATGTTTCCTGCCTTTGTTACAGACAGGACAAAGAGGTGATCATGGAAAAATGCATTGCAGACCACTTGGGGCTTTTCAACCCACTGTAAACTCTGTGCTGTTTCCTCTGCCATTCGAATCTTTAAGCCATACCACATGTACTCTGGTACCATAGAAAACCACTAAAGGCTTTTCTCATACTTGTCCAGCCACAGCTAATTCAATCTGGTCCTAATCTGTGCAGGGTGCAGCTCCTACATCCTAGCTGCTTGCCATGTACCATTAAATAGAGGAACACGCATCTTGTTGATCTGCCTAATGTCAGCGTACAGCGGTTCATCGCTAATTCCTATCATTAGTGCATATTGATGGCGTGCAGCTCGGGGAGAACACCGTCCAAAACCAGCAGCCAGCGACCAGAGCAGAGGAAATGAGGAGGGATTGATGGTCACTTCCTGCATCGCTCACTCTGGTCCCGAGGCAGCTGACAGCGGCTTCCTGTGGCTTCCTGTCAGCCGTTGGGAGGGAGGGACAAACAGAAAGAGAGAGAGAGAGAGAGACAGAGACAGAGAAAGAGACAGAAATGGTTGTTGCTGGGCCGCTCCCAGTGTTGAGCAGTCTTGGTAGCGGCCCAAATCCACTTGTGGTTCAGCCAGACGGGGCAGAGGAAATTCATCAACTGTGCTTAGTGTGTGAACACATTAGCATTCTTTATTTACTTGGCTAAGCTTTATTGAAAGTGACAAACAGGATCAAAGTGACTTGAGTACTTGAACACAGTGACATTGAACTTTGTCAAATTAAAATAAAGTATAATTACTCTGTGGATACTATTGTGTTCCAGTTTGTATCGATCTCTTTTTTTTAAAACCTTTAAGCACTCCTTTCTCTTTTCTTATAAGCAAAGTGTAATGTACATTTACTTAACCTTAACAGTCATTTTAAGCAGACATTTCTTTGCCAGTGCTGACCGACAGCAGATCATATCAGCTGTAGCTAATTATCTTTCACTTGCCAAAATAAATCTTATGGGTATTGTATGGTTAGAGTGCTCTGCTCAGTACTAGGGTGGACTGTGTTTTTGCAGTTCAACAAGACCAACAACACCACGTCAATTCTCTGGAATTTGGAGCTAGTAGCATGTGAAAAAACAACGTTAGCAAAATAATTCATACACCTGTTATTCAATGTGCCAGATACATCTAAGTTAGTGGTTCGATCTACAAGTTATGGACGGTAAAGCTGAAAACTGTTGGACACTGTATATATTTAGTCAGTTGCATATGTTAAAAGCTAAACTCAGTCAGATAATCGCATCTAACACCGGAGTCAGATTTGATCAAATGTAATTCCACTTTCTATAAATACATGCCTATATTTCCAATTGGTCTAACTCTAAATTGGAAAATAATTAAACTGACAATGTGTAATCAGATTCAGCATTGAGCTCAGTTGTAGCAACCACAGTAAAGTTAGCAGCGGCTGCGTAGGAAAGTCATAACAACAAAACTACTATGGAGGAAATGACTAACAAAGTTGTTGTGCAGCTAACCTCAACATGCAGCACACCCAATCTGTTCAAACGGCTACAGCAGTGCTTTGCTATGCCGACAACATTTAAAGGAAACAAAAAAAGCAAAGAAGCCACATGCAGCTGCTTTGTACCCTGCTAGAAATCAAGGGCGATGGCCAGGCTGCAGTTTGCAGCTGTAACCTGTCAGGTGCTTGTCGAGGTCATGTGGTTATTCATCAAACAGCAATAAGAAGAAATGATTATATGTACACAGGGTTAATACCCTTCAGAGAAAATAAGCACACCTCTGTGAAACTCTTCATACAGAAATGATAGAGAAATCATTTAAAGAGCGCTTTGAAATGAAAGATGGGAAACAGAAGAGATGACACATCCAATACTCAGACTCACTCAAATACACTAAATGCTTTTCAGCTTATTAAACCATCAATGAACCACAGAATATTTGTCTCTTGTCATCTCATGAAATGAAGTACTGAGCCTAACAATTTTGCTCCTACCCACATCCCCTTTTTCCAGTTTTGTCTCAATTTCAGCGAGCTAATGCAATATCATATCTTATTCACATCGAGGGACACGATATCCTGGGCAATGCATCTTTGCTAAAAGAGATGAGAGCCTTTCACAATGTAAGCAATCAAGGCTCATGGTTAAAATTTAATGTGCTGGCGTTAAATATAGAGTACAGGGAGGAAACCATCTCTGAGAGCATGTTAAGCAGACGTGAACACTTCTCTTCTTTTAGCCCATTACAGAAAGACTCAGGTGGCAGAGTTTTTTCTTTATTTATGGAGTAACCAGACGTCTTCCATGTCATGTCAACACGATACTTAGTTTCCCCAGTAACCTGCTTTCTTGTGTGCATTTCACACAAAGACTGCGGAGATGAAAGCACCACTGGGCTGAACTTCTATTGACCTCTTTTTGTAGGGATGCGATGATTATAGATGCAGGCATAACCTGAGCGGAGAACTATAAACACAGAGGTAAAAATGAATTAGCTGGCTTTTGACTTTACATGAACAGATGCTGCCTTTTGAAACATAAATACTACCAGTGAAATGAAATAGAAAGAAACTAAGTCTATCTCTTTGGCAAGCAACATATTAGCTAAACAAGGACTCAGATGCTGCAGGACCTCTGTCTGAATCAGAGTCCTATTCACATGTTGGCATTTTCAGTGTTCCATCTTGACTGCTGAGGAGAAAGGATTTAGGCCACTTGTGTTGAACACCCTTCCCGAAAGTCAGGTGGTGGGTGGGATACACAGGTACTTTCTAGCCACTTTCATAAGCACTGGCATTTCTTTCACTTGTGCCTTCAACCAAGGCAGTGCAGGAAGTACAAGTACAGTTTCACCTCTCTATCATGTATTTCTTGGGTTGATGATGGCTTTACACTTCCTGTTCTTCCTTACAGTGGTGCTTTGGGTGGTTGTTGTTCTTGTATTGTAATTGCCATTGCTTCATCACTACATGCCTTGACTGTGCCATCCAGGTTATCAACAAACTTTCTCTACAACTGGCGCCCACAAAACTGGCTATGTTCAGAACCATTCTTCAGTTCCTTGGTGCATGTTAGTTGCAGTAGCAGGTCATCCTCTTCTTCTTTATATATGTCACTGTTGATGTGCTCCAAGACTGGCTTCAGGGAGGAAAGTGTGAGCTGTTTCTCTGAGGCCAGGATGTCAGTGAAATCATGAAGAGGGCAAAGGAGCTGTTTTACTTTCTCCAGGACAGTGATGTCATTATCTTTAGGCATGAGATGCCATGTGCTTCTGTGTCCTGCTAGTACCGCACAGACGGCCTGCTGCTGTTCCAAGAACCTGGAAATAATTTCAAATGTGGATCCCCACCTGGTGACCACATTATGAATCAGTGCATGCCCAGGGATGTTCAACTCTACCTGCACTTGTTTCCATTCATAGCTTTGAGAAAAACCTTGCACCCAAAAGTCAACATGCTCTGGTCCACCCTTGGCATCTTTGAAGTTTGGAAATGACTAGATTTAAATTGGAACCAAAGCAGGAAAAAAAAACATGAGGAAAATGATTTCTTTATGTTACTAGCATTGTCTGCTGTAATTCCAGACAGCCTCTTTGTTTATCTTTCAGTCCTGGAGCATGTTTTCCATCATTTCAGTGATATGCTCAACTGGATAATACAGTTGGCAATCAGAGGAGATGTAGTGGGCTGTAAAACATATATAGGGTTCTCCTCCACCACAAGAGCTGGTACAGAGGTCTGTAGTCGCCCACAACAAGAAACAGTTTCCAAGCTGTTCATGGCCTGGTAGTGTTTTATTGTTGTTGCAGTTTTAGTAAAAACATAAGAAAGAAATTGAGGACATTTCTCATGTGTTATTAATAACTGAATTGATCTCAAGCTATAGTGCAGGAAGTATACAGTATACTAATGTTAAGTTTATCTTTCACACCTGACATATTTACATATCATACCTAGTGTTTCGACACAGAGGGGAGGAAGCAACAGTATGTAAATGGCTGCACTGAAGCCCTTTATTAGATTTGTTTATTTAGGCTGCATTGAAAGACCAACAGAATGCCACTATATCAGTCACTGAAGTCACACCTTTATATTTAATCACCTACAAACTCAATGCTTCATTCACTAACTTGCACCTAAAGTATTTAAATTCAGTTATTACCTAGTGTATTACCTTTAATTAGACATGGATGGTGATCTTGAAGGTGTTGCAGCAAATTTTAAGCATTGAGACCTTTTTTTCGGCAAGTTTTGTGGATTGGACACCTGTCATCATGAACAACCCTCTGGTCATTTTTTTGTTTGTTTGTTTTTTTGGGGATACAAAGCTTCAATGCTCTGTCACTTAGCCATTGTTTAGCTAATGTACCGTGGCCTCTATGTAGGTAGCACCTCTCAAACACAAATACTGCTCTCGTGACAGCTGGTACCGCAGCCGTTGGGCACTTTAAACTTGTACACCACTGGTGTACCTTTTCTGTTTTTGTGTTCACCACATTTGTTTCATTGACTGTGCAACCATTGTGTCCCTTCTTTGATAATGAGAACAGACACACTGATAGCACTGGTAAGCCTTAACGGTTACAAAACTGAAACAATGAAGGCTTGCTGAATAGTAATATTGGTTAATCGCTGCATCCCCCACAGTTTTTTTAATTTAGTTAGTTAGATTTAAGCCTGTTAATTACTTAGATCTCAATCTGACCATTGTTGCCATGATTCAAACAACACATGGCTGATACCAGGAGTTACAGTGTCTCTCCTGACTCCTTGAAGAGACATTTTGACTTGCCTTGCCAAAAGAACTCCTCTAAAATCTTCTCTATTGTTCCCACAGCTGCATTGTGACAAAGAACTAACTGACTAATCTGATTATTATCAGCTGAAATGAGTGATAAGAAATTGAACCAGATAAGATCTTATCATAACACACTGTACGTGCATTTCTTGAGGCAACATGCCAGAGAGGGCAAAGTCTCCCTTGACTTGCTGTCAAAAGCGCTCAGCTTGACTTGCTGTAAGCACAGTGCTGAGTGCTATTTAAACTAATGTATGTGCCACATTCTAGTGAGACACAGGAAATAAACAATAACAGTCATTTGTCACAATGAAATGAAAAACATATATTTTCAGATTGTTAACCTATTTTAAAACACATTTCGACAATATGTACTGTAATATATATGCAGTACATACATCTTATAGGAGATGTATAAGGTTGAATGAATCTGTAGCTTTACTTGTTTACACAGAATCCAACACAACTGCATCTATTATAAAACATATTTATGATCAAATTAATCACATTTACTGTCAGTTGTTGACATATCTGTGCTGCACGCTGAGGCTCCCTCTGGACTATTACAGGTCTGATGTAATTAAGGTGTCATAAAACAATATCCGACTTAATGAAATCAGGTGTGCAGGAAAAACACTGGAGGAAAAGAGGTAAGCTTCAAGAGGAGAAACTAAAACAACTACAAACTCAACTTGACTACCAGATTTGACTATTCATTTCACATTTGTTTAAAAATAACCTGTACAGTCAGTATCATGTGGCAATATGGAAAAAAGTATGAAATCAGCTCATAAGGTAAATGATGTCAAAAACTGTTTTACTAACTAGATGAAAACAGATAACACCAGTCATAATGATCACAGTGATAATGATAGGAAGAATGAATGGCAACAGCATACTTGTGGTTTTGGGCGTTCAATACCAAAACAAATGTTTTGTTTCCATTATACACTAGAACTGAAGCCTAGGAAGAAGGAGAGGATGAGTCATTATCCTGGAGGTAGTGAAGCACTGAGAGACAACTGGGGCAGTCCACTGTAGTGAGAAGAATGGAACACAGATGAGCCTTAAGCTACATTTAACTCTATTTTAGGTTTGTTATCATTTCCAACATTGAGTTATACCATAATAGTGTATAGTCAATGTATGTTATGCTGCTGTTTGGTCTATTTCTATTAAAAAAGCATTTTAATGTCTCTTTGCTTATATAGGACTCCTATCATGTGGGTTACACACTTCAACTGTTTTCATTCTTGACTTATTATAAAATGGAATCGGTTTCTTTCCAGCATTATGACATCTGTAACAAATAAGCATGTAACTCAAGTAGAGCAGTAAAGTCTCCCAGCGCTTTACATTTTTCAAAAGGCAAGACCAGCAACCTGACAAATACAACAATCCAGCAGAGCAAGGGTCAACAGGTCGCCAGTCATTCCTATGAGTGACAGATGATGTAGGAGCTCAGCTGGAGTAGGCCTACATGCTGCAGTGGAGCCAGCCGCGGCCCGGCCCATCTCATTGTATCCATGGAGCCCCAGACAAGCCAGCATTGTGACTCACTCAGTTAATGGCTGTAAAGGTTTTATTATCCCAACCCAGCCTGCTCTGAGACAAGATCAGAGCCGCCACTGGAGGAGTCCCCAGGGACGACTCCTTACCCCCCCTCCTCTCCACCGTCCCCTCTGCCACCCACAACCATGATAAACGACTTCACACTTTCCACCCAACAGCTGTCTTCTTTTTTTCTTCTTCTCTATCAGGCCTAGTAGCTTTCTAGGAAGATTGAGGTTTGTCTTAGTTGATATACTGTGTATCTACTATGTGTACAGTATGTATAGTATTAAAACATTGCATCCTTAATGAAATCTGAAAAGATCCCTTAACTAGTAAACAACCACTTTTTTTGTTGAAAAGGAAAGAAAAATCTCACACTGTTTTAACTACCTATTTTTTAAACTTTCCATCTACTTTCACTATGATGTGCAAACTCTCCATTTAAACCATCTCACCCAAGAATTTAATTCAGCAAACTAGTAAAAACTACTCAACTGAAAAAACTCTACATTCTTACATATTGCACACTGCAAAAAAAAACAAACTACTGACTAAGAGGACACGCTGTTCTCTAAACGTAAATGTTGTTTTTGCAGAGGGCAGTAAATGTCTGGAGTTGGGAAGGTGTTCTTGAAGGCTGTGTGAAACAAGCGTTTGTTTTGGTCATGCATCTCAAATGTTGCACAAGTTGGTAGTTGTGATGCATCCAGTGTGGACAGCACTTAAGGCGGTTAAGAGTTTCTGAGTGTTCTTCTTTGTATTGCTCTCAATGATCTATTTATTTGATTTCTTTTTTTAAACAGAGTGACTCAGATAAGATAAGCATCTAAACGAGAAAAAGACAAACAAGATATTTGAATGATAAAAAGCCAAGAAACAGATCAAATCCTGACAGTTGAAGCAGACTGTATGAGTTAACGTCTGCAAATCTTTGGACTGTATGAGCATACACATCTATTACGAAATCAAATTGGGTGTTGTCAAAGTCTGTTGGAACTGCACTGGATGCAAATGCCAGTTCACACGCTGCAACTGAAAGTCTGCACGCTGTATCAGAAGATGATGTTTGCAAGTCAAAATGAAAGAGACCAAGCCAGAAATAAATCTAACCATTAGACATCATGAACTGTGGCTGCACTCAAAAGTCACAGCCAGATAATGACAATACAGAGATAAGAATGCATCTGTACTGTATACGATACAACATACAGATGATGGGGGGATATATATATATATATATATTCTGCACAAACATTCCCGTTCACTTGGGTTGTCTTATAATGTATGTCACCTTATTTTCAGGCCAATACAGTAACGCACTATGCTGTATCACATTAACAACAAACACCCAGCTGCCATGTCCCAAGTCCCTGCTAGTCAGTGGAAAGACAACATGATGTGCGTCAGTTCAAAGCAATCAACCAATTTGGTGTGCCGAATTATTGGGACTGATATCCTGCCAATCAGTGTGGTAGACGGTGAGGGATTGAATTGAGTTAGTTTTAGTACTTCAAGCCTGACTACATAATGCCATCAAGAGTTACTGTGGCTAAACACGCTGAAAAAGCTACACAGGCCAGACAAACTAGCTCTGACCACCAACTGCTGCAGAAAACGTCCTCAGAAACGAAAGCTCCACCACTTTTCTTTCAAATGGTACGGTTAGTTTCTGGTTAATGGGTGTGGGTCTATCAAAAGCAAAGTTAACTGAAACTGACTCCTTATGCTGTATGCAGTATTTATGCCCTCCGTTTTTTAAGCACGCACAGTTATTCCCAATACGGAGGTTTGTAGAGGTGTAAAAAGAGCAAGGTAAAAAAAATATTGTTTAGATCCAGCCCGAGTAAAGCTGTCTTTGGTTTATAAAAAGGTCAACTCAGCAGGTAAGGGATTTGCAGAACCACTGAGCAGGACCAACTAAGCCTCTGAACCTGATGATGGATGGCTAACCCATTCAACGCCAGACGTTAAACATGCATTTCACAAAATCAGCAGTCGACAAGAAGACTGGGATATATATTTGCGGATTTTTCAAGACTTCCTGACAATCCACAGGCAGTGCAGTTGGTTCAGCTGGTTTGAGAGTGTAGGTAGCCTCCACTGTGAAACACTAAATACGTTTAAGCAACTGGAATAAGTGAATTGCACTGTGTGATTCAATGGAAACACGTCCGCCTACATGCCATATGAGAAGACTGCCATTCTCCAGAGCGGCGCGCTCAATGAAACAAGAAAGACTGCCAATAATGGATAGCAAAGAGGAAGAAAAGGTAAGGGGAGGGGAGAGAGTCAAAAGCTTTCATTAAATTGCTTTTGAAAATACCTCGCTCTCACTGAGAACCTGAAAACAAGCGGAGGTCTGCAAGCAGCATTTGTTCTTGGCCAACAGATCCATTTTTCAAAACAAGCATACAGCACAGGAAAAAAAAAAAAAAAAAAAAAAAACATGCTCTGCAATCGCAACATTTTCCACTACACCCCCTCTCTCAATTACTACATTCCGAAGAGGCTTCCTCAGAGCCCATCATATTGAGCACAGCCGAGCTTTATTGTACATGGCACATCCTGGAATGGAGCCATTGTGGGCTGCTGAGTGTATTCTCATTCCATCCCACTAAGAGGAAATCTTCAGGGCCGAGGCAGCTGAACACAATCCCAAGCTATCTCCTGGGGGACTGCAGCGGGGCGAGGAGGTCGAGCCGCGTGTTAATTGAACCCGTTGCGAGTGTTATTGAGGCAGGGAGAGCGAAGGAGTGAGAGAAGAGGAAGGACGTTTGTATTTGAGAAGGTGGCAACAGTGCTATGTCTATGTATGTGTGTGTGTGTGTGTGTGTGTGTGTGTGTGTGTGTGTGTGTGTGTGTGTGTGTGTGTGTGTGTGGTTTCTTAGTTCCCAGCTGGCCCGGGGGCAGGGCATATGTCTGAGAAGGGCGGACGAGGGGGGGCGGGGGGGTGACAACCTTCGACGAGACACTGACCTGTGTGATCCGGTTCATGATCCCAGGGGAACACTGTGTCATCCAGCCAAAGACACTGCATGTGTGATCACAGTAATTAAATAGGAGCAATTGGTTACGGGTCAATGAACACTTCATGGCCACGTGTGGACCCAGGAAGGGTAAAAACAACTTGTAACACAGGGGGGAGGGGGGAGGGCAAGGTCATTCAAAAACTTTCCGAATTGGTGAGTGAATTTATCAGTTTGAACAAATTTGATGATTCATCAACACAACACTTGCTTGTTGCAGCTGCAGAACTGTGAGCAGTTCCTCATTTCTCTTTATTACATGATTATACATTGTGTATATGTGGTGTATTCACTGTCGGTAAATAATATAAGACCTTATCTACAAGTGATGGATTTTTCAGTATTTTTCAAACATTTAAGAGATAAGGCAACTGGCAGACGAATCAAATAATAAATAATAAGTAAAATATTAAAAACTTGTATGTAGAAGTCCACAAGCAGTGAAGTACATAACTGTAAAAAAACATGCAGGCCAGCAGATGCTAAAGATTACACTGTTGTTCCCTTTTCTTATTCTGGGTTCATTTTGAATGAATTCAGTAACTATGGCGCCTTATTTTCTTAGGCAAATCTATTTTACCTTGGCTAAAGATGTTTGTTAAAGAAGATGCACCACTCTGTATCATTTTGATAGTTTGAAATTAAAAATACCAATAGTCTTTTTCTGCATCAATAAGGTAGGTGATTGCCTCACATCAATTTTAGAGTGGTAGCTAGAACCTAGCTCAGCAGTTGTTGAATTTAACAGTCAGACAGCTGGAGGACTTATTTCTTTCAATCTCACAATTAAACTGGACAGATTTAAGGCAAGGTAAGGGCTGATTAGCAAAGCACAGAAGTAGTTTTCTTGTACATTTTGTCTGTTGTGTTGGACGCCGAGACTGTAGCCGAGAGCGGGATCCCTTCTTCCGAGCACTTGACCTAAAGACTACAAGGCAGATGTGGAGGAGGTTAGGTAAGCAAATGCCCCTGTTTGGTATGTACCAGCTTCTTACAACACAAGACAGTCCCTCTCTAAGCTCCCAGACACTATCCTCAGCTCTAAACAACATTCCAGGGAAATAGAAAAGCTGTGTTCAAGCCCTGTCTTACTCACTCACAGCCAGTAGTAGCAGTGCTTGAGTGATGCTCTCCTGGCTCCAACAAAAGACTTTAAAGCCAGTGTGCAAATCACCCTCCGACCCCCCCTTTCCACCCCACCCCGTGTTTGCCAACAAAAGCCAATTGTGGCAGCCATAAATACTTACAGATACCAGCTTAACAAAAGAGCTTTGGTTTCTGTCTGCTGCCCCACGGAAAATCTATGCTCTTCGAGAGTGTCAAACTTTCTTCTTCAGTGTCGTAACCTGGTAGAGTGGGCGGTAAACAATTCACATGACTGACGTGACAAAAAGCCGCAGACATAATGCGACTGCAAATTTAGAGCTGTGCAGAAATCCCTAAAAAATTGACTTTTATGCAAAGCGGCGTGGGGTTCTGGACAATAAAGCGCAGTGTATTCCATTAAAACAACAAACGCCACTGCTGGCCCCTCGCTCCTAAATCGTCAGGCCCGGAGAACAAAACAAGTCTTTCAGCGGCGAACTCTGCAAAATTGATTATTGCTTTCTCTTTCAAGTGGCGCTGCTGCTTTGTGACTTGCACATGACTTGGCAGGAAAAGGACAGCTGGCTCTCTTTTCTGGGCCCTATTCACATGACTGGTGTCCCACAAAGGAGACAGGCTGTAGGGCTGCAGGCTGGGCTAGACTTTACTCACAGAGCTGCACTGCAGGGTTATAGCATAACTGCTATGATCCTTAGCGCCACTAACTTTTAAAAAGACAACAAGTTAACAAGTCTCTGGGGAACCACAGGAGAATAAAGAAATGAGATCTCCTCAAACTGACTAAACCTGTGAATGTTCACATTCTAAGTATGACTCCAGTAAATGGCTAACATCCAATAAATGGTTTCAGCTTTCAAGTGTTGCAGGAAGTGATATGTATCTATCTGAATAACCTTCCTCTAAAAATGAAATCAAGAGTTTTATGCCTCCTCTTACTATTACTCTACTCAGAAGACAAAGAATAGCCTTGAGCCTTTGGTGAACCAGACTGCATTAACTTCTAAGTACAAGCCAGCACTTCATCCACTCATTATTGTCATTCAGGCAACTCATAGCTCATTACAGGTGGTGCAATATTTCACATCTTCACTGTCTCAAAGCGTATGCTAACAATCCTTTTAAAGTGATGGAAATCTTCATTGAGTATCTCCTTGAAAAGAGCTAGTGAGGGGTAAATAACGCTCATCTTTACTGCCTTTTTTTTCGTGGGCTTCAGCTGGCTTCACAGACCACTAAGCTTGTGCTCGCAAATCAAGCCCGAGTCAACTGCATGTTTGGAAGGAGTCAAACAAGGGAGCAGTGTTTCCCCCCACCGTCATATAAAATAACACAGCCTTCACCATTGACCTCTATAGGCTGGTGACTAATCAGACCCACCAGCAAGAAATGAGCAAATCAAACCTCTTTGATTACTGGCAAGGGGAAAAACAAAGACATCCGCTTGTTGCTCACTTTTGATATCGGTATTCTAGAGTTCTCTTCTTAATTCCCAAAATAATTGCAGTTCTCGTTGTTGAGCAGCATGTTGCTGCTTAGCCATGGGAGGCGGGAAATGAGTTGGAAGCCAGTCCTTTTAATTATCCTTCAAATGCTTCCTGCACTCAGCAGATGTTGGGCTGCAGGGCAGGCAGCCGAGCAGCAGGGCTCTCTAACACTGCACACACAGATCAGGACTTGGCTGCTGACTCCCTTGCTCCTCGGGCTGGGTGGTACACTGTATTTTAAAGTATAATTCTATGCATCTACATAATGTATTTCCGCATCACAATTATCAACATTTTGTTAAGCATTAAATTACAAAGTGCAGCACAGTTAAAAGACAGGTAGAAACTAGGAAATCATTAAATATCATGTGATAAAAAGCTGGTACAAAAAAAAAGCTGGTACATGCCAAGTAGAGTAAATGAATGCTAATTTAGTTAATCCAGGTTCCACAAAAAGAACACATTTCTGCGTTCTTCATGGCTTCGTCCTCTTCTCATTCCTCTGAGACATTTTCTGTTCTCTTGTTATTCATCTCTTCCTACATGCCTCTCTCACCTCTCTTTGTGTGGCTCTTTTCACGGCCTCTGAGTCACAGTCAGCCTTCAGCACAGATCTACCTCCACACTACTAATCAACTCCTTGTGTCCTGTGACAGTGGCATCCACTCTGGATGCATCAAGTGGAAGAAAAAATGTATAAAGATTATGAAGAGCGGTGTAATGGGAGTAGTATCACCTCGTACGTCAAGTGTAGTAAATGCACGACGGTAGCAAACACCAGCTACAGATGACAAACATTTACACGGCACAGACTGAGCAAAGCTGCAGTCCACATGCACCTACAGTACATCAGAAATATAAATGTGTAGAGGACATTTAGTCCAAGAGCCAGACTTTTTCCACAAGTCTCGTTGCATCTTTTTTTCCATTTGAGAAGAAATCAAAATCCAATATGGCAAACACACTAACATACACTATGTGAACCAGTGCGCTCTTCAGTGCAGCCGCTAAAATTTGACGAGTCGCCGTGACCTCAACTGCAGCAACAAAATCCCAAACCCCTTGTAATCATCTACCGCCACAGCTGAATTCTGATATTCTTACTACTTAAAGGCCCACTTTAATTTCCAGTCAAGCTGTAGAAAATGAAGCTTGTGTTGGCCAACACGGAGCTCCTATCCACCCTCGGGGGCCACCTCTGAACATTAGCGACTTTACCAGCGCTCGCTAGGTGCTCCCCCACATTATCTGTAACAGTCCAGGGCAGATCCGGCTGCCAAGTGAGATACTAATTCTGGAAGTAGCAGTCCTGACATCCATACTTTAGTTTGTGTGTGTGTGTGTGCGTGCTCTGCGTGGCTGGAGGGAGGGAGGGGGAGGGAGGGGGTCGAAAAAACCTTTTCAGCTGGAGGGAAAACTATCTCCAGACATTTGAGAAAGCTGAAAAGCTGCCAGCTGTCGAGTTCATAGGTACAGGATCTGCTATTGGGAAGATAAGCCTGGAAAACAGAGAAGAAATACCACAGGCTGCACCTATCGCACAATGTAACAACAGTTAATCCATTCTGACTCGGCTGGTTTTACTTGTTGACCTATTGAGAGTGAGCTGGTTTATATCTGTGAACAGAGTCCACTGTAACAAGAGTTTAAACACTTTAGAATGTGGCCTATTTTCTTTGTTATTAGTGTCGCACATCGTTTGTTTATCTGTAGATTTGATTTGAGGTCATATAAGGTTAGTCATATAATGGCTGGTCCGTAATTAGATTGAACAAATGGCTACAGGCAACTGATGCACTTGTTTCTGTGCTGTTTTATAATTAGAATGAGAAATGAGCAGAATGTGGGTTAGTGTTTCTATCAGTCTAATCTACTGAATAATACACTCATATTAGGAGGAGAACACTTCTGTACACATACACTGCATGCATACAGTGTGTATTAAACTGAGGGTTTCAGCTATGGCAGATTAGATTAATCTAGCTTTAAAATCAGTTGAGCCTTTTCTTACTTTCGGAGTGAAGGGGCATCAGATAAGAAAAAAACGGATTGATTCGGGCTCTTTCAAAGGCTGCTTTGACTGAGCTGCTGCAGGCTCGCGATGACAAATTGAGACACGTGTTATATCCACCCTGCTGTGAATACGCGACACAGTCGTCGCTAACGATCTGAAGGCGTCTCTAAAGCCACCGGGCTTAGATTAATCTGAGCACAAACATCACCCCGAGTGCAGCAACTTCAAATGTAGCGAAGCATCCCTGACAGAGAAAGAGAGGGAATGAAGGAAGAGCATGTTACTCAAAGCCTCATTTCATCATTTCAACACGTACGTACTGTCTCTTTATTGCAAGGCGAGAAAGCTAAAGGGCTCAGGTAATGTAATTGCTCCGTAAACAGGTAGTGCTGTAAAAATAATTCATCCTAATCATGCCTACTTTTTTTTTTTTTTGCAAATTGACACCACCTCCGTTTCATTGAATATGCTAAACGCTTGTCTCATCTCTCACCGTTTCCAGAGGGTGACACGGAGTGACAAAGGTGCCACTTCTATTTGACACCTGCTTTGTTGAAGAGAGAGTGTGTGTATATGTGTATATGTGTGTGTGTGTGTGTGTGTGTGTGTGTGTGTGTATTTGGCTGAGGAGTCAGTCAGCCAAGCAGTAGTTGCACCCTGGAGCAGCAGGGAAGTTAGGCAGCAGTATGTAGGTAAATCAGTCTATTACTAACACTCGGCCTGCCTGCAGCAAGTCTCCTGGGACACTGCTGACAATACACGCGCGGCCTTGCCTGCTGGAGCATTCATCCATAGCTGAGTAGACATACATAACCACACAAACAGAGTCACAGAGCGTCCACACACATGCACATGCACATAAATATGGGGCGAAAGCATAACGCATACAAAGTCATACGAGGTAAGAAATTTGATGAAATAGAATAGTAGTTCTTTAGTGATGGCAGTAATATAATAGATAAGAGTAATAGATAGTTGGCTGATAGATAATCTAAAAATAAATGAATAAATAAATAAATTGAGCAGAATGCAGAACATTCTCTTCCCAGATTTGCAAATATGAGGCTCTGCTGCTTTTGCTCTGTTTATACCCTTGTATAGAAAAAAACAGCCACACTTGAGAGAATAACATCCAAACAATGAAATGTCTTGAGCTAAATGAACGGGGAAACATTAAGCCTCACGAAAGAGCCACTTGTATGAAGGGATTCATTCTTAAGTGGCACGTACAAGTGATTTAGGGGAATTTGTGGCATTCACCAATTTTCTCGCGCTTTAAATTGTTGGAATGGCAAATTATACAGTTCAGTAGTTTCTAGGTGAATTCACTGCGGCTGGCTCCAACAGCTGCCTCGAGGTCTTTATGCAAGTCGCTGTGCGGATGAACCTCGGCTGCACCCGACGGTGTAACAGCACATGCGTCAATGCTTTAGAGCCTTGCTTTAGCATCTGACATCATTACTTCTCTCAAAGCACTGTGGCTCAAACTGTATTCATATATTCAAGATGATTTTCTGGACCCTTTATTTAACTGCTGACACTGCTATATGTTATGTGGTCAGCAGGAGTATGAAGTTTCTTCTCTTGGCTCATTTTTTGAGAATGAAACTTGCTTACTAATGGAGTGTAACAGGTTGCCTTTTAGGGCTGTCATTCATTCATGCAATTGATCAAATCTCATGAATGGGCACCTCCTCAAAAACAAGAGGCATTCATCAAGTTCAAGCATGCATTTTACTACAAGTTTGTGCAGTTAAGGGAACATCTCGAAACATGAGAGATTTAAGATAACAATATAAAAATGATCCTACATGAAGCCTATTACCTTCACAATAGGAGGGAGATTAAATAACATAAAGATACAATAAAAGCACATTAAGCACATTTCCAACTGTATGAGCAGGTTCACCTTCACACACACAATCTACACAAACTAAGCAGACCTCCAAATATGTCCTTTTACAGGGAAAAACTGTCTAATTACCACATGAGGGAAAATGTTTGTACGGCTGCAATCCTCGCAGGAAAATTCATACAAACACAGGAAACTGCTAAAACAGCAGCTCTGGTAGCTTTTGTCAGTATGAAGTCCCAAGCAAAGTGCACAGAAAGTTGTAATTACACTGAGTGGGGAGCAATTAGATGGATCAGGGCTAGCCCATTTAAATCACACTTTGCACCATTCATTATGCTCAGAGCCATAAACAGAGACTCCGTCGGATGTCCTGGAAAACCGCTGTAGAGCCTCCTGAACTGCATGGTCATCAGATCTGCCTGACCCCCTTCTCTGGCGCCTGTAATCAAATGAGGCACTGTGCAAATCATGCAACGTGATACACAGTGTGCAACCAGAGCAGCAGCCAGCAGTTACAAGCATAAAATATATTACTATACACCATAATGGGAATCCAGAGCAATGACAGTGATTAGCAGAGGTTGCTCCTTGCAAGCTGCACACAGGCAGAGCAGGGCAGGGCACTGACACTATGAGCACTATAATCTACTCCCACTGCTGGACATTATAAGGCCATGGTGTCGCCCAAATGCCCCATTACCTACTACGTTACTTAACAAATAAAGCTGTTCATTAACATGCAAATGGATGAAAATGACACATCATTTGCTTTACTGAAGCCATGCCTATTTTTCCAGGGTCCAAGCAGCGAGCGCGGCTCCCAAATTTTCTCCCTTCAAGCCTAATGCTGAATGACAGATAGGGAAAGCAGAGGAACCCTGAAGAGTCAATTTGGAGCTGGAGTGGCATTTCAAACCCTGCTGCTAAAATGTTAGAGAGAGGAAAAAAAAAAAAAAAAAAAAGACGTTCATTCAGAAGCCAAATTCGGCTCTGGGAGCTCTTCCCTCAGAAAAGCAAAAGCGGCTCTCCCTGAGATGGTGTTCAAGGGCTGAAAATGATGACACGCCTAACAGGACTGTTGTTGAATAAGACCGTGGCCGCTGCCTTTTTTTTTTTCTTTTTTCTTTCAGATAGGTGACAGTGATTGGATTTGAATAGCGTGAGCACATGTGTGAATGTTTGCATTTGCACATCTACTCATGCATTTGTGCACATGTGTAAAGATTCTTGCATGTATTTCTTCTTAGCACTTTAATTTGAACATGCACACATCTTACATGGGCTGCCATACTGCACTTATGCATGCATTGATTGTACAGCTTAAACCACTAATGATTCACTGTAAGGCCAAGTCTTTTTTAGAGCTGAAAGTCCAACTATTCTTAACATTTCAGCTTTTCAAATGTGAGAATTTGCTGCTTTTATCAGATTTGAGGTATTTTTAAAGTGAAAGTCTTTGTGGTTTCAAATGGTTGGTTGAGCAAAACAAAGAAGCTGACAGTGACACTTGAATTCTTGAAATAAGAAGCTATTTTCTCAGTTCACAAACAATTTATAGACTAAGATGAATCTAAATATTTGCAACTCGACACACCCTTACTGTACTGCATGTAAGACATATAAATGATAGTGTGTGTGCATGCATGCATTTGTAACTTAGCCTGATAGTAAGCAGTGGAGCCCGTGCTGACTCTAACGGTGGAATCACTGCTGCTAGAGAATGTGTGGCGCACTGAGCTGTAACCCAACGCTCAACACTGGTGTTTCACCCCGAGCAGCCTGGGCAACACAGGAAATCTCCTGCCCCCATACTCACCCACCCACACCCACCCACATCTCCTCCGCCTCAACCGCACTCCTCCCCTGAGCTGCTCACTTACAGCCCAGGCAGAGACTCTCCTGGGCCCTCGCTGCAGCAGCCTTAGCAGTTGACTGTAACGCTCAAAATCCCAATGGAGCGTGTGCACCCCATGGCATCAGTAAACACAAACACTTGCAGACATGTTCATGCGTGTATGCACAAAATGTCAACACGTAAGCACTCCGGCCATAACGCCGTCGAACACACGTTAAAAAAAAAAAAAAAAGGAAAGTTCATTGCCGAGTCTTTGTATAAGCGTGTATGTGTGTGTATGTGTGTGTATGTGTGTGTGTAAATCCTACTGCAATGAAATTCCCGCAGCAGCCCACACAGCACATGCACACACACACTTTGACTTTCTAAACCAAAACACATGTGGAGGGTAATGCGATTACATGGCTCTTTGACAAGAAAACACTTCCTTGCTCAGCTAAAAAACGCCAGCAGTGACGCAGGACAAGGAAGAAAGAGAAGGGGAGGGAGAGGGAGAAAAAAAAGAAGCTAAACAACAACAAACAGAAAAAGAGAAGCTCGGCAGCAAGGTCAGACATGTATTTGTCACCTAGATTAAACGAGTGGAGCTGGGGAAGTGAGGGGGAGGACAGGGGTGGGGGGGGGGGGGCGGAGGGGTAGCGGTGGCGGTGGCGGTTAAGAAAATATTCCAGCCATTTTATCCCTGCTGACGCCATCCACACTCATTCTGTCAGCCTCCGAGTCAAATTATTTATAAGGCAGGGAGACAAACTATTGACCTCGCCTCTTTTCTCTATAGCATCAGCTGACTCTGACACTGACAAGGACGCTAGAGGGGGAGGAGAGGAGGGGGGGGGGGGGGGGGTGCAAGATGGGAGAGCAGCGGGAGGGGGAAGAGGAAGACAGCAAGTGAGAGAAAGCGGCAAAACAGAGAGATGAGGACAAAGACGAGGGACGGAGCATCTTGTTAAGATTTCAACCAGAGTTTCCAGCTCTGCCTGAGACTGGGAGCTCCTTTCAGCAGCTGACAGTTCGTATGACAACATTTATGTAGCACACTGAGAGCGAGGATGACTTAGAGAGTGTTTCCTCCTGTTACAGGAGCCTCGTTCTTTGTGGATAATTGAGGATTTCAGATCATTTCACTGTGGACTTATCAGCTACTACACCAACACAAAGACATTCAAATAAAAGAAGCCACTGTTTGATCATGATGAAATCTCAGTGTAATTCACCTCTGATGTCCACCTTAAAACTATTTCATACTATCAAGCGGAGACAAATTTCCATCCGCTTATTGAATCTTAAATCCACTAAATCTTTGTAGTTTTCCTTTCTTGATTTTAAGCATATTTAATCCCAAAATATGAACATCAATTAAAAAAAGATACCAACTGGAATACCTTACAATGATTCAATTAAACTTACTACTATTTCTCAAATGTTAAACCTTATCTAAACATAAACAGTAACTCTGCCTTGATAAAATAAAGTTATAATAATGATACTTCATGGCACAATTATGAGTTTGGTAAGTAAAAAAAAAGACTATAGTTCCTGATACTCAGTGCTGAAGACCAAAGCCTCACTGAAATATGAAATATTGAGGCCTGAAGTACATTCCAAGTTTCATAGTAAATGATGCAAACGGAGCACAGCAATACACAGTTCAGAAATCAATAATCTGCGTCTATTCCACATTCCATCTTTACATACAGTAGGTGCATAATAGGAAATGAAAAACGGGGCTGGAAAAAGTGGGTCAGACATACACAGCAGTGATCAATTACCATCATCTGCTTCTGATGAAGTGAATGAGAAAAATAAGTACAAGAGCTGATGAAAGGTATGAAGAATTTTATGGAAGATATATATACAGTATCAAATATGTCCTGGGTCATTATTTCTGGTTCAAATATACTGAGCTTGCAGAGCTGTTTTGCATTTAAAATGTTCCAAGCTTACCCAATACTAAAGAGACAGCACTAAACAAGTACCTTATACTGGAGTGTTTGACCACTGCTAGTCTCATGGAGTGATATATTACATATGGATACTCCTTTTTTTTTGTTTTTTTTGTTTTTGCACACGAGGATGCAAAGTTGAAAAGCACAAGTGACACGATACATTTTGCTGCCAGCTGTTCCACATGATTCCTCTGATCTACAAGCGGCTGTAATGCGTCAAAAATAAAAGGTATGCGGAAAACGACCGCCATCAAGTTAAACATGGATGTAAGAAAATAAATAAATAAATGTGCAAGATTCAAAACTTTCACAAAAACATCTGCTTTGCAAAAAAATGTTTTATGAGGAAGGAAATGCATTCAACACATTTGTTGGACCTCAAGGATACACACACATACAAGAATACTCCACAGGGACCTTTCAGTAAGGCCAGTACTTGACATCATCGTCTGGGTTGAGAACATACCTGATAAGTGTTGTATTGAATGTGCTCAAAATACAATAAGACATTTCTTATAGTGACACTTGGCTGCAGTCTCCTCTACACGTACTGTACAAATGTGAAATAGAAACAGTGCTCTGCCATATTTTGAAATGACTCCAAAAAATGCTTCCTGGAAGATATTTCTTGTTATTTATTTTTTTAAATATTCAGCTGGCTTTTAAGTCTGAGTGATTGCAACAAAGCATGCAGAGTAAAAATAATTGTTGTGTAGCTATTACACTGACCCAGATCCCTGTGAATGCAGCACTTTTTAGAGTATTGTCAGTCAACGAGACAGACAGAAGCCAGTCACCAGTTCAACCACTAAAACCACAATCCCACATGACCAGCATGGGTCTGGAAACTGATCGCCTGCCAGATGAGCTCTTCCTCCTTCAAAATAACAGTGCTCGCTACAGTGCTCCAGACCGTGGGAAACAAAAGCAACAACAGCAGCAACAATTGAAACATTAAAGTTGGCGCAGCCTTACTTACAAAGCACAAAAGCGGTAAAATAATGAGATGAGGCTATTATCATAAGATATCCTAATGAAAACGTGCACTAAAGCCGCAACTGAACATAGAACTGAAGCCTTAAAGGTGCAGTGTGTAGAATTGAGTGGCATCAAGCAGAACAGACTTTCCAGAAATGGAATATAATATTCATTCTAATGTTTTCATTAGAGTGTAATTCCATTAAAATAAGACTCATTGTGTTTTCCTTAGCTCGGAATGAGCCCTTTATATCTACATAGTGGGCAGGTTTTCCTTCAACAGTGCTATATTTCTACAGTAGCCTAGATGGGGCAAACCAAACATTGGCTCTAGAGAGGGACTTTTATGGTTTTCTTTATGGAGTTTCATGGCCATAGGTTCTCCTCCAGCACCTTTGAGAAGGGAGAGGGGGTCGGGAGGTTATTCATTTGGTTATAATCTGCAACTTCACCATGAGATACCACTAAATCCTACATACTGCACCTTTAAATTACCCCGAAACCCAAATAATAAAAGGAATTTGAAACAAATACTCTTCTAATGAGTCAGTGACAGCGAACTAAACAAACACCTCATCTGCTTATTATGAACACTGTCACACATGTAAGTCACAATAAAACTGAACTGCTAATACCGACGGGTTACTAGATCTTCACTCGCACACTGTCCAAGCACGATAACATCTCACATTATCATAGAATTGTTTTCAGTCAACAACGCGTGTATCAAATCCCAGAATCCTCCTCATTCTTCAAAAGGACACATACATAAAAGGCACCGTTGACACACACTGCTTGAGGGCAGTGTGTAATGTGTCTGTGTAATGAGTGTGTGGTTGAGTGAGTAGAGTGACTGGCAGAAAGATGACGGTGAATACAAGCAGAGCAGCTATAGAGGCTATAATGTATCTACAGTTCATAAATGTTGCAGCTTCTCAAGAATAGTTTAGCCTAACCTGACCAGGCTCACTTTAAGGTGGACTGACGTTTAAGGTGGAGCAACTATTCTCATTTTAGTGTCAAATAGCTCTAACCTGAGGCCTAGAACAGTTCAGAACAGAAAAAATGTCTGGCTGTTGAGTCTCTCCCGAGTTTACCTCAGCTCCACACACACACACACACACACACACACACACACACACACACACACACACACACACACACACACATTTAATGCAACACATGGTGGCTGTTGAGGCTGTGTGATGAGGTGTAGTATACCTGTTACATCTCTCTGCTGTGTGTTAATGACTGGTTGCTGTAAAGCAAATTGCCCTTCAGGGATAATAAAGATTTACACCACACTGTTCTGTGCCATCAGTGCTGCTCTTCATCTCCCACATATCTGAGGAGGCGATCACAGTAACAGCATAAAGCAATATGACCCTTTTACCACATATCCATATCACATCCAGCGGCTCCCACTCCACACAAACCTTAACACAGGGTTCCCACACATTTTCACACAAAATTTCTGAACTTTTTCACAATACTGTTTCATATACCTGCAGGGTGTACAGGTTTGGCCTACAGCCCACGGGACACAATTAAACATCTATCTGCAAGTTATTCTCTTTAAATAACATATTATTTTCTTTAAATTAGGCCACTCTTGAAATATGCCATGCACTGTATGTGCTATCTGTTGATTACCTGTACTGTAGGTCTATTGCATAGTAAGAACCAATGGGGCTTCTTCACAGGCTGAGTACAAGAAGGAAAATAAATGTGCACATGCTGGCCAGCTACCACCTGTAGTAAAAATCATTTTCACTGATTAAACATTCAACTACAATAATACAAATCCTAACATTGTTATTCCATCATGTGAAATTCAGATATTTGATCTGTCACTTGGAACTATTCAATACACTTGAGCAATGTTCTGTATTTAGATATCCCACATTGATCTGTGTCACACACACGCTCCCGCTGTAAACGATCCCACGGGCTTGTAAGTGTGACAATTTCAGAAGAACAATATGTGGTTGGATGCCGCTCTTGCTGTTACATTTTAACAACATCAAAGTCAAACAAACAAACAAGAAAGAATGAATAGGAAGTTGCCTCTCTCTCTCTCTCTCTCTCTCTCAACCCAAATGACAGAAATCCACCAGAATAATAGAAAACCTTAATCTCTGTAATTAATTTCATTACAGACAACAAAATTTAATTTTCCAGGTTTTCCATGAGCGTGGGAACCCTGCTTAAACAACAACAAGGGCTGGTCTCTTTATACGTCAGTGTTGTCTTTTAAATATTTAAAAGACAGGCAGGCTTTAATAAAAATGTCTTTTCATTCATTTTATTCCAGATGTGTGCTTTTTTTCCCTGACATTTACAATATTGACTGTTGACTTTTTCATGTGGAGGAATCTCTACAGGGATCATCTGTTGAGTTACAACTGGAATCTTTAGTACACAATATTTATCTCGTTCCTGTCTGTATCCTGTTCTCTGCTGCTCTGATGACTCAATTTCCCCACAAGGATCATTAAAGTTTCATCTACTACTAATGGATTTCTATTTTTTTTTAATCATTTCTTTCTCTGTAAATCACTGTGACAGTTTTTAAAAAGCGCTACACAATTTATTATCTAGATTATTAGTGTTCAATTCAAATGAAGTTCCATTAGTACAAATAATAATATTGCTGGATAGTACTGACATAATGTATTCTGTTTAAATTGAGTCATTTCTTCACTAAAACTAGCGTATAATGTTCTCTCTCACTAAAAATGATTGGAGTGTTATGATATCTTATATTGGAAATCAACTGAGAATCAGTTCAGATTAAGGGCTTCACATTGACAAAAATTAGATAATTCATGATACAGTAAGTAAGTAATCAGACACAGTGGACCAAATCAATGAGAGATAAATGATACCATTGAGGTCCACAGTCCCTGCGTGCACTGCAGCTTAATATTGCCAATGTCAGTCAGCCTGTCCGTCCACCACTTCACCCAAGAGAGGGGCTCTCTTTACAAGTACTGGCCAGATTGCTATGTAATTTGGTGTGAATATTCACCGCACCCTAAGGATTATATATATATATATATATATATGTTATATTGATATATATGTATTGAATTTTCCTCATGATGACCAATTTTGCGCTCCATAACAGGGTAAAAAAACACTAATGGACAAATATTCAATAAAATGTGTGCAAATATTCATTGCCCCAGCACATGAATCCTAATGTGTTTTGATAACCTCCCAACCTTTCCTAAAGCACCACCACAACCACCACCAGGCAGAAGTTTCCAGAGCTGATGAAATATTTTCAAATTTAACACACCGATTGAACATGAAATCAGCTGAGTGGATTCATGCTCCCAATTACATGAACCCCTCTGGTTTTCTTCTACTGACACATTTGGGATGAATTCTACCTTTTAGCACCTCTCTTAGTTTCAACTACTAAATTATCATTGTATTGTTATCTCTCTCTTATATCAGAGAGATATAGAATCTTAGAGCCTTTATGGTCCACTAGCTAGACCGTAAAAGGCCTACACCAACAAAACAGGAAGGAAACTCTGTCATTGTTCACAGTAATAGCATTTGATTTTCAGTAAAAGTGATATGTGAGATTTCTACCATTACATCGTTCTTTCCATCATGCTTTTAGACATAACTATGATTCTCCACTCAAGTGCTGGTAGGAAAGCCAAATATCCAAGTCATCTGCTTAACAGCCCTGAATTCATGTTTATATTTTGTGGGATGATCAAATCCAGATGACAAATAATAAACAAAGCATAATTATTCAGCGTTGGCATAGCTTTGGTTGTCCACAGAGTAATTCATAGTTATTATTATGATGCTTCTCATTATTGTTTTCATTATTACTGGCTCTAGATCTGCATATTACATTGGCTCACTGTACCTCCTGGTAGTATTTCTATATGGGTGTAATCCACTGTTATAGCCCTGTGAGCGTGGGATGATGCCAGTGTTTCCCCGCCTGGCCTGCATTCCAATTAGAGGCTGAATAACAGCCAGGCAAGGAAATGTTTTCAGAAAGGAGGGTCGGGAGTGGAGGGGGGGGGGGATTTGTTTTTCTTCCTCTGGAGCGGAGGATGACCTGACGGAGAGACGACCTATTACATACACACACGTACTGATACACATATACAAATACACTTGGCCTCAGGTTAGAGCTATTTATTGTTGGTACGCCTCGGCCATTTCACGGTGACATGTATCTACAAGCAGGGGAACTATCGGTGGTCTCGCTGCTCAGAGCGCACTGGTGCGGTGTTCAGTCTGGAGTTGATGGGGACCATTATGTGGCCGACCCGCTCTGAGGCCACAGCTGATTTGAAACCATTTAAAGTGTGCCGCTTTGCCAGTTCTAGGTGAATGTGTGATTAATGACGGTCATGAAAGTGGCTGTGCTGCACATGTGTACACCCCCCCCCCCCCTCATTCGTGTTGGCAGCTTCAAAGAAAAAGAAGAATGACAGTAGGTTAAGCTTCATTTACTAGCCCACCAGTGCTACAATATACAATGTCAATGTCTTGTCAGTGCTATTGTTAGTCATAATGCCAGACCACATTTCCCACAAGCCACACTGGTTGACTTTGCTGAAGAAAATGAATATGTAACATGTGATTTATCCATTGACGTACCACTCCACTATCCATATTCACTAGAGGAGCCACTCTGATACCACCATACATAAATACTTCATTACTAGTAAAATCCTGAGATTGAAAGTATTACTTAAGTTAAAGTACAGATGTTTGATGTGTTATAGCCTATACAGTTATGAAAAGTGTCATATGTGCAACTCTACAAACACAATGCACTGAACATACTTAGCATACACAGTGCATTAGAGGAAGAGAAACTAGCAGTTATAATTAGAACTGTATCATTTCATTATTGATTTATTATTATCACAGATGCATCCATGTGTGAACAGCATTGTAAAGTTGTAGCAACTCAAATTTACATATTGTTGTATGAGTAGTAGAATCTATAATATATATATAATATAATATAATATTTTACTGTAAAAGAAAGTAGCTACCAGATAAAACTACTGGATTAAAAACTATACAATATGTGCAACTGAAATGCAATAGAATAGAAGTTTAAAGTAGCAGGAAATGCAAAGTCAAATAAAATATATCAATATCAAATGAAATACTTAATTGTACTTGATCTTAGTTTGCACTAGTATTAAATACACTACACCCTGCTAGGTAAGTAATAAGAGTCAAATTGGGAAATACTTATCTTCCTCTGGTAGCAAGACTACACAGAGAAGAAGCGGGGGGAAGCACGAGGGGGATAAACAGTTCATCTTGTTTGAATAAATGTCTTCAGGCATCCAATTCTATTGAAGCTCTATCTCAAGACTGTAGCACAGCATTGTATCTTTGCAGGTTCAGTCAGAGTCACCATTAACCGTGCTGTTGTTAATGACTCACTGGTGGCGAAAAAAAAAAAAAACTATTCACAGCTTTTATTCCCTACTTTATACATCTAGTGCTTGAGCATCAACATGTACATGAGAGGCGGTGTGTTTGTCAGCCTGCCTTTGTCTACCAGTGTGTGCGTGTTTGTGTGTGTGCGTGAGAACCACACTGCAGTCAGGATGTCTGCTTTTAGCCGGTCGTTGTAGGCTGATTAACTTTGACAGCCTGCCTCTCAGACCCACCACAAACACAAGCAGTAAAGAAACCAGGCAGCGTTTCCACCGCAGGAGGAGAGTCTGCCCATGCAACCTTGTATAGTTCCTTTCCAGATTTTGGTCATTCTAACAATTAATCCAGAACTAAACTTAAGACACTCTACTGGCTACTAATTAAAATGACCAAAACGCTGAAAGCAGGATTTCCTAGCTTTACATGGCAAAAAAAAGAAAAAAAAGATAGTGTGCTGACATGCTAGATTCCTGCCCTATAAATCAGTAAACTGTTAGTATTTCGCATACCAACTGGAACTGAACCTGACTGAGGCAGCTTTGGATGCTTGTGGGTGGCCACAATGATTACCATAGCAGCAGAAATCTTTTAACGTGATGTCAGGTTTAACAAACCAGCCAGTCTGGTGTTCAATTGTTCTGAAAAAGAGACACAATGTGTTTGAAATTGTGGAGTCTGGCATTCCTTAGCAAGCGGCTTTTGTGGAATACAATAATTATTGAGTTTTGGGATGGATTATGACATCAAAATGATCAATCCAGCTGGTACTTCTTACAATAGGTCAGCTTTTCCATGTGTTCAGATTGTTCTATAGATATGGTTTGTCACTGGAAAATAGTGTTGTATCAGTTATCTTGCTTGTGTTACCTATCTAGCTAATTACCAGATGTTAGACAATTTGTATTACTGATGGAAGACAAGTATATATGGTAAAAAAAGAGCCTTCATACTAAACTAAAGCAGCCTCAGTCTGCTGCTGTGTTTTGCAGGAATCTCCAGAGTCAGAGCACTGCAGGTTGTTTATCTTGTTTGACTTACTAACATTCTCAAACCCCTGCTGATATTCATCTTTTATTATGTTTAAGAAAAGCAGAAAAAAAGGAACAGGGGAGACGGGGGGGGGGGATTTAAAGCATCTAAACTAATTGGGATGGCATGCAGGCATGAAATATAAACTCTGAAAAACGATGGGCTTTTTTTTTCTTCTTTTCTATCTTTATTCAAGAGCGTGGTCTTACAATTTGAGAGCATGGTTTATTGATTTCACGTTCACATTTTGTAATTCTTTCCATCGAACCCTGCTCTCACACTCAAATAACCTCTGCTTATGTTTATATTTGCTGTGCTTTATATTGTTGCTTGTGCAGATTTCCTGCTTCCAGCTTTTCCCCTCACACTCATGCTGCTTCTGTGCGCTCGTGAAATATCTGCTTTCGCATTTTTTGCGCAAATCCACCAACCAATAGAATGCCAAGTGTGGTGTTAACCAATGAAATGATCTCTACCTCATTGTGGGTGCCTTAACTTTACTTATTGCTGAATCAGGGTGAGCAGTTACTCTTTAACCATCCATGCCTTCCAGGTCTTTATTAAATGTACTTCTCTTGCTTTCTTTAAAACTTCTGGATTTAAAAGGACAGTTAATATATATACCAGCACCTGTACTTATTTACTATAATAGCTATATACTGTATAATAATAGCTGTATAAGACTCTGGCCCCCTGTCAGAGGGCTGGACCACAAGTACATTTTCATTTTAACGGTGCGATTACTTCCTTCACAATGAATTGATCAAGTCCTATTTCCAGCATGACAATACATCCATAATAATATGATTGGCTTTCAAGTGGCTTTCTACTGTCTGAATGTGTTGTCTGGTTACTTTTACTGTTGGTACTTACCAACCATTACTAAACAATAAAAAAAAATAACGTCACGTTAATTTCGTTGTCAGTTGCCAGGCAACAGTGTTCACTTAAAGCATAACACTTGAAAGGCTAGCGTATTATCAATGGATGGCTCAATAGATGTAATGGATAAAAAAAAGCTCCCTAAAAATCAATTAAATGGCAGCAATTAAGATGTTGTATTTGACGGTATTGTGCAACCTTCCACTAATCACTATCTCCTCTGTTCAGTCATAAAGGAGAAGAGACTTTATATAGTCTTTTTCACTGTGTATGCAGATAAGTCCACGGCTAGAGCCCTAGGCTGGACAAAGCAGATGGAGGAACAGGTGAGGTAGCAGTATGTGCTCTTTCCCGACAAGAGGGAAGGGAACACGAAGGTGCAGTTAACAGCAACCTGTGTACACAAACCACACAGAGACACAAAGAGTAAAAGACAAAGAAACAAATAGATCATTAGAAAGACATTAACTTGTAGATTTGTTGCTGCTGAAGGAGGTCAAGAGTTACAGAGTTTGTACTGTGGTGCAATATGAATCATGTTAAACTCAATCTGCATTTCTTGGACTAACAACTGCTCATAAGCAAACTGTCAAAATAATTACAGCTGAAACTAATTATTGATTTAATCTCATCTACAGAAAATGTGTTGCCAACTACTCGTTCCAGCCATTTTTCATCAAAAAATGCCAAAAATTCACAAGTCCAAGTTTGTCAAATGTGAGGATTTGCTGCTTGTAAGGTTTTGGATTCCTATTTCAGGCAACAAAAGCAATCTGAAAAAAACATGACTTTTCTGGGCTCTGGGTAACTGTGATAGTTACTTTTTTCTATTCTTTTCAATATGAGCACTGAAGATAGATTCTCAGAGTAGGACAAGATAACAAATAGAAAGAAAAGTTTGGCATGAAACAAGAAGAAAGAGAAGGAACTAGAGAGTTACAGTATAAAAAAACAGCCCAAACTGCAGATTGTTCACTTGACAGCAGGGGAAATAACCACATCCAGCTCTCTAACAGGTTGCTTTTGTGAACACGTGCTTTTCTCTCCCCCCCTCTATCTTTTTTCACCCTTGCTTTCCTCGGCTCTGACAAGCTTTCACTTGTGCTGGTTTTGAACAGAAACACCATTGTGCCTTCTGCTCCAAACAATGCCTGCTGTTTTGCCGAAGGGCCAGAAAACACACATTTGCTCACTTTGCCCCCTTTGTCTGCTGCGGATTCTTGTCATGGATCTAGTTGCAAGGCCAGTAAGTAAGTACGGCGGGTTAGACCGGACTAGTTCATGACACCTCTAAAGCATGTCACAATGTCAAGTGGGTAGGATGTTTTTTTTTAAAGTGCTTTTGAGCAAGAGTCTGAATGTCTGAATACCTTCCAGCTCTGGAGGTGTTTGATTTTCCTGTTGACAGCAGGGGGAAAATAATAAAACTTCCCCTCTCTGAAAGATCAATACATTACCGTGGTCTTGTGGCGCCGCTTAAATCATAACACAATATGACTTGTTTTTAACGGTGCACCAATACCTTCCACTGCAACGTATGGGGGAAGGCTTTCATCATAAATAAACCACTGCAGGGAAAGCGCACTGTACCTCTATGCGGCTCCACAGCGGTACGTCTCTATTCAACCACAGCGCAGACATACAGACATGCAGACATGCAGTCGAGCCTGACCTCGGGTTTTTAACATGCCTGCCTGCAGCTACAGAGGCTAACGCAGGCATCCAGAGGTATGCGACCCTCAGTTACATTTATAGTCTTTCGGAGCCGATAAAGGCAATGCCCCATGCTACCAAAAAAATGACTGGAGGCTACTAGAAATAAAGGTTTGTTCTCCCGGCCGTAAAACCCAACGTTATGTCATATCAGTCAGTAGAAGAGAGGAAACTAATGGAGGAGAAGGAAGGGTAACACTCATTCATACATTTAAAAGACTTGCTTACCTCATCTGTATCTTTTGAACAAGTTAACATATTGTCTACAACTTGAACTCATGCAGAGTACCGTTTTTCGTCCAAAATTCTGGATACCTCGGAGGATTTTATGTCTTTTTCCCCTCTACTGAGAGTTTATGACGATGTTGAATGTGACAGTTGTGCTGCTCGCTCAGTGACTAAATGACTGACTTCATAACTTAGTGAGTGACTGACTGGCTTACTGACTAGCTGAATGATTGGCGACTGATTGCCTGCTGACTTATTTATTGATTGATTGACTGACTCGCTGAATAAATGAAAGCTTGACGGACTTATTCGGTCGCCCCGGTGACGCACACACACACACACAAACATACAGTAAATACACCCACCCCACCCTCCTCTGTGTAGCCTGTCAGTGTGTGTAACCGTTTTCCACCTCTTGCATTATTGTGCAAATTGAAACGCCAAAGAGAGCCATTCACACACAAATGGAGGACCTTGTGGTGTGTGTGTATGTGTGTTATGTGTTTGTCTGATGGGTGGAAGAGGGGGCTGCCTCTCTCTCTCTCTCTCTCTCTCTCTCTCACTCACTCTCTATTTCTTGGCAGGCAGGGGAGGGGGGAAATATGATTATCCAGCGGGGGAATTGTTTCATCAACACCTGGAGCAGATAAATGAAAATAGGAGGATTTATGTACTGAGAACAAGCTTACCTCTGCTGCCAGGAAGCAATTAAGCAGGAAGCTGGAATACTACCCCCCTGTACTCCCTCTTTCTTTCTGCCACAACATCGCTTTCCAACTCTCTACCTTTTCCCCTTATTGCTTTTCCTCTGCGTGTGCCTGTGCCTGTTCGCTGTGCTCGTTTCTGTTTTGTTTTTTAACACCAGAGGGACATTTGGATGGTGAGCCTTGGGGACTAGTGAGGGAGAGGGATGGTATTCATTCCCTACAAAGTGCCTCATTAAAGGCTGATAACAGAGTGTTGGGATCTCATTTGACTCTGCGTTGGGGGTAGCGATGGGCGCTCACCTCCTGCGTAGCCGCAGATAGGCAAAGCGGCTCGTCCCGCCTACATGCTGTGACCTCTGAGACGAACACAAATGTAATCATCGGAGTCTGTCCAAGAAAGCGGTGTGTTCCTTATGTGTTCCTTATCTGTGCAGGTTGACACAAACGTTTCACTAGAGAGTCCTCGCCATGTGATCGTTAGATTCTAGAGAGTTGCATCTGCAGTACTGGTGATGTGAAACCACTGCTGCATGCCAAGCCTCATATCGCGTCTCCTCCACCACCACCCCCCACCCCCTCTCTCTGCGGCTAGAAGGCTATGCATGTAATCATAGAACTGGAGCTGAGTCCAGGTAACTACTATTTATGCTTAACTGGCATGCACATTACATAACAGGCAAGAGGAGTTTTATCCACCCATGTATTTTTTCCTCCTGCCTGTGTTTTTAGGGGCCGGCCTTTATCGGAGTCCCGGCGTTTCAATCGACTCCCGTCTTTCACTCGATGAAACACGGTAATACGTACAAATCATGACATCAGCGCGAATATAAATAGCGCGGCACTTGAACTCCACGCGGCTAAAGCAGCTGCTGCGCTCGCAGGCCGAGAGATGTGGAATGCAAACAGTAGCTTGGCAGAGATCTGTTTATGTTCTCTCACTCTTATACGCTCGCCTGTTTTCTTTATTGACTCAACAACCGGCCTTGTGCTTAGGCTGCGTGCTTGTGTGTGTATGTGTGTTTGTGTAATTTTGATCTCATTCCACGCCTTGGGTAAAGCCTCGCTGGCTCTAAAGGTGCGTGTCCTCGTTTCAGACGCGCTGACAAAGTGGCCTCTCTGAAATGAGCTGTGTGGCCTGTTCGCAAGAAGAGGGGAGCAGATGCATTTTACTGCCTTTGATCTGGTGGGGAAACAACCTGCGGATTAAAAAAAAAAAAGAAGAAGAAGAGAAAAACAAATAGAGAGAGAATTTGTCTGAGGATATTATTTGCTGTCCGCGCAGTATATATGAGAAGAGAGGCGTCAAAGTGACAGGGGGGTCGATGGGGGCGAAGAATAGAGGAATGGAACTCTCGACGATACATTTCTTTGGAAGATATGCCAGCTGGATCTCACTGTGGGTGAGAGAGGCTCGTCTTTGCCCCTGCAGGTTTTTTACGACGGCGGTTATGTTACATATGCCTTATTATATATCTCATTATATTTCAAACACATACTCCCTCTTCACTCTGCTGAGCACATAGCCTGCAACATTGACTTTCATAGATGATCAGAGAATTCATAAAGTGAGTGACTGTCAGAGCTGGCAACAAGTCAAGCCTGTTAAAAAACTAATGATATCTTAAACAGAAGCATACAAAACTCCAGGTAGACTGATGTGTGAAATCTGCTTACTCTGGAACTCATGTCTGCAGTTACGCAGACCTGAGTTCTAATACAATTTTTTAAAAGAGGTTCTTGCGGAGAAATAATCAAGGAGGTTTTTAGTGTTTCCCCTATAATTTCACATTGGCAGCCTCAAAAAAGCCTCAAAAACAGCATGCAGGCCACAAGACACTCCACTAAAACCCTACTATGATTCTACTTCAAAAGCTACTATAAAAATAGCTATTAATAATTCAAGGATAGGTTGTAAATATGATACGACATGCCGTTTGTATATTGAAAGACTTATGGGCGGTTAGAATTATTCCTCGTCTCCGTAACGGCAATGAAGCGAACCCCTTCGTAAAGGGACTCCGCTGTTAAAGATGAGGGGGGATGAAATCCTTTTTTAATATTTCAAACATCAACCAAATATAATATTAAGGTGTCAGCAGTCTTAGCCCAGTTGAGTTGTTATCGTCTCTTCCTGATGATTGCAGGTTTCTAAAATGCATTGTCCGTCTGTATGTTTGCTGACTTTGTAAAATGGGTTTGCTTTGTAATGCTAGCTTGTCACTCAAGTTGTTGAATGGAGAGCACGCAGTGAGACTGGATGTCGCCGGCTGGAAATTTACTCACATGAGATGCATTCAAAGAACTTCTCTGTTAAATGGAACTCATTCAAACTTGATTTTTTTTTTTTTTTTTTGCGGGAGGGGGGGGGGCAGCCTTATAGTCTAAACATGGCATTTCAAAACTTTTTTTTTTGACATTAAATAGAATAACCCAAGCATAAGCATGATAAGTCCATATGCCTCTTTCCTGTATGAAAACAAGTATTTTTCTTTGTTTGATTATATAGACTTTATATAGATATTATATAGTGTGCAGTAAGGATCAAGTCAGTTGACAGGTTAAGTACTGTTGTGATGTGAATCTGCTACTCATGGCAGCACTTTTAATTTTGTTGTTCACAATATAATGACAATAAAGGCACTCTGACTTGACTTTGACTGTCGTAACAAAAGGAAACAGAAAAACACCAACACATCCCTTCATGTCAAGAGCTGATATCCAAGCTTGATTGAAAGGGTGACAATAAGGTCCGATACAGTGTCAACCCTCCTGACACACAAGCCATTCACTTCCCATGAGAGGGAAGTGCGGATTGTCGCCAAGGTGCTTCACTTGGACGGGAAAACCCAGTGTGGCAGCTCAGGCAAAATGTCATCCAGACAGTGAATGGAACAGAAGTGGCAACGGGAAAGAGAAATTCCACATTGCATAACCGCCCTCTTATCTAAGGCTCTATTATCTTGGCCATGGCTTGTTATATGGCTGCCAAAGCTATCACACACACACACACAAAAAAAACAAAAAAAAAACACACACACTGAAGCAACAGCCCTTATTTGGCTTTGCTCGCACCCGCACAAACACACGGGTAGATAGAAGAGGCTAAACGCTGCGAACACAATCAAAACAGCGACAAACAATGAGCTGTAATAAATTGCACGCTAACATATCAGCCGTATCTTATTTCAGACAGAGAGCCGAGTGCTGAGCAATTATTGTCAGCATCACTTGGCCTATAAAGACTATTCCCCTCAGAGCTGGTGTTAGTAGCGAGTGTCGGTAGCAGAAGAGCATGTCGACAACTGTTAACGCTAATTGCTTTCGCACTGACAGTGATCTATTAAGAAAACATGCAGCAAGACTCCACGCGATGTCACGGCTGCGTGAGTCAAGCCTTTTGAAAACGAAACCCTCCTTAAAAAACATGACCACACGGACCGGAGGCTGATGTGTAATCGGCACGGTGGTTTGATGACTTCAGGTTTGTGTGTGTGTGTGTGTGTGTGTTTGCCACGTTGCATGATCATCCCTGGGCTTTATAAGAGTAACACATTTTATCATCTAAACTCACAGATTTAAAACAGTTAGAGGGTTTCAAAGTCCTATGATGTCTTCATTCGCAATTTTTTGGGTGTTATTTTTATTCAGAAATGCACAGATAGGTCTTAAAACATTGAAATCTAAATGACAATGACTAACCCTAACCCTTCAATCATGTAAAGCATCAGGTATGCCTCATACTAAAATTGCTAGTGCCACACTGAAACTGCCAAAGGATTTTTTTCTTTTTTTCCCCCCGCACGTCCAAGCGCACCACTTTATTGTTAAGTGTTCACCTTGGTTTTCGGGAGAGCTTTGTTGAAATTGTTATTAATACTTTTCCCCCCCTGCACGCACACGACTCAGTAAGACCTGTCAACAGACCTTTGTGCTGACTGAGGCTGCGAGGCTGGAAAGAATGACCTACCCTCGCATGCAAACAAAAAGTTGAAAAAAAAGAAGGGATTCTCAAGTGATGTGAAGGTTGAAGCAAGCCAGACTATTCAGAAGCTCTTTCTTTGCTCTCTGTCAGCAAAGGACATAGCTGAAAAGGAAAAACAGCCATTACTTAATGAGCCACTTAAAGAGTGCCCTCTCTATTTAGGTTTCATTATTTTTATTGTAAATCCCTCACAGGCCCTCCGTCTGCTAGTGGTGGTTTATTCAGAGCTTCTGTGACCAAGTGCGCTATTATATATTAACCAAAATCACAGGGCTGGAAAATACCTCCACTGAATGACAAATATCATTACTATGAAGTTATCTCCAAATAATTCCTTTTACGCAAAATGCTCAAATGAATTGTCTTTTGTTAACATTGTTTAATAACACGCATTAATCAAGCAGTCGAGGAACCGGAGAGGGGTTATGAAAGGCAAAAAGAAGAGGGGGGCGGGGAGGGGGGGAGGGCAAATCAGCAGTGGATAATTACCGGGGAACCTTCTAACAGTGCAGCTCCTAATCCATCGCAGGCTCTGGGACAGCATCTTAATCACAGCATAATTACATCCTGTCATTCACCGCAATGAAAACACTGAGACAGGAAGATGGAAGACAGCTCGGGACGGCGAGCAGGAAATGGATATATATGCCTACGACGAGCTGCCCACGTGCTTTTTATGTGCCACTTAATATGTGTCAGTTATGTTGTACCGTCTGCACATTTCAGCAATTGCTCACCAGTAGCCGTACCTGAAAACAAAGAGGCTCTTTATTCTGAGCTGTCGTAAAGGCCTGGTACATTCAGAATGTAGAGTGCTACCTCAAAATAGACAACTGACAGCGCTTCACAGAGGACTCTTAGGGGCCAGCACACATTTATTCCACCGCCTTCCGGAATATATCCAGGCACTGCTGGCTGAAAGCCTTACAAATTAAGAAAATAAAGACACAGATAAGTCTTTTTTGCCTAGTGCCCTCAAGGGTTTGGAAAAGAGCTTCTATATTTTTTGGTGCTGACTGAAATGTGTTTATACCACAAGCTTATCTGTCAGACACTTCTTATTTAAATCATAAATTCACCAACTTTAGACAGTAATGAAGCTTTTAGCATAAGTTTGAGTATACTTCTCTGCATGTTAACACCACTAACTGTTGCTCAGTGAATTAAAGCTTAACACACAGTGCAAACATCAAAACCCATTTGTAAAAACATTGCTCCGCGGTGCTACTAGTGGTCAAAATCTACGCAGGGTACCTTTAAACCACCGTACCTAATTCATCTCTCTGCTGTCAATTGCAGGCCGTCCTCTGTCAGGACCTCGTCTTTTTCTGGCTCCCTAGGGGGAGATCTCTGATTGGCTGCTATTTATAGGGCTCTATCCCTATAAATCAATCTAATCGACAGGGCTGACACCAAAATCGTTTCTCAAATAAATCCTCTGTGTTCTCTCCTTTTCCTAAACTCCAAGAGAACATTTTACTAATGCAATGTTCTTATATAGCAACCGTACTTGTTTTAAACCTTTGGCTTCTTCTGTTTAATTAAAAAAGGGTTTAGTAGAAATACACATTCATATTTCTCAAAGGACGATAACAAAACAATATTAAAACTGGGCACTGTATCAGTACAAGCATTTAAACATCTTAAGTGATAGCCAGCTCAAATGTCAATACAGAGTGATTTCTTCATTTGATTCATTAACATCCTTAATGCTGAAATAATTACTGGGTTAATTGATTAGTTGATCTACAGACTTTCAGGCTGTTAGATGGCCACAACAAGCTATTTAATGGCATATCTTCTCAGGCTCTGGGAAATTGTGATTAGCATCTTTCACATTTTAAAGACTGAACAATTCATCTAACAATTGAGAAAATAATCAGTAGAACATGCAAAATTATCATTTTCTGCAGCCCTGAAGATCCTACATATATAGCACCAGTCAAAAGTTTGGACACACTTTCTCATTCAAGTGAATGGGAAAATGTGTCCAAACGTTTGACTGGTGGTGTACATGAGTGTTACATGTGTTGTCTTAACCTTTCCCCTGCCTCATTTTAATGTTGGAAACCTGAAGCAAAAGCTGAAATATTTCTTCCTTACTTTACATTTTGTGTCACATAAATCCTCACTGCTTGAATATAGGTGAAGTTTTGTATAAACAGAGGGCTTTGAGAAAGTGATTGCTTCCAGATCCACATCAACACACTTCCACAACACACTAGAACCTGCCTTGCATTGATATATATTTAGGTTAGTGGTCGATGGCTCAGACAGATGGACAATGAGAGTTCAATCCTGTGTTTGAGCTTGTGTACATATATGTGACCATGCATTTATCAGCCGTGCTGTCGCCTACAGTGTGTGACAGCTAGAGAGAGCTGGGGACGGAGGACATCCCACTGGCATTAAGAAAGCTCTCTCCGTGGGATGCGTCAGCCAATGAGCAGCAGAGCCTCGGGGGGCTGCCTCGTTAATTAAAGCCGGAGTTGTTTGTCAGCGCCGGCATATGATGCACAGCACCATCACCGTCGGGGGAAAAAGAGAAAACACGAAGCAAGATTGCTGCAACCCCTGCAACAAATCTGCTGCCTCACCATGGAAGCAAGACATCTTACCACAGCAACCACCGCTGGAGCTTCCAATGTCAGTATCAGTTTGCACTATGTTACTCAACTGGCAATCACACAGTGTACCAGCAGAGCAGAAGCACACAGCTGCCCCCCAAAGAAAAGACTTACAAACTACCTAACATCAATCCTCAGAGAGCATCCTTCAGCTCAAAATGAGAAGGTGTTGATGCTACTAAGGTGGGCTTGTGTTCATTAATTCTTCACGGTGTATCCAATGTTGTGACTTGGAAGTGTTGTAATTTGACAGAAGAGTGCTCCAGAGTGTTGGCTCTACTAATGACGGCTAATAAGGAACACATGGCATGATATCAGTGAGTGCTAACAATGAGAACTCTATATCAGGAAACCCAGTAATGAATGTGATGGGACTCGAGTGCGACTGCGGTTATTTTAGGAGAAAGCCTAAAAAAAATTCTTTCTGACGGATGCTCAGTTTGAGGCCTTCGTCTTAGCACTTGATACACAGAAACTTGTAACTGGAATGTTGCTGGCTTAGCTCCACTTAGCAGTTGGGAAAATACGGTTGGATAAAGCGGAGCAGCGACTCACAGCTTTCCCTAACAACTACCGTCCGGATCCCCTAGGGCAAAAGACTTAATTTGTCCATATTGCTGTGGTAGAGCTGCTCTGTGGCCAACAGCAGATGACGATTAGTGTAACTGTGTAAAAGAGGGCCACGCTGAAAAAAAGAGCAAGCATGCTTAGCAAATCTCCTCTGGATAAAGAAAGAATGCACAACTTTGACAGACAGACTCCAGAGCTTCTACATATGAAAAGCTGTTTGTGCCAGAGTCCCGTAGCCTCTCAGCTTCCTGCCCTTGACACCGTTGTAATATCGCTAAATCAACTAAACCTAAATCCCCATTAGGGTGAATTTAGAAACTCATGCTGCGGAACGAAAAACCCAAACAAATCTGTAAATTCATGTTAAAGCAGATGAACAGAAGGATTGTGGATTAACGAGAGGGGATTTGCCACTCCAACGTCACTCACAGAGCAAATGGAGCAAATCAAACATCTTATTAATGCTGTGACAGATGGATAATTGTGTCATTTTATTATCTGCTCACTTGTTCGATACCCACGGGGAGAGTTCTGGAGGGTTTAAGCCGTGGCGGGTAATTGTTTTATAGCGCTGCTGTCAGGTGAAAAACCTTCTATCACTAGGAAAATCAACTTCACAGCATTTGAGAAAAATTCTCCTCAAACGCTCATTCTAAAATGCGGTACATTTATAATGTGTTTTTTAGGAATAAGAGATGTAGAGAGTGATAGCTTAATCCTTCACTCCAAAACAGAAAAATGAAAACCACTCAAATTGGACATACTAGGTTTTGCCTCCTCTCAAAGACCCACAATAGCAGATTGAGTGGTGGTTATTCTACTTGAATCATCACTGAATCATCCTTAACATTTCTCTATGATGAAAAGGTACCCATAACAAAGCAGGGCTGCTTTGTTTGTACAGTTGATTTGCACAGGTACAGTAAGCGGCTTTCCTGTGAGAAACGAGGGGATTCAAAGCAAATAAACACGCCGTAATCAAATGCAGTCGCGGCTGCAAATTGCTTTCAGCTGTAATGAAACAGGTTACGGGAGCAGACGAGACCACCGTAGCCTAAGCCTTCATCGAGGGAACTTGATCCTATCAGTGCGGAGCTAGAATATCAACGGCGGCGACCGAGCGAGTGTGTTTAAAGTCCAAGTGCTCGGGGGACAAACCCGTAAACCTCGGGCTCTTACCGACAGACTGTGGCAGCTGTGGCGTGCAAGTTACAGACTAAAATATGACAGTCAAATGACGGTCACATTAACCCAAAGGTGACACGGATTTTATGAAACATGCTCATCCTGCAGTGCTTTAGAGAACAGTGAAGGGCTTACACAGAGATTAAAAGAAACAAGATAGAGTAAATATTGGTATGTTGGCCATGTGGGCTCAGTGAACCCGGGGGGGAGAGGATGGGAGGGGATGGGGGGTGGGTGGGATATCCATGTTGGCAGAATGCTAATGAGATAGTAGCCCGACTGTATGGCCTGACATCAACACAACCGTGCTTGCCATCAGTCACTTCGACGGCGGGGTCAAGAGGGCCACGCGCTCCCACAGCAGAGGGTGCACAAGCTTATTGGAGCATGATGCAGTAGGTCAGAGCTATTCCACGGCCAAAACGCTGCTGTGTCCTCCTCATAATTGATGAGCAATTAGCGCAGGTAGCGTAGGTCATGAGCTCCACTCATGCATGCAGTAAGTAAGAGAAAGCATGAGTCATGACCTGATAGTGAGGCGTTGTCTGTGTGTACACATCTCAAAGATTGTGTTTCATACCCAGCAACGCAGCTTACTGACTGAAAACAAACATGATTAATACCATATTGTGTAGTATAAATTCAACATGTTTATTTTATTCATCACATCCAGAGAAATCAAGCAGCAAGCCCTGAAAAAAAAAACCTTCTCACCCCCCTCATATGAATACCAGATCTACCAATATCATTTAATAGGCGCATTCCATTCGCGTGCAAATCAAGCCAATTAGCAACAAGTAGCTGGCATGTGAGTATCATTTCACAGAGCCGTATCATGCCTCATTTGCTTAGCCCTGAAACATAAGCTTCTAAGAAGACTACACAGTTTTCTTTGTGTTCCTCCAACATAGATGTAGCACTTGAGAAAGAAAACTATTACTGCTTGAATGTAGTGCATAATACAAAAATTGGATAATTATTTAACTTAATTTCCCCTAAAAACCATTGTGGCAGCCAATTTTATTATGATAAAACATCCAAACAGCAACTGTTTTAGAAACAACCTGATTTACAACAACAAAGAGGTCTGTAAAAAGGGAACAGATGTGACACTTACAAACTAAAAATTGACCTATAACTGTAACAAACACAAGGAGGAGAATATTCCTAGAAGTCAACAGGTCATGGCGCTGTGTTTGACAGCAGCGGAGACACCAGCAGGCTTGCAGAAGATGCCAGTAGAAAGCACTTCGCCGCTATGACATCCTCAAAGTCTTTCACAGTCAGCAGCTGTCAGAAGTGGCAGCCGAGCATCACATAAGGGCAGAAATCTTCATGATACAACACTGCAGTGCACTGCTCTCATGTAAATCTGCAAGAATGGGCACCGATACACACATTCTACGCACACTGGATAATATGTAACAAGTGTATCTTAGGTAAACACAGCTGTAGCATCCAAGTGGCACTTATGAGTTTATCCTGCTTCCTAGAACCTCTTATTCTCAGATTTTATACTGTGTCATATTTCTGTAGTAGCTGCATAGTTAGCCTTCTTATATTAATTAGAGGATTCCAATAGTTCTTGGTGATTAGGGTTTATGCTTTATCCCCCACCACCCTCTCCAACCCCTTATACACCCACTCTAAGTGCCATGAAGGGCCAGGCTAAATGGAATAGCAATATAATTACTGATGACCTGGGCAGGTTAAACTTGTTAACAGATGGAAGGGGAGGTGGCAAATTGATGATCAGCTCCAACTAGTGAGTAATTCTTCCCTTCAGGCTCTGCATGTGGATGCACCACTGGTTTATATTTCACGCAGAATTTTTTTGGCTACAAATCTGAATTTGACTATGATATTATGCTGAGCACTATGTAGGAGGTAAGAGTCGATCATGATTAATTCCATGGCTGAGCCTACATGGGAGGTTGCCACTGAAATGAGGTGGCCTGTGGTATGATCCATGGGCTTTCAAATGAGGTCATCATCTTAAAATACACAGACCTCGGTGGACATCTAATATGTTAGCTATGTTTATTAAAGCCGCTGATTTATATTTTGACTACGGTGCTGCCATTCCCATAGTGAGCCCTGAAGAAGAAAAAAAACACACAGCCCTGCCTGCCTTGTCACTCACAGCCTCATGTCCCACAGGATGTAATGTTTTATTTGTCATTTGGAGTGTAATGAGATAACAGAGATAAAAGGATATCACAAGAGAACCTCCTTTATTCCTGAAAGCATTCCTGTAACATCAGACGTACCATGAAGTAGTGACAGAAACAAAGTTATCAGCACATGGTGTATCAGCCTGTAACAGATGACTGCTGCAGTAGGCAGTTTATCAAAGAGCAAAATGTCAAGAGTGCACTGACAACTCATGGTGAATCAGAATATAAAACAATCTGAGCCGGAGACCATTTCTGACACGGCAGCACCGGTTTGTTTCCCTTACGAACCTGTTCACTGTCAGTGACTAACATCTCATTCATGAAGCCTTCAACTTCCAATATTCAGCAAACAGAGTTGTGTGCTGCAGTGGTTCTCAAATACCATTGTCATGTCAAGGACTAGACACTTTCAGTATGGAACCAATGCAGCTGTCAACAGCCTTGTGTGCTGACAATCAAACCAAGGATTGATCAGGGACACCATGGGGAGGGGGGGGGGGGCTCTGAACCTATGACAAGCTCTGATCTACACAATCAGATGATCAGAAGAGTCATCCACATCTAGTACTAATTGGCGTCATCTCAAGTAAATTAGAGACTAATTGGACTAGTTCTCAGCTTGCTGGTGAGTGAGTAAGTGAGTGAGTGAGGGGCCTTGGAAGGACCCCCACTTTGAGAACCAGTCCACTGATGAAGAACGCAGCACAAGTACACACACAAACACACAAACAACTGCACACAGGTAGGTAATGATCCGGTTCCTCCTTACCTCCAGACGGTCCAGGCTGATGAAACTGGTTATAGCAAATCCATCAATGATATCCTCCTCCTGTGAGCTGGACTCTCGTCTCTTCCGCCGGGGGGGACGAGGTGCTCTGGCAGCGGCTGCGGGGTGCGGCGCCTTTTTACCGGTCAGGGAGGCGGCGTCCCTCCCCGGACTGTGTCCCTCCCTGTCGGAGCAGGAGGAGTTGGGGTCGGGGCTGCGGGCGTCTCTGCTCCCTGCCTCCCGCAGCCTCCGCACCCTCTCCCGCTTGGACCGGCATCTCCGACCCTGCTTCAATTTCCCATCCATGTTGTCAGAAAGCAATCTTGCAGTGTCAAAAGAAATAGAAATAGAACTCCACAGTATATGCGCTCGCCTGAACGCTCGCTGCACCGTGTAATAACAAATAACACACACTGGACTGAGGATTGTAGGTTGCGCTATAACGCTGTGTGTGTGTGTGTGTGTGTGTGTACGTCTATGTGTGTGTGTGTGTATGTATGTGCGTGCGTGTGTGTGTGTGTGTGTGTGTGTGTGTGTGTATGTATAACAACGCAAATATAGCTTTATAACACGCGATGACCTTGAGTATAAACCTCCCCAATCTCCATTACGATAAGCAAATGTTCAAGTATCCCACACACAGGCGATAGAGAGAAGGCAAAAGCGACGAGGATCCACACGTTATTTTTGTCACGAATCTGCACTCTGTCGACGCTGTATCCGTGAAAGCAGGTGCAAAACGGCCAAATAGTTAAAATCCACGCATTACTCTCGCTTTGTAACTTTTTGTTGCATCGGAATAATAACAAGCGATGTTAAAGCCTAACCTCGCTGCATACCGCAGACAGCGCAGAGAAATCATGTCGCTGCCCGTTGTTGTTTTCCACCACCCCGATCCATGATCCAAGGCTGTCAAAATAAAGAGCTCGGGATACTATCCGTCCGGAACAAAACGAAAGCCGAGCAAGTATGTATCGATCGCTGCTGTGGGATGCGTGAATAATCCCCGTCCGCGTTGAGTTTTAAACCATTGCCGATTCCTCACTGCGCTTCAGGGGTAAAGAATCCCAAGTCTGAGTGCTACTTATGCGCAATATTTCCTAAATGATCCGAACCGTCCGAATACGACAACCATCCTGTGTGTAATCAAACTCCATGAGGCAATGAAGCGGTCTATTCCAGTTTGGATAATGTTGAGTTTACTATAAATCCACTCCAGTCCGTCCCCTGGTTGCTCTTGTGGCTCAGTGGCTCATGGTATTTTCTATTCGCATAATAAGGCTTTGATAAGTGTCCTTAAAGCGACAGGAGTGATTAAAATCTCTTCTCCCCCCCATCTCATTCCCTTCATCCGAAATTAAGAGACACAGTCAAGCTTCAGAGAACCCACATAACTGACGTATTTCCGCCACCCCTGGCCTACAATTTACCATAGGAAGGAAGCTGGTGTAAGAAAAAAAAAAGAGAAAAAAAGGGAAAAAAATCATTCTCTCACACTGTCGGGCACAGTTTGTCACACACACTATTTTCGTCTGTCTGTCTGCCAGAGCTGATGCCACATCATGTGTTTCCCACTGAGTGTTGTTGCTGTCAGCGGGCTCACACACTCATCTATCAGGTTTTGACAACTTTTCCATTCTGACCAATGGCATGTTGGCCGTCATCATCCAACCATTTCAGTTCTCTTAGCAGCTCCAATTGGAAAGTGATATTAAATAGTTAGAATAACTCATCTGAAATATCGGTTGTCATACTTACCCTGCCCTTGTGACCCATCTTTTTTTTTTTTTAATCCAGCAGCAGGGTTGATGTGTTTCCCAGTCTGCAGTGTGGGGATTTCCAGGGGGGTCCCTCTGGGAGTTTAAGGGAGTCCTCTGAGAAGTAAAGCAGTCTAATTTCTCTGTTATTTCAATCAGTTGAAATTAGGTCAGTCATGCAACAATTATTTTATAGTATAGATATGACTTCCGCTGCTGTGACTACACTGCTATAAAAACTGACTCAAGTATTCTCAATGTGTAGAAACAAATATCTTCTCAATGGATCTATTATCTAAATCTAATCAAAAGAGGTTGTGTCTGGGAGGTCCTTAATATGCAAAATGTTTGAACTACACTAGCCCTTACACATACTGCAGTCTATAACCTTGTAACCTGTATGCTATAAATCAGTTTTTTAATGACAGAACCAATTAAATAATTCCTAAATTCTATAATTCCTTTTTACCTTTAGTTCCACACATGAGTATAACCCTCCAAACTAAAATTCTCCCTGAACATTGTTGACAGTCTATTTAAATTGCAGGCATAGGAAACTTATAAAGTATAACATCCAGTTACAGATGTCAGGGAAGTGCTGCCTCCTTGGTAAATGCCTGGTTAGTATTTGCATAATGCTTTGCTTAACTGGAAACTCGCTCCGAGCTTGAATAAAGGAAGCTGTACTTTCTCGCTGGAGCTGTGACCCTGCCATCTTTTATACCGTGTTTAATTCCTACTGAGATGATTTTAACTTTATCAGAGAGAATACAGCATGCTGTCATACTGGGTGGTCCATGAGAAAGTCATCATGTAGGAGAACTGTAGGGCCACCCATGTTACATACCTTATGTGCTCATAATGTATTTTTAATTAGAGCATGATGAGGAATACAGTTACAAATGACAAGGATTATGACATAGTGTGACATAGAATAACGTTAACACCCTGTATGATGAAAATACATGTTAATAGTTAAGCGCCTTATCCTACTGAGTCAGCAGCAACAGCTCATCCTATTGGCTATCTTATGAGATAACACCTAACTACACTGTGATTGAGCAGTTCCCACTAGTAAAGCTTGTTTTCCATATCACATACAAATGTACTGCACTCCATCAGTATATAGTGTAGTATACTGCCTACTAAATGAACGATTAATTACACCAATAGCAGCAGACTGTACACACTGTATCCTCGAGTATACTTAAGCAAGACAGCCGTGACTGTATTAATCACAACATTACAGGTCTGAACTACCTCTGAATAAAGTAATTTTTTTCAGTTTAACTTTAAGGCAATTTAGAATTATTAAATATTGAAGTGTTGAATATTATTCAGCAGTACATTTTATATGTGAGCGTTTTTCCTCTTAACTGTACCTTAAGGTTCTGGGTCCAGAGTAGCTTCTGCTTCACATTTACTCGCCATCACTCTTAATTATTTTATCCAAGCACGCCTCTGCCCGGCCGATGTGTGAGAGAACTTGCGGCGCGGAGACGAAGAAGGCAATCAGCTCCTCATCTGCGGTACATGATTCAGATGTACATGAATTTTGGATTTCCCTCAGAAGTAACTATTAACACATTATCTAGTTTCAGTCAGCTCACTTGGTCTCAGTATATTAATGTGATGTGAACAGTTGAGATGAGAGAGAAAGTGAAAGTCTTACTCTCTTAAATTACAATCTCTTATAGTATCAGAACACTGACACTCGTGAATTCATCTTTAAAGTGATCATTAAATCTTCATGCATCAGACCCTTCTCAAAAATTGAAAAAGGCCTCTTTACATTTTCATAGAAATTGATATGCATGTACAATCGTCACCAGAAACGTATAAATACATAAATAACTAAACAAGCAAAATAAGTAGTAATTGTAAATAATTTAATAGGCAATCTAAATAATTCCATAAATATCCTTTCCTGGTTGGTGCAAGAGGGCCATTATGCAGGGTAGATTCTAATGTTCCCCCTCCTGTGCCTCTATTTAGGGGAAGGTGACCTTAGGACTTCCGTCTGTCAAGGTCTACAATGGAGAACCTAATACGTCTACAAGGAGGCGCTGACCATGGATGAGGCATTTGAGGTTCTTGTGTTTGCTTACTTGGCCAGAGGCACATCCTACAGGGTTCTGTCAGAGGCCTTTGACATTCCCTGCACCACGTGTCATTCCAGTTCACCAGTTCAGCAAGGGCATCCAAGGTGTTTTCAGGAGGCTAATCCGCTTCATAAACAGGGATGAGTTGGAGGAAATTGGGGCTGGGTTCCAGCAGCTGTCTGGTTCCCCAGATTTCAGCAATGCAGTAGTGAGCATAGATGGGTGCATTGTACCATCTGGGAGGTTTGCAGTGGACTACTTTAACAGGAAACTGTTGCACTCCATCCAGTTTCAAGCCATCTGAAACCACAAGGATTGCTTTCTGGATGTCCACATAGGCTTCCCTGGCTGTGTGGATGATGTCAGGGTGTTCAGTTACAGCCCCTTCTATGTGCACCAGCTGTACCCACCTCCAGGATGATGCCTCATTGGTGACAGAGGGTATTCCTGCTTGGCTCAACCCATTTGCCTCATGACCCCATTCCATGAGCCTATTTGGAGGGTAAGGTGACCAGGGTAAGGTGTGGGGTGGAGAAGGTATATGGGGAGCTGAAGACAAGGTGGTGTGCCATCTTTCTGAAGGTGCCAGAGTTGAAGCTGGAGTTGGTGTCAGAGGTCATTATCGACTGCCTTTTCCTCTTCAACCTCTGACTCAGAAGTGGGGACATTTTGGAGCCAGACAAAAGGTGGTGACGGTGATTATGGCGATGACTGTGACGAAGCCAATGAACCATGTTTCAATGGACTTGGGACCCCCCCCCACACACAGGCAGGTTCACAGCTGCAATGTCTGTTCCAAATGACTGGATCCCTGTACTGCAAGAACATGATTGTTGTTAAGTTTTTATTTTGATTAACCTCTACACAGGAAGTTGGCTGATTTGCCTCATTACAGTTTCAATATTATCCAGCTCTGGTGAATACATGTACATAATTGCAATGACTTTGCTTTAAATTGCACTGGCTGTTTTCTTCGTTTTTATCCTGCCTAGATTAAATGCTTTTTTTAAATAGCCTAAGTCTAACTCTTAACATGAATGTTTACATGGGAGCCTAATAATAGTAAAACCAATAATTGTATTTTGAATGGAACAAAGGAGACTGCAGCATCACTTCTAGTGATTGAGAATGAGTATGGGCAGCAATGTATGCTTTGCGCAAGTATCAGACTTTATCCGTATAACTATTTATTTCATTTCACTATTTTGTCATTAGTCTCTTCGCTCTATTCATAACTCAGCAGAAAAAAATGCTATAAATAATCACAGGAGTAACACTGATAATATTTTTTCTTTGATTTTTTGAAAACTCTAGTAGCAACATTAATCTTTCCTACCTGGCTCGACTCCTCACCGTTCCTCCCTAGCTCTGCTTTCCATCGCCTCTCTCCACTCTGTCCCTCCTCTCACTGTGCCTTCTCTCCTCTCTCTTCTTCTCTTCTCTCTCCAGTGCCTCTCTCTTTCCTCTCCTCCCTTTCTTCTGCCCGTCGTTCCTTCCCCTCCTCTCTCTACTGGAACTGAGCAATCCGACTCATGTTTCCTCTCAGAGCTTGAGTGCTAAATTCTTGCCCTGGAGGAAAGATCACTATTTCAGAGGTTGATGCCATGGCTGGGGAGACGAGGTTTGGTGGGTTATAGATGGTCTTTGCCCCATCACTTCATCCATGGTATCAAACCATGTCCAGTTTGCAGCAGTGGCCTCTCCTCCCTCAGTGCTCACACTTGTGCGAGGTGTCTTCAAAACAACATTAAAATAAATTAGGAAAACCAGTGGAAACGTCAAAAAATACTTTACTAACCTAACTAACCCTAACCCTAACCCAGCCTCGACCTTACCCTCCAACCCCTGCTCCTTGATGAACATCCTATACAAGTGTAACATTGGTCAAACTGGCATAAACTTTTGACAGACTTACACAAAAATGTGGCAGTGACTTAAACATTATGGTCACTGCAATGATCCCTTAATGACAAAATGAACTCGTCACCTGCAATACATATACATTTACATTTAAGCTCACGCCACATACTAGATTAGTAAGATGTTTTGAGTATGTAAAATCCACATACTATGCAGTTGGGACACACTACATACCCAATACATGCTACATACTCGATACTACATATTCAATTTGACCAGTACTGAACAAGGTATAAGAGTCAGATGGGGATAAGTTGGGAGAAACATTAATGAGGAACAGTTAATGTCAGAGTCTTACCGGTAATGATCCCATCTGAAGCTGTGCAATAATCAGTCAGTGTGAAATATTGCGATGAATCCTCTTGCTTATTATTTGATCTTCACAGCAGAGGAAACAGTGAAAGCAAAGCCTGCGAGAGACAGACTTGAAATATTTAGGCAGTTAGTGTGCTGGTTCAGGTATGGGAATTTTTCTTTTATGGCTAGAATCCTCTGTGAAACTGCAAAGCAACACATCAAAATGCAAAACGCAACTACATCTATGCAAATGCAGTTTGCTGCAGGGTAAATTATCCAGAGCACTGTAGGTGATTAAACCAGAGACTACACTCAGTGAGTGAGTATGATGAAGTTTTTATGATACACTGCTGTGTCAGGTTACACTGTGTAATCAATGCGCATATTTCAAATGTTACACTTTGTTGCTGCCTACAGCTGGCTGCAGTTCAAGGTCTGCTAAGTTTGTCGAATGCCCTCATGTACTTTTTTATCCAAGCAGCAACTTAAGTATTGCAGTGTGTATTCTACCTGTACAGTATGTTGCTTTGGAGAACAATAACCAGGTAAGTAGCACATCAATCTCTAAGCAAATGGACCTTTCGGGAACCTGAGACAGTATCATTTTCATGTTACTTTAACCTCTGTAACCACTGTGAATAAACCCCTCTCTGTTTGAGCAGCTTTGCAAGAACTAATTCAGTAAGGAGATTAAAAAAGGGGGAACAGGTATGGTGAGAGGGCCATGGAGGAGAGGGAAGAGATTACCTCTGTTTTTTCCATGCTACTATTTGCTGTGAGCTTAATCCATAGCTACAGACTCTGAGCTCCCACATCGCAGTCATTCAAACACTAGTCTCTTTGAAACGCTTAGCCCCGGCTGTGCTGGAAGCTAAGGGGAGGGAGCCTGTCATGCTTTTATGATGTTTAAGCAGCAGAATTGTTTTGTTTTTTTTGCCACTGCCACAGCGATAAGGATTGCTTTGATGACGCTGGGGTCAAGGTGCTTCTTCCTAAAGAGTTATTTTCTGTTGAGATATTTTTAAGAGTGTGCTGTGTGGTGTAGAAATGGGATAGAGAGGTGAAGAATCTCAAGCGAGCAAAAACAACAACAAAAATCTCCTCCAGTACATAGCGTATCCTTTGTAAAGAATATGGCTCCACAGAAATCAATAAGCCCAGATTTCACACTAGAACACTAGACAGCTGTAAGACACACAAAATCCCCACACTGTGAAGTAAATTAATTCTGTTGGTTGCACAACATAATTTGTGCACAGTCAGTTTGTAACATATTAGGAACACTTTCAGCAGTTGCAGAGACCTCCTCTCAGCTTCCATGAGGTATAGTAATAGTTTAACTTGCAGATGTTGTTCTTCTGGGATGGCCTTTTGTCACCTTATGATATACAATGATAGGTAAGGTATAGTTTGGTTAAGGACTGGACTAGTATTAGAGGTCAATGTTAGGGTTTGGGGGTTAATAAACTTCCTGCCTCTTTTGAAACAGAGGACAAGACTTCCTGCAGTGGACATAATTAATGAGGTTTGGATCATTGTGAACATAATTCCCAGGATACTTGACTTGGGCTTGAGATCATTTGTAGTGAGAAGACTCTGGCCTTAACAACTCCTGATCCAAACCCTTTATTATTAAGACCTTTCTGTGAACTACTGCTGGTGTTGTTTGATGGAGTGTCAATAGTTTTATAGAGTCTTGAGACCAGCCTTAAGCTACAATGTATCATATTCAACCCCTGAGTCATAATTTTGCTAAAGGTTCACCATTGAGATTCTGAATTCCTACTAGCCTGCCAAGTGTACATTTTACACCAACCCTGCAACACTGGCCTTTGTTTAAAAGGGCAAGCTGCTGAAAAACTAATGAATTTGCCAAACCCTGCAAATTAAATGACGGCATACGTCAAAAACAACACATGTAAGTGCTTTGTGGTCTGATGCCCATATATTGCATAATTTGTCATCACAAACCAAAACGGTTACAAATAAACCTGTTTCCTCATCTGACACCAGTTGAATTCGGGCACAAAAGCAACTTGGTTAAGGTTAGGGGGGAAAAAACCTTGGTTTGTAGGAAATGCTTTTATGAGGCATTTTCTAAAATGATTGATGCTGTTGTTTTTATACAGGAGGACAATCTAAAATTTGTAGTTTCCCTGACAGATAAATTATCACAAAAAAGTCATTTGCCATCGTTTTTAAAACAAGAAACAGCACTCTCATCCATCAGTAGCTCCAGCAGCAATGGCAACCAGCTGTTTTGAATATGGAGTTTTTTGGATTCTAACTGAGACATCTCAATTTGCTGCCCAAGCTGTCACTGAGGAATTACTGTGAGAGAAAACATAAGTCCGTGGCTTTATGCCTATAGGGCTTTCGGCTGCCTCTGTGACACATCATGGAGTAATTCACTGGTTCGGTGGCAATTTACAGGCAGACTCAACAAGAAACCTGCCTGGGGGCCTCGAGCGACGAGCTCTCTCTCGGGAAACCATGGCCAGCTATAGGATTGCCTGGGCCGGGCCCTGCAAACCACCGCATGAAAAATTAACCTGCTCACTCCACAGACAGAGCTTACACATCCTCCCTGCCTGAGAGCCTCCTTACACACTCCCTTCATCTCTTGCCCTCTTGTTCTCTTTCACTGTCTCACTTTTTTTATCAGCCTTCCTTCTATTCTCCCTCTCTTCATCTCTCTTATTTCTCTCTCCACATGCTATCTGTTCAGCTTGTGTTATTTAGATCTATCGCAGAGCCAGCGCTGCGTATCTTTGCTTCAAAGACGACAGCTGTTTGTTTCATGTTGAACATAATTATTCATGGGCTGCCACACTTAGCATGAGAATATCAGATATTGCATGTGTAATGTAAATATGTCTGTAGCCATAAAGTAGTAATGAATCACTCCAAAGCACTTTATCACTGAAAGTCAAATGGAAGTCACCAACTTAAATAAGTGAGGTAACAACAGTGGATTAGTCATGAAACTGATAGCAAAAGCAGTGAGGTGTCAATAACTTAACAGGGTAGGTTATAAATCTAAGTGTCTTTGGATATTTCATACCACTGAGGAGCAAAGTTTAATCAAACAGAAAGATTGGCCTTAGAGCTATGTGGGTGAGAGCTGAATTTATTGGCAGCCCTTGAACAGGCAGTAGGGCTTTTATTGCAGGCATCATTCAGGGCGAAATTAGCAATGTGACCTGCTATTTTAGCGAAATAAATTGAGTTAAGAGATTGATGTGGATAAATGTCACGTTAAATGTCATCATAAAAACTATGTTTCTTTGAATTATTGTAAGTCACGAGGGGATATGTTTCTGTTCCCATTCTTTTTCTCTATCCTTTCTTTATTTTCTATTTTTCTATTCTGAGGATCCTTCAGTCAAGAATTCCCACATTCCTTGTTTTAGTTCCAGGCATTGCTCAACATTTTGAGTGAAATGCCATAATGGTTTTTATTGATCCTTGATGTCTGGTTCCCTCTCTGATGCTTAAGTAACAATGCTCTCTGCCTCTCCAAATCGTATCAGCAGATGTTATGACAGCAGAGCTTTTCATAAAAGCACCGGTTACGGCTGCAGAACCGGTGAAATAATTTATCAACTATTGACATGGAACAGGAGTCCACGCCAGTAGTCCATATGCGGTTGGTCCATACTGTTTTTTGGTGCCAATAGCAGTTTGCTCTATTGGTCCAGAATGAGTTCTTGGAATTTACTGCCTGACCTCTTCTAGACCACTAACTGGACGTTTTTTACCATCTCGTCGGGCATTTTAGTGCCGTTAAATGGAACATTCTTACCACATTTTACTCTTTTAACCCAAACTACGATCTTTCCCCATCCTAACCAAGGGTGAAGGTGTGATGGTATATCTATCTATTTAGGGTTAAAAAAAAAGCAACTGGTAAAAGTTGTAGCTGTGCATTAAAGGAATACTTTGATATTTTAGGAAATATACTCATTCATTTACTTGAGAAACTCATTACATGTATTATATCTGGCTGGTGCCTGGAGGCAGCTAGCCAAGAAATAGTCTGACACATAGTCCACTATACAACAACACATTTTTTTGTATAGATTAAACACAAGATATAATGTCATATTTACAAGTGAGCTTTAGGGGCTGCTAGATAATTAAACTTTCCACAGATCTAGTCTAGCTGTTTCCCCGTCTCCAGTCTTGTATGCCAAGATAAGCCAAGCTAAGCTACCCATGCTCATACCCAAGTTCAAATGGAGATGTGTCAGTATCAATTTTCATAGTATGATCATGGTAGCTAATAATATCACAGTAATCAGTGTTATCACATTAATCAACAGTTCCTGAAATCCTATTATTAGTGCTAAAAAATAGTTAAATGACATCATGGTCACAACACTAGAAGCTAAAAAGCTATTCAAAGTTGACAGTTGACTAGAAATCACTTTGAATGCAGCTCAGTGTCTCTTACATTATACACACACATTCATACATATACATTTAATTAATTTTCCTGATGACATTGATAGATTGGTCACTTTATAGAAAGTATTATCTGCTGGGTGTTGACAGTTAAATTCATGTGTTAAAGATATAGAAATGAGTTAACACATATGCAACATAGTAACAGGTATACTGAGCTCTTCCAGGCCACTAATACTGACAGTCCCTCTGACCACCTTCTCCACATAACAAACACCAGCAGAGCTGAAGCTGACCAGTGAGGAAGAACGTGATGTGTGCAATCTTGACGCATGGAGTTTTTCCTGTAAAATGCAGCTGTCTATCATTTAAAGTTACAACTAAACACCCACAAGTTTGCCACATGTCAGTGAGTTGACAGCTAATGTTAATACAGAAAGTCTTGACCGGAGTAGCTAGAGCTTGACGGACAGGAGTCTGGTTCACTGTGCTGTGTTTATTCTGTGTCAGTGGACCAGTAGAAGACTTCTTCTTTGTGGCTAAATAAAATAACATTTCTAAAAGACAGGAGTGCTGCTCTCTGTTCATGGTGTCCTCTGAAAACTACAATAATGACAGTGATAGAAAAGATTGGTGATATTGATACCATGGTATACATCGACTATGAATGTTTTTTAATTAAACCACCAGGGCACCAAATACATTTTTTTTTCAAAGTTGAGCAAATTAAAAAAACTTCAACTTAAAAATAAAGGTTACTGCATTCCTTTAAGCAAAATGGAGTGGATTATGTAAAATATTAATTTAATTTGCGTGACAGGGTGTGCCTGTGATTAGGCTGCAGTGTGACCTGTGGCTCAGTGGAGGAGGGAGCGGGAGAGCAAAGTGGTTGAATTACTCGCTCAGGGATTAGTATCAAAGTTTCACACACACACACAAACACACAAAAAAAGGCAGTTAAGGATAATGTGTGTAACTGTCGCAGCTCTCCTTTTAATGTCTGACCCCAGCCTGAGTGCATGTAACCTAGTAAACAACTTGTGGATAAGCAGCGATTGATGGGGTGTGAGTGGTTTCTTTTACATCCGCGACGTCTCGTCTCTCCGGGGCTTTGTGTGAGTCAGAAAAAGTATTCCCACCGGTCACGCTGCAATTAGCACCCGAGCCACCAAACCGCAGAAGATGCAGGAAATTATTTGTGCCAAGTCCCTAAACCTCCCACACACAAAGCCCATTCTCCCTTCCTTTCATTTTTTTTTCGCTTGGGTCTCGCTAAGGGTTTCTCCCAACGTGTGGTATAAACGCGCCCCATAACTGTTCACAAGTGGCACATTTCCCAACCTCGAAGGCCGTGTCGCACAATGCCACATTAGCTGAGGTGATGTTTTCTCAGTGGCACTCAACAGGCTGACACAATGTGACAAACTGTCGCAGGGGAGGGCTTCCCCACACCCAGGGCCTCGCTTGTTACAACGAGTGAGTGAGAGTGAGTGAGAGTGAGTGAGCGAGCGAAACCAAGACAGAGGGAGGGAGAGAAAAAAAGGGGAGTTCTCTCAGCTTGTTTTTTTTCCACACATATACTGCAGCTCGCTGTATAATGAGCACAATGTTAACAGAGAGGGTAAACATGGAAGGCAGCATAAACAGGCTGATGGTAGGCAGCAGTGAAGGCTGTCTGTGTTGTTTTGTGTAATGAGGGAGCTGCACAGACAAGCCCGTATCCATAGTCGCGGTCTGGATTAAGTGTGGATGGAAGGGCTGCGGTCACTTAAGAGAACATTATGATAAATCAGCCGAGTTATGTCTGTTTATTTGATTTATTTACAGTTTGCTGACCATTTTTACCACCTGTTCTGCTTCACATGCATACAGATTTATCCCACTAAGCAATTAGGAGTTATATTCTTTGCACAGTAGACTGTCAGTCTATTTGTTGAATATGAAACACTGCACATATAGTTTTGTTACCACTTTTTCATTGTAGGTAGAGTAAAAAGTGTTTTGATCATTGTGTGTTTATGTAAAGAACATCCAGTTCTATATAAAAACTGTGCTTTTGCAGTGTATATGAGGCCTAATATACTAGTCACAAGTCATAGACATGAATTATTTCGTGTCTAGTTATAAACATTTCAAAAATGGAATGTGAACACACATTTTTGTTTACAATAGTACCTCCTGGACACCAGCAAGACCTTTATGAATTTTTAGTTTGCTGAATTTATAGTTGTCACAGATTGTACATTAGTATTCTTCAACACCAATCACTGATGCTGTGCAGGGTGTACAACAAGCTGCAATCACTCAGCATCTTTACTAAAAACACAGCCCCCCCCCCCCTCTAAAAAAACACCATGGTGTTCTGTCCTTTTGAGCAGTGCTGATATGAATTATGTTGAGTGTTAATGCGGCGCATACATTCAAACAGCGACTGTGAAGCTTGCACAACAACAAACGAGTGGGGAGAATAGAAAATCAACGATGGGCAGATTGAAAGTTAAAAGGCTGTAAAATGACCGTGTGTTCAAATAGAGAGAGAGAGAGAGAGAGAGAGAGAGAGAGAGAGAGAGAGAGAGAGAGAGAGAGAGGAGAGAGAAAGGAACAGAGAAAGAGAGAGAGAGAGGGAGAGAGAAGCTGTGAGCGGGCGTATTATACTCGGCTTCTTATAACGCTCCCCTGGCTTTCACAAGGCTCTTGATTAGCAAACAGAACCCCCCCGAGATAAAACACACTCATAGACACAGACTGGATTTGCATGTAAAGAGACTTGGGAGCTTTTCATGCATGCATCTACTCCAGGCAAATGAGAGAACACAATGCTTTAGATGCTGCTTTTTTCTGTGAGGGAGCTTTTAATTCTCTGTTTTGTTGTGTGTCCCTGTGGGTCAACTTTTCCTCTTACCAGATACAACAGTGACACTGTGTGTATACTCTGTAGTTAACCAAGGTACAGATGTTTTAAACTCATGTCTTTATTGTGTAATCTTGCAGGTTTTCTTGTACTCAAATTAAACATTTCCTGGTTATTTTGTGTATTGCTTATCATAGACATTCTGGGTCAATAACTCTAGTAACTCATTTATTAAATACTCACAATTCCAAGCCACATTTGATCACACATATTTGAGCTTATCTTAGAAAAACTTGCATAATTAGGAGTGTATTTTGTAAGATTACCAATCAATATTTGCAGAAGCTGGATTTCCTTCCATACATAATTCCTAATTGTTTACATGCAAGGATAGACAGATAACATAGTAACAGACATTACTCTAACCCAAACCCTTTATGTATTCAGACAACATGCTTATAATAAAACAGCAGAGATGTTTAAAAAGCACCACAAGAAAATTTGCATAAACTATGAGACTCTGTGAGAGAATATACTGCCTTACTGTATTGACTGTATTGGTTTATATATGAAGACATACTGAGGCAACCCGGTGTATTACTTTCAAATGAGGGAAGCAGTCGGTTCTCGAGTTCACCCCTCGTAATGACTTGGTTAAATATAATTTATGACTTGGATCATAAGTTATTCACTGACTTGCTGATTAATTTTGCAAGCCTGAAATGTAATATCTCTGATTATGTGCGACAGTAGATTTTCATCGTTACAGATGGAGGGACTTTCTAACAGCGGGTTTATGCTAAGCAGCTTTCTTTTATAAATTGATATGGAGGCATTTGGGCAAAAGTGAAAAATTGTTTATTCTGTGGTACACCGCTGAGGGATTTTCTTGTGCAATACTATGTATACATCCATTAGAAATCATTCCTTTAAGGTCATCGTTTAATCCCTCTAAAATATAGAGGATCCACCCTGTAGAAGCTAAGCTGATTTTGTTCTTTTCTCATTTTTTAAGAGTAAATGCCACTTTTTTTCAAATGATTGAATCTCATTTTGGTAGAGAACCGGATTTATAGCCCTGGAGCAAAGTTAAAGTCATTTTGTAATGAGAGCAAATACAGGGAAGGATGTGGTCAAAACCTTTCACCCATTGATCATGCTAGTTTAACTTTTCCTACACAGCACACAAAATCCATTTTCCACAAGAATTTTGAGGGGCTCTATAGCTCAAGATTGGTGCAGACAGCTTGTTAAATATGTATCGGCCCGGCAGCGGGCAACCTGCTGAAGTGGCAGCGAACCTCACCTCCAGTTAGACAGAGTGAGTGAGTGAATGAATGATTGACCCTGCACTGAATCAGAATCTCAACTTCTGTAGCCTTTCAGAAAAAGGTTGGTGACACTTCTCTCTACATGTACTGGATTGTGGAGGAGAAAATATTCAAGGTCCAAAACACAATTGCAAGGTATCATACTGATGTGATCCAGGGAGAGCCAGCAGAAAGGTCGGGCTGCACATGCTGTTGTAACTACACTTGATCATCATATTCAATCTTATTTTGGGAAAATGTGCAAATTCATTTATGTGAACACTGAGAGTGTCCCCATCAATCTCAAGTGGTCAATCAGAAGAAACTGTACCTTTTTGAATCCATGTAGTCCATCTCTGTGATAATGTGGAGCGACATACTTGAGCTTTCTCTGGTGATCAGCAGTACTGTGTCGCAGCAGTGGTCGGCACACCTAAAAAAACCAAAATGTTCCTACTAGTTATACATCGTTTCTTTCCATCCGTGTTTTCCCCAAATCCAACAATGGACCAAGACACTGTGTTTGTGTTCCCTAAATTCCTTCTGGCATTGTGAGAGTGCTCTCTAAATTCAACAAGGCACCGTATGTGTGTTCCCCTAATACAACTGCCATCAAGTGTGTGTTCCCTGAATCCTGCAAGACATGTTTGTGTTCCCTAAATCTAACAAGACAACATGTTTGTATTCCCTAAATCCAACAAGTCATCATGTGTGCTCCCTAAATCTAACTGGCATGAATCATTGCTGAATCCAACAAGGTATTGTGTGTGTTTCCTAAATCCAACAGGGCAACATGTGTGTTTCCTAAAGCCGTTGAGGCATCATGTTTGTGTTACATAAATCCAACCAGGCAACATGTGTGTTTACTAAATCCACCGAGGTAACATGTTCCCTAAATCCAACTAGAAACACGTGTGCCTAAACCATACTGGCATGAAGTATGTTTTCCCCGAATCCTGCAAGGCATCGTGGTTCTCATTGTGTTAGTTTTCCCTATAGTGCAACAGTACAATTCAACTAGTCACCTGGTCATCTAGTACATGTATTGGTCTAATCATAATGGAAGAAATGCAAACAGTAACAGAAGTCTGTTGTTACATATGTGGTCGGCAGTTTGTACCACACACAAACACACACATACAGAGAGTGTCACCCACAGTGTGCCTCTGTCTCTCTGTTGCTGTTTAGTGAGTCACTGTCTCTGCGGTGCTGTCTCCCAGCTGATCTGTAGTTAATCTCTCAGAGGTCTCTGGTGGGAGGCAATGATGAAGGGAGGAAGAAAAAGGAGAGAAAGACAGAGAAAAATAGAGTTACTCTCTGCTGCAGCCCGACGAGCTTCCCTTAGCTGAGGCTCCCTGGGGAGCGCTCATATGTCCAAAACCCTTACAAGAGTTGCTCTCAAGTGATTACGGTTGTAGTGTGTGTGTTTACGTGCGTGGGCTCATGTTCAATGTTTACTTACCGACTGAAACATATTTTCTAAGCTGACATTTCTGTCTTGATATCTAGCAGACTACCCACAGTTCTAAAGGGTTTTATTACATCTCATTGATTTAAAGCACCAGCAGTAAAATCTACAACATTTAAGGCAGCCTGTTTCTGAATCCATGGTTCAATTTTCTCAAGGCTTAAAATTGTGAGCCTCTTTCCTTTCATGGACGTCATGTCTTTGTGGTTAAAATTGACTGAACCAAAGAATCAATAATGAGTCAGCCTTCTAGTCGGTGTATTTCACAGAACGATGATTTCGAGCTGCTCAGACACACAAAAGACCCACAGTTTCTCTGGCGGTAAGTTTGACAAAATTTAAATCTTCAAACTTCGTCAAAAAGTGCAGTCCCACAGATTAAGGGCACAGCTTTGTTCCTGGTGATGCTTTTGTTTGGTGGGCTTCCAGGTAGCAACCAGGCTGACAATGCTGGGATGTTCCGCTACAGGCTCCGCTCACTGATCTCCTCCTGACATCCAGTTCACCTCCGAGTGTGAGAGATCTGCCGTGGAGAAGACGAAGACATCGTTTTCTACACTTTCTTCTGCCGCTTCTCTCCCTCAAAAGAAGCTCCAGCTCGCCTGCAATACGGTAACGCGAGACGAAGATCAAACTTGTACCCGAGCGTAAACGAAAACAGGTAGATACGTGTTCCTAGACGGAGCAAATGCTTCCACGCATGTTGTCCCAACCATTGCATACTTTCTCACCCTGCTGTGCCTAAAGGAGTTCTCACAGTTTGCACAAGATGAGAGGTAGAGAAGGAGAGAAAGGGAGAGACAAACTGACATATAGAGAGAGGGAGAGAGAGAGATAGGATGTATTCTCCGCCTCACTTCACTTCTCCCTGGCACCCAGAGGCTTCTCCAAAGCTTTTAGTAAAAAAACAAACGGCAGCATGATGGATCAAACACCAGCAGCAGCCACTTCCCAGCCTACCCAGCACACTGCTGGCTTTGATATTTCAGTCACTATCAGTCCCTGCGTTGTGTGTTTCATACAGTACTGGGTAAATGAATCTTGTCCTCTGGTCCTCTCTCCTTCTTCCACTGTCACTCCTCTCCCTCCTCCATCACCATCTCTCAAACCCTCATCTGCCTCCCCCAGTGTCCCTCTCCAATTTGTTCCATGCTTCCCTCGCCAAGGATTGACTTTCGGTATAGCTGGCTGTTCCATGCTTTGGTTCTGGCTAAAGATGAACGACGCATTTTGCAATTGTGATTACTGCCAGGCCCGTGGGCAGAAGGCAAGATTGGCTTTCAGTCTCTTTATGTGAGTCTGTCTGAATGTGAGGAAGTGGAGTCATGTCATTTGAACCCACTCGTTCCTTCCTACTCTTTCCCGTCCGGTCATGCCTTTTGTAACATTTGTTTCATTACTCAAAGCAGAGTATGCACCGTATGACTTTGGATTTTCATTCATCAAAAGACAGACTCTCTTTCCAATCAAGAACATGTAGATTTTTCCCCCTAGTTCATCTTTTGACTATTGCAACTTAAGTGAACCTTGACATCCTATTGTAATGTGAGACTGACAGTCACCAATTGGAGTTGCGTGCCACAAGAAAGGGAAAAAGACTGCCGGTATTTGTCTAACCACCGTGTTTTCTTGTGGGAGGAAGCTCGTATTGTCATTGGATTGGGAAGTGGCACAGTGGTGGAATTCAAATGTATGAACCCTGTCCTAATCTTGTATCCAAGTGTGACATGTTGAATCTATTACAGTTGTGCAGTGTTCTGAGATAAAACAAAAAGACTCAATGTAATATGAATACCTTTTTGAGAAAAATCCAATGCTGTTAGTAATAGGTGCCAGTTTCTAGCTTTTTTGATCAAATGAATGGAGTTGTTGGTTGACTGCAGTTAAATATCAAGATAAAGGTTAAAACAGGGGGGGTTTGACCATCTACTTTGGCGGCTGTTAATCGGTGCATCTTTCTACAAAATTCCTTTTTACCTACCATTGGGTGCTTTTCTCAGAACTTGGGAGGTTTTCTTTTCTTGCCAGCAGCAGGAATATTTCAAGGATCAGTGCAATGTTATCCTTTAGCAACACAGAAAAAATCATAATACCCTTGTGCCTGTTCTACTGTAACACCATACTTCAAACAAGAGCTGTAGCTTAGCTTCAAACTTTGCAGGATATTGAAGCCAGGTTACCAAGAAGACAAAAAACAACACTCTGATTTTAGCTTCAGTGCCATGGTTTCCAATGTCTTTTCAGACCCATGGCCAGGTGCTGGATTACATCAGTGAGCCTTTAACTCCCTACTATCCCAAAAGGCCAGGCCAGAGTCCAGGTTAAAATCAAGTGGTGATCAAGCTTTTGTTGTAGTGGCACCTTGGACTTGGAGCAGTCTATTTAGTATTCAGTCTGCTGGCAGTATATTTAAAGTACCTTTTTACAGAGTCATATTTCAGACAGGCAAATAGACTTTTTATGTTTGCGTAATACTGGGTTGTATTGTTATCACCAGTCTTTCTGTTACTGCTTGTGCCTTTTATCTGTTCCGCCTTTTATCTGTTAAATTATTATCTCTTTGTGCAATAGTAATTTCTACTAAATTATAGTTTTGTGTGCTGTTGTTCATATGGTACTATGTATTGTAGGACTGAGCGTGGGTTTTTTCCTGGACCAAACGACCTGGGACTGCAATGTGGCTATACAGGATTATGTGTGTAAGCATTTGCTTTAAAGTGAGTTTTTTATTATTTATTTTAAGACAATATTTACCCAAGGATTTCAGACATGCTGAGCCAGCACACATATTGTGTGCATACATCTTTATCAGCAACACCCTGCTTCATACTTACTGACTTAAACACCTGGAAGCTGTCCAATACAAACACAGTCACCTCAGATTGACTTTGTTGGTCAGGAGATGTATATGTGTTGTTTAACTTCAATTGAGCAAGACACAACTACTGTGCTGCCTGGATTGGGGATGTTGTATGGTATTGTATGACCTTGTGGAAGAATGTGTCTCTGACAAAGAGTGTGCATAAAAGTCCGTTGCAGTGCATTAGTTAACATGAGTCGCAGGCATTGGAGAGTGAGGATTTCAGCCATTTATTTACTTTGGCTCTGAGCATGGATATATTACAAGATCTGGATACCGGACCAAACATGGCATCCATTCAGTCTTGTAAGAAATGCTCGGCTGGCATCAAAAAAAAAGTCCTGCATAGACTTTACATTATGATGATGTTACAAGTTTCTCGGCTCCATGAATGTTTTACACATATAAAACTTCAATGATCAGAAATTAATGACAGAAAGAGTCATAATTGACCTTGTCTGCTGTCCTATCAACAGTTTTACAGAGATCTCTTTTACAATGGTGGTCTATGTGGAAAATGCTTTTTGGATGTTGGATTTTTTGTTGCAATATGGCAAGTGCCCACTTGGGAAAATCTGCTGAAGGCTGAGTGGTGGCGTCCTATCCAGCTCTTATAATACATCAATGTACCCATACCTAACAACACCTCATAAACACCAAAGTGCAATATTACTGTGAAATGTGAAAATGTATCTATGTTGGCACTCTTTGCATGACTGAGTATGCAGGGTTTCCCACAGCACTTTACAGCTAAGGCGGCCGCCTAAGCAACACACGCCTGCCGCCTTAACTAACGTCTTCAAAAAATAAAATAAAATAAAATAAATAAATCCAACCAACGTCTGCAGCGGGCCGGAACCGCTGTGTCCGACTGTCTGAGTTCGACCCTGAACGCACCTGTAGCTCTCTGTACCTCCCGCTAGCATCACACAGGCAAGCTAACAGTGATATTAAGTTTAAGGAAACAAACACAGACCGCTGGTTAAAACATAAATCTACATCATCTGAGGCAGAACCTGCTCAGAAAAAACAGCGGAGCCCGAAAAACTAATGACACCGGCAGCGCCATGTGATGTCAACATTAACAACGTTAATCCTCAAACAGGTAACTGTGACGTTACTATAGTAACAAGTTTCAGGCTAACTGTGACGTTACTATGGTAACAAGTTTCTGGCTAACCGGCTCAGAGTAAATGAACGGCTCCAACTGAACAGGTGATATTAGCGGTGCAATGTGTAAAATGCTGCGGTGCTGCGCGTTTTGTCAACTGATGTTACAAAACGTCAATTTTAAGTCGCTCAGATGTTTCTCATTCAACAGACTTGAAGAGAGAGAGTGAGGCAGATTCAACAAAAACGTGATGATGCTACTGAAGCTGAATATAACTAGCCTGCTTAACCTGTGCAATCTAATTTAATCCAATTCAGCAGCTCTGCTATACATTCTACATTTATGAAGCTTATACATTTTTTGACAATAAGGTGAAAATTCTGCTTTATGTTCATTATTGAGTGATTGTGGTATGCATGATTATATTGAATGGTGTTCCTAATTTTTTGTCCACTCCATTAAGGCTAGTTGCGTTTACCATTTACACGTAGCTGTCTTATAGCCTACTTTTGACAAGACACCCCCCCACTGCTCCCCACCACCTTAACTAACACATTTTCTGCGGGAAACCCTGGTATGTATGTTGGCACTTTTGTATGACTGAGTATGTATGTGTATGGTTGTGTGTGTGTAGTATATATGTATTTTATCCCGCCTTATTATCTTATTATTTATTACTTTTAAATGAGCTCCGTTCTCTGCCTTGGAGTTTGAATTTCGTTGTATTCTATACAATGACAATAAAGGAATCTATCTATCTATGTTTCAAAGTCATTATGACACCAAACCTGTCTCCATGCACCTCTAATGAAGAAAACTATTATTTTCATTCTCTGAAGCCCATTGGTTTGGGCATCTTTTTTTAGAGTTGACTTGCTCTTAGATGTAGGGAAGAAAAAAAAAACATGGTTCCTCAGCTAGCATCTTATAGCGAAGACTATGCATGAGTAATTGATTGTTTCCATACAAGTAGGTCTATGATTAAATATTGAACTATGCGATGATAGTAAAAGCGAGTAATCATAGCCCTTGACGATGCTGATGGGAGAGAAGTGGTATCAATGTCACGGCGAGTGAGAAATCAGATGCGATTCATGCAGCACAAGTGGCCTGCTGAATAGGCAATAACCCGGAGCTTGTATAAACCTAATTACACCAAACGTCACCCCATCAATGATCCCCGATCTGATATATAGATTAGCTACAAGGTAACAATTGGAGAGTAATGACCCACTGAAATTTGCCTTGTATTGTCGGAACCTCTTGCTCTCTTTAAGGCTTTCTCTCTGAAGCTCTCTTTCAGTCAGGAGGCGCATTTGCACTCAGGGTCAGCCTTTCCACATCCTGCATTTCCAAAGAGCTAAATGAGACTCTTGCTGTGGCCCCTGCCATCCTATTGATCCTCCACTCTAGTTCTCCAAGTGGAGTTTATGCACTAAATTTAGTTTAGTGCTAAGGGTCCTCATTAATAATAGATCCATCAGCAGGGGTGGAGGGACCATCACTGAGTGATTTCAAAGAGAGAGAGAGAGAATGATAGACAGAGACAGAGGAAGAAAGAGAGAGACAAAAGAGAACATCACGTTTATTTATGCGAGTCAAATCTCCACGTCTGACTCAGCTGTCCTGAACGCCTCATCCTACAGTGGAGGTGTGAGTTACACACACACACACACACACACACACACACACAGTACATACACCAGCAGCGCCGTCATCCATCAGCATTCTCATCTCCCAATTCCGGCCTGAGGTACTTTATGCACTCAAAAATTCAGCGAATAAGAAAAGAGATGAAGGTAAAAGCAGCAAAATGAGATGAATCTCTAGCAAAGGCCTGTGAAATGCCGCATGAGCAACAGGGTTATGTAATGCTTCATGCAAACACACCACGTCTGAATTTACAATTTGCCAACAGATGGGACGCAGCTCTCGTCATTATACAGGCATATTTCCGTCCCGCAGCAATCACACGGTCACAACAAACCTGTTGACCGTCACAAACAAGCTGAGACAGAGTGGTACAACAGCAGAACATCATTAAAACTAAAGGAAACTGTGCCTGTACATGCAAATGGACTGTATTCATAATATATGACATCATGATAATATACAGACAACACAGCAGGTGACAGATGATTATACTCTGCATAAAATAAAGACATTAATGTCAATGTTGTATGTTTATATAGGACACGTGTATATGTAAGCTGTATGCACAGATGTAAATATACACTGTGCACTGTAAGAAACATTTCAACTAATGATATACAGTTAGTGTATATAACCAGCCACAGTGTACAAATAAGCCAGATGCTTCAGTAGCATGACTGTTAATCTCCACCATTCAGATGTAAGCAAACATCCTAATATCAGCCAACTGCATACACAGGAAAAAATGCGTATTTGACATGACCAAAATACATTTACTGTATGAACATTACATTACTACAAAATGCACTTAGGTTTTAAATGTTTGATATTTTTGGAATATAGTTATCAAAAATCTAATAAAAATAAATAAAAGGCATGTTTTTCTTGGCAGGGTTGAAAAGCCTCTGATCCAGCTGAGGTCATATCACAGTTTATTACGGCCCATAAAACAATAAGATGACTAATACTGCTAACAGTAATAATAGCAATGGGAGATATCCATCTAGTGTGTGAAATCCAAAGGTCAGATAAGGACTAAATTGGGGGACACAGTGTCAAAGTGATGAGTTACTGTAAATGCTGGACTGAATCCTACCCACCATTTAAAGGATTGGCAGTGCTGTCTCCTCATATCAAATGTCTAATAAAAGGCCAACAGCTGACTCCTATGCAGAACTGGCATCAGCTGATAAACTGCTTTTTCAGAACATTTGGTGGCTAGTTTGATGCCCACTTACATATTACAGACATTAACCAAATCCTCCACCCTGATAAGTGGGTTTGGAGGGAGGGGGGGTGGGGGCAGGTTGTCAGAGGGGTATCGTATTTGGATTGGATCTGGCTGCCCTGCCACAGGGTGCAGCTGTAATGACAGGCCTTTCAGCAACCACACAACCGCACTGAGCACGGCTCATCACAGACAGCAGCCCCTGCAGGGGAATTATGTGGAGCGACCTGGCACCAGATTTTCCAGCAGACTGCCTCTTGGGTTGTGTTGACAGTGAGTAAGCCTTGAATTTACTCTGCCAGTCAATAACCACCACCCCCCTCTACCACCACCAATGAACCAATGGGAATTGATGGATGCTCTTTTTCTCCCATGTTGCATTTGTGTTATGCAATGTGCAGCTGTTTGTGGGTGTGTGCAGTACAGATGCATGTAAATAGGAATATTTTTGGTTAATGCATAGAAAACAGGTATACATGCAGCCTGCAGCTACAGGACACACTTAATATAATGTACACACACTATATTAGCACATGAAATACTGTAGTAGAGTTTAGTACATGAGAGAGGTTTGTATTTTTGTTTTAAACCAAGCACCACATTGATTCCCTTGAAACTCCAGCCTTCACAAAGACGTCCACAGCCACATGTGTATAAAACTGTGTTGCATGCCTGTTTATGTGTCTGTTTGAGCAAGCTGTTGGATCAAAGTGTCAAACAAATCCCCCAATGCAGCGCAGCAGGAGGCGAGAGGTGTTTGTACTTCCTAATCAGCCTCCTGCGCAAAAAGCCATTGGCTTTGTCTCATGTCCCCTCTGCCTCTGGAGATAATATGACACGTGCAGTTGTGCCGGTTTAATTTATAATAATGGGCTGACTTGTCAGGATTATTAATCAAAGGAACTCCCGGAAAGCAGGAGCTTCTACGAGCCTTGTGGGGAGTCACGCATTCAAGAGAGGCGTATCTGATTAAAATAATGCTGGCATTACGAGCTGAGGCCCCCAAGTTCAGATAGTTAAGCAATTACGCCTTTTGTGAACATGCAGAAGTAATGGAGAGACTGTTGCACGTTCCAGCTGTTCTGTCTCTGAGTGTGACAGGCATCAGCACAGCCAGCCCTTGACCTCACAGATCTGAAACAGCTTGCTTACCCGCCATTCACCAACATATCATGCTGGCAGCACCTCTTTGGAAAGACATGGACGAGCTTAGACAGGTGACAGTACCACAGCAGAATTTCTATGTGCAGAATATTTACCCCAAATATATTTTTAACCTCTTGCTAGCTTATTATGCTAGTAAAATGGGTGTCCATGTACTAGTTTTTGTTTTTGTCTCGTGATATGAGTTGTGTCAATCTAGAGCTGCAACAATATGAGTTGCCAATTACTGAATTACTACCACAACTTTTCTAAATTGATTAATCATTTGGAGTCATTTTTTTTAAATTAAAAAAAATGCTTAAATATGTTTTGGCTTATTTAGGCCTCTGTGGCAGTAAAGTGAATAATTGTGTGTTGTGAAATGTAAGTTGGAACAAAACAAGACATTTGAGGACATTTTGTTGGACTCTGGGAAAGAATAACTGACATTGTTTAACATTCTCTGACATTTCAAGGACCAAACAACACTGAAATAAAACAAAGGACCCTCAAGATGTCACATGAGCAGTTAGTCAAAAGCTTAAGCTAAAGTCAGTTGTTACTGATAATTCACTGCATAATATGTTTGGCACACACATAAACCTATAGAGATCCAAAGCTATACATAACACTGTTTGACTGACCAATTAATGAACTATCCTCCTTCATTCCAGACTCCGTAGGACATCTATAAATGTTGAATGATTCTGCAGTATATGATTTATATCCGAGCCCAGTGTTCAGTTCTAATTCAGGAAACGGTGTGATGTTTATGTAGTGCAGCAAAAAGTAAGGATATAGAGACGTGTTTGCCTTAAGCGCCCGGAGGCAGTGCTTCAACATCCTGTTTGGTGAGTGGGTTGCCTCCTCACACAAGGTTATTCCAGTTCCTGTGCTGATGATGCTGTAGTTTTTAGACACCTCTTCTGTGTATGCACTTGGCTTCTTTCTGTTTGCAGGGTACATGATGAGCTGCTTTTGTGACAGTCGCTCCACAAATTTTGGTGCTGGAAATATGTTTTCTCTTTTAGGGTTAGTGGGTCATTCTGTCACAATCTTTACAATTTATTCTAATTAAGAAAATACTTACAAATATTAACTATTAAAGTCTTTAGTTGTAATTTCATGGTGTTGCTGGACAAAAACCACACAAAAAAACATTACAGTTGACTTTCATGCAAGCGGCACCCCAACATCCTGTTTCAGCAGGAAATACATTAACCACATTAAGATGTGTTCATTATGACTATCTAGTCCAGAAGCAATGATGTGTTTACTTCTTTTACCTCGCATTGAACACAACAATCTTCTGCACGATTCTGGGTGAGAAGACAGAGAAATGTTTTGGATTTCACTGACCAATTAGAGGCGAGTCCAGCCCATGCTGTGATCGTTCTTGTTCAATCAATCCGTGGCATGAAAAATGAAAAATGTTCCTACTAAGAAGTCGGAGTAATGCACCAAAAAATTTACATTTTTCTAATTTGGATTCTGAATCATAACCTTTAACTGATAAATCGTACACGGACCGTTAATCCCATTTCATTGCGTCATCTGTCTCTACAGTGACGGCTAATGAACCAATGCAGACCCCCCCCATGTTCCTTGGAGAAATGAAGGGGAGGGGGGGGGGCTCCTAAGGACTGCAGCAGGGCTGGCTGGTCTTGTCAGCTGGCTGTGTTCAAGTGTCAGCTCGGCTCCCTGGATCAGCTTGTGTTTTCAATGGCACCACCTCCCCTCTAATCCCTGCCTGTCATTCCGCTGCATTCACAGCTCGGGCCCTCCCCTGCACAAGCCCTCAGCATAACAGACTTCTCAGTGTACTCACACATCTCTCTCCCCCTCTTTCTAGCCATCTCTCGCTTTTCCACTCGGCTCCACTTAGTTCAATTCAGTTCATTTCAATTCTATTTAAGTATGACTAAATTGCTCCATAGCTGAAAAGAAACCTACATAGCCAACGCAGTGTATTATCAGATGAGGTAGAATTGTAGACAGCAGACTATTAAGCAGAAATTAACCACAATATTAACAAATGAATTAAACATTCAGCTAATTCTAATGTTTCCTTCTGTGGCATACAGTATTTCTCCACTGCCTTTCTCGTTTAACTTTAAAGTCTCAATTTGCTTCTTAATGTGATTTAATGTCATGCCAATAAAAACTCAAAAGGAGCTCTGGTTGCAGCAAAATGATATCATTTGAGTAAATTTCTCTCTGCCTCTCTCTCTCTCTCTCTCTCTCTCTCTTTCTAGACTATGGTAATGTGCATTCCTGCTTCAGTTCAGCTGCCATGACAACTTCTGGGTTTTCTCCTTATGCGGGATCGTGCGACTGGAGGGACTTTCTGAGTGCATCCTGTACTGTAAATGGCAGCACAGACACCTCAACCGTAGGGAAAAGGCTATTCAGGCGTCAGCCACGGAGGAGGTTATGGAATGTCTCTGTGCGATATAGAGTGAGATGTACAGCATGTCATGCAGTGATTTTCTGTTATGCTCACAGAGTGGAAGGTTGGGAAGGTTAGTGACAGTGTGAATACATATTTCACATAGTGAGATAGTGTGCAGTACGGTAGAATAAAATATAATAGAACAGAATTAAACTTATTTGTCCACCATGGTGGAAAATTATCTTTGGCTCACCAATAAAAGACATACAATAGACAGAAATGACATAAAAACCATAGAATCCATAAACTTCATAAAATCATTCTTAAAATACATAAATACATTAAATATGTAAGGCATAAAATTATAAATGCATATCGGTTCCTGTGTGCATAGGTTTGTACTGTATGTGAGGTTTTCTATATACTGTACTATGCAATAATTTACCATTAACTCGCTCATTGTCATTTCTGTTCAAAGGTGGTTTTCGATGCTCTGAAAAAAAGTAAATATTGAATATTTTTTGCAGTTTCTTTTGCATTTCAAAGGGAAACATTAGTCTTTTATACGTCCTTTTGTGTAGTTTGAAGGAATGTTGAATGTTTGGCTTAAGCTCAATTACTGTTAATGGGATCAAGTAGGGGCTCTGCAGAAAGGTTAATACGTCTCCAATAATGCTGGTTTAAAGTCAAATTAGTCACTGTGGAAATACACAAATTGCAGTGTGTAGTTTAATCAGAGCAGCAATCCATCTCTGAATGAATGTTAAATTAAAGCTCCGTGTCTCTACCTTTGGACAGAGTTGCTAACTGATTTCATGGACGTGCAACGCCAAGCAACGGGTATCGTTAAGATTTTGTCGGTATTGAAATCTGCTTATTGGTATTAATATTTAATAGTACTCTTATCAATACACCTCCTGGCTTATCTGTAGTTACAGTAATAATTTACTGACAGGTACTTGGTACCCAGCCTTACCCATAAATTGAGCTGAGATACTTTCTAATTGTGTATTTTGAAATTTAAAGTAGATTAAAATTGTTACCTTCCACTAATAGATCATATGTAAATATAATCCAAAATGAAAACCACACTGTATGTCTAAAGTTTGTATTGCTGGCAGTGGTGTATGCTGAATGTTCAATAAATCCATTGGTTTGTATTCCCAGCTGGTCTGGCGGCTCCATTAGCCATTTAAGAGCTTCTGTGGCGTTGGCTGATGGCTGATTCAGTCAATGTTGCTTTAGATAGCTCTGTCAGTATGGCAAGGTGACTGTGGCTGAAAGCAGAATGGGATTGACCTTTGAACCTCCAGCTACTCAGCTGTGATAAAATGCTGACACAATAGACTTCCACCCCCCTCGAGTATATATCTCTCTCTCTCCGTGCATTCCTCTCTGACTCTCCGGTCCAACCTCATGTATTATCTACTAGCTTTAAGAGCCAGCTAATTAAATCACACATCATAAACACGCCACTCCTGACTTCTGTGCTCTCCTGTATGTGTGTGTGAGCATGTGCATGTATATCACCTAAATACACCCCACCGAGTTGGAGGAGTGCCTACCGTTGCCTGGCAAAGACATTAAGTAGTGAATCTAAACTTACGCGTGTCCATATGCGCCTGCAACCCGTGAATATTTGCGGTTTGTGCGCTGCAATTTGAATAAGGCGAGTGGAGATTCTTGGCGGGGCAATTTCTCTGTGATTAACAGCAGTGCAGATGGTTTACAGCTGCCTTTTACCCAGGGAATTAACTCTTAATATTTACAATGAGGCCAACGCAGAGCCCTTGGCAGCTGCTCTGTGGTCCCTAGTGCCAGAAACAAGTATGAAAGCCAGAGCCATTCTCAGGGCACAGATCACACCCTGGCCTGCTATCCAGCTTTTTATACAAATACTGTACTGGGTGGCTTTTTAGGATTGCTGTGATAATATAGGATGCTTTGTTTTCAGCTGTTTAGACAGAAGATAGAAAAGCAAGATCTCACAGGTAAAGTATTCATCTTATATAACGGAAGAAGAGACAGACTTAAACATACTGTAAATGCACAAGAGAAACTCTCGTAAATTGTGAGTTTACTCTTTAAATGAAGCTGAGGAGATACAGATACTGTAAAGTAAACATCCTTCCACTTATCATTGTCTAGCTATATAATTATATAATACATGGTGTGAGAAGATAAGATATGCTCCGTGTTGAGAAATCTAGGCACACACATGTGAAGTGGATTGCTGCAGGGATAAAACAGTTACTACTTTTGTCAGACTCTGTTAAGTCATCAAATCAAGCATCTAGCTCTCCGAGTTGGCAAGACTGGCTACAGCTGCAGTCCTGTTTCTTCACTGACTAATGCTGAATTCACACTATGAAGCTTTGTTTTTAGTGGCAGAGGAAAGTGTTCCCTACTGTAGTTTTATTCTATTGTTCTGCTGAAGACAATCAGGAAGTTAACAAGACTATGAGTCTGCAGCCATGCTGGTTGCTCTATGAGGCTGTAGTCACAGGCAAAGTAATACTTTGAGCTAAAGAAAACTAAACTTGCTGATCTAGTGTTTACCATGTTCATCTTATTTTCATAATTAGCACTAAACACAAAGTCAAGCTGAGGCTGTTATTTAATGTTATTTATTGTGCAGGTATTTGGTTATAAACCTAAGTACTGAACATGTTAGAGTTTAGAACAATTCATCCTCAGGGGGGACATGAATGCGTGTATTAATTTTCATAACAATCTGTCCAATAGTTGTTGAGACATTTCATTCAAAACTTCAAATGTCATCCTCATGGTGGCATTAAAGCAAAAGTCCCCCCAAACCAACTTGGATTCATCCTGTGGAGAACATGAAAGTCTGACACAATTTGCCAGCCCATCAAGCGGATGTCAAACTGCTTCACTGGATAAGTCCAAACTTTGATCCACTGGTGGCACTACATGAACTCTAGTCACCAAAGTCAGCAGGATTTAGTTGTGCAATTTAATGATGTAGTTGAGTAACATCCTAGAGTGGGCTTTATTTATACCACAATAGGAACACAGTGTAATTTATACATGTGCAGCAGAATTGACCACAGACCAAAATACCCTTATTCTAATCTTGTAATACACAGTGTCCCAATGTACACAGTGCTGAGCACCCCTGCTGATGAAAAATAGCACCCTGTGGGTGTATTACAGTCACACTGGGCCCATTGTGCATGAGCTGTATAAAACATCAGCTCAAGATCCATTAAAATGCAGCCAAGCCGGCTGACCAAGCTGATCTTAATTCACTGTAAAAAGGAAACATGTGCTTAAACGTGCTGCGCTGAGGCTTCTCTCACTGCTTTTCTCTCTCTTTCTCAATCAATGGAATTTCTGTCAGGAAAATATGGGAAAGCTGCTCCTACTGACAACTCAGCAGCACTTTATCATTTGCGCTTTTGACTACTATAATGGGTATTATGAGAAGTGTGCAGGGTGTCATGCGTGATCTCCATTAAAACTCGCAATGACAACCGGTCCTGTCACCCCTGCACTCATACATGTTCTGAAAATGAGAAAAGGGAGAATTATTAAGTGCAAATCATGGCATGCTGCTCCAGCTGGGAGCTGTGCTAATCAGGGTAAATGATGACTTTAGTAAAACACACACGGTTTATCCAACTGAGAGGAGGGAGGGGCGGTTGCTCTGGTAATGGCAATCAGTTGAAGGGTTAAGCAGGGGAATGCAGTATATCTGTTTAATATCCCAATAAATTATTAGTTGCCTAGTTGCAAATTTAATGCATCTCCATTGCAATCCAGCAGTTAGACTGTAAAAGCCTGAGTGCACATTGGATGAGTGATGCGTCGTGTGTGTTTTCTGGGAAATGGGTAGGACCGTAAAATCAGCTTTTGCCTGCTTTTTTTGTACGAAACAGGGTATTTATCATAATAAAAAGGCTGAGTGTATATTTGTCTCTGTACTATGCATGTGTTCTTGTATTGTTTATGTCTGAACTACATGCTTTTTAGTCATACATGAAGGCCCATACAATGTGTATGTGTGGGCTCTTATAAAAGGCTGAAAACAAAAACTTGACATGTGTGCCTAATAGTATTGCATATAAGAATATCACCATGCAGATTGTCTTTTTTATACATCCTTTCCTCACTCTGCCTGCATTTGGAACATTCTGACATGAGCAAAGTCCTCCCAAGGAGGCAGCAGATAAAAAGGTTAAGTGTGACATGTAAATCACACTTGAATACTAACTTAGATTTTATGGCCAACAAAAAAGAAAAAGCTATCATTCCAGCCCCAAAATTTATGAACTGTCAAAGAATATTAGTCCTGAAGCGAATTAAGTGTTTTTAATGGCAGTCAGAAAAATTGAGTGAGACTGGACCAGAGTTTGCATGTTTTGTAGTTTCAAGATAAGCCGTCAGTGTCTGAGAGAGACCTCCTCCTTATCTTCTGCTTCTTTATTCATACGCTGCTGTATATTCCCAGCCCTTCAGAGAGACAAGCTAAGGCTGTAGAGATAAATGGGTCACTTTGAGATGCCATTTGTGAGACGGAGAGAGGAGAAACTGAGGAGGTCAGTAGTTCTTTCTTTTCTCTGCCAATATTTCTGAAGGTCTTTTTCCTCCCATTTCTTATCATTTCACTGACTTTATTGGTATGCCTATTGCCTATAATGTGAAATTATGGATTCAGAAGTGAGGTTATGTGAGGAAATTTAAGCCTCTACTGCTCATCACAGATTTATCTACAGCCTTTAGAGTTCCAGCCAATGAAAAACATTAGAAGAAGTGAAAGACTCTAATTCAGCAAACCACCGTCGCACCGCAGCCGTCTGCTTATATCACAGATCTGGTTGTTGGTGTCCAGATCAACGCAGTCTTCTGTCCGACAATCGGCTCAGGAAGTCTGGCCTGCAGAGTCCCGACACTCTGAGACCACGAATGAAAAAGACAGCCATGGGGAATCTTCTTCAGCTCAGTCAGAGGAGAGTGGTGATCATAGCAATAATGATGATTGAGATGATGAATCAGAGCACTTCAAGAGCACAAGCGACAGAGGGGAGTTCAGCACATCTATTATTGCAAACTATGGGCACATCAGCTCCCCGTGTATCTTCTCCCTCTCCTCTCTCCATCAAACAAAGTCCCTGATTTTGTCCCTGGCTGGCAGGCATACTCTTTATCAGACTTTTAAAAAAATTGGCAACCAAGACTGCAGGTGTGCCATCTTATAAAAAGAGGCTAGAAAAACCTGATTGTGTCTTAAAAGGGTTTTTATCTTTGCAGGAACTTTAATTAGAAACAACCTTGTGATTATTTTAGTTATGAGGACAAGTTACAAGACAGCTGGCCCTGAGGAGACAACATCAGCTGAGTTTAAGTGAGTGTAGCTGTCTAGAGATTAAACAGGAGCTTTGATGAGTAGAAGTTGTTCTGTAGCTCAGTACTATAATGCAGTAATACAAGGGAGATAATACTCCAAATGATTTAAGCAGCCCCCCCCCCCCCCCCCCCCCCCCATAAACAAAGCCATTAACACTAGGTGAACATGTCTATGTCACAAAATTCATTCAGCCCTTATTTCATCACTATGGGAAGCTCAACAATGAAAGCATGAGCCAAACAACCGCTAACAAAAGAGCTCAGTCCAATGCATGTAATTAATTCACAATCAATAATGCTAATAAGCGCGCAGAGGGTCAGAAGCAGCACTATAAGATTAAAACAGAAACAGAAAACCCATGACGACGCCCACAACTAGATCTGCAGTCAAGCGATACTGATTGTACAATAGGAAGGTGCTGGCGTCTAAGTGATGACAACAGCATGGATGCATGGATGAATAAAACCCCCCCACTGGAGTGCTGCCACCGACAACATGGGAGAGAAAGACTGGTTTCTTCCTGCTGGCATTGGTGACTGCCTGCAGATATGACTAAATCCACTGAGGAAATTCAGAGCTCCAGTGACTTAGATTCATCTCTCTATAGACAACATTAAATTAGACAATAGCTGAGTTAGAGACAATAGGAGTCAGAGTTCAGGATTTAATGAAATTACATTTGAAATGTGGAATTTGTTACATTGTCAAAGCCTTTATCACTTCTAAAGGGGAGTAAAATGGGACTATTGTTACTTTATTTTACTCCCATGCTAGCTGAAGTTCCCCTTTGCTACATGTTGTTCAACAAGCAGCTGCAAGGTTCATAACTAGATCAAACAGACATGAGTATCACAGTGGTTTCAGCTTCCTTTTACTGGTGTTACAGCTTAGATCTGATACATATTTGATGCTTAACATGGCCCTGCATGGTCGAGCGCCTATCTACACTGCATTTGTTCTTGATTATCCTAATGAGTTGTTATACTTTATCTTTTCATTACATTTTCTCAGTTGCCTTTATTTATATTCTCCTTTATCTGTAATTGGTGTTTTACTGTTTATTTGTTACCATGTGTCTCTTGTAATGTTATTTGTAAAGCACTTTATTATAACCAGTACAAAGGTACCAGCTCATTATTACGAAAAAAGTAGTTTGGAAGTGATAATGGAGCCAATTTTGTTTCAGTGTCTCCACCAGTCAGTAAAAGGTCACGTAGAAAAATATCGACTTTATTTACTTTCTTTAATGAGAAAACAGAACTCCCCTGTAACTGAAGATAAGTCTTTACCATTTTAGACATTAAATAAGCTGCTCTACATTTGTTTGACCCTTGTGGACTGTTATCCGGCCAGAAATCTTACGGTTGACTGAACTGTGAATTCATGGTGTGGTGCTGTTACTGTTTCAGGGTTTAGCAGTAGTAGCCTAAAGTAGTTCTGTCTGATTTCTGAAGAAAATCTGAGGAGTCATTTCAAAAGAGATCTGACCCATTAATTCTTAAAACCAACTACAGTTCCAGTAAGAAGGTTACGGGTCTGATTCCTCCAATCGAACTCCATAACTTGAATGAAGGAAGTGAAACAGTAACTGCGGTGGAGCTGCCATTGATCTAGACACAAACAAGGTTGCATTGGGAAGCTTGCACGCACAGATGTGTGCACAGATATCTCAGACAAGATAAATACTAGACAAAAACAGGATGGATGCCTGCTTGAAATGCAGAACTGTAGAAAATATAAAGAGTAAACACAAAATATTCCCCTCAGAGCACTTCAGAGACAATAAGCTACAGAAGAATATTTAACCTGAGTGCTGCAAGCTGGCTTTAAAAAAATAACCACAATGAAATATTCATGCCTCTTGAATGGTAAATCTTCCTATACATACATCATACAGATTGGGTAGTAGGACAGGGTGTTACAATCTCTGTTAATCAGTACTTGACTTGACTGAGGCTGTCCTGATGGTTACCTTGCAACATACCATTGTTGTGAGGCTTTTGATTGGCTTCTACTGGACTGTTTGTACTGGTTCTTCATTGATGTAAATTATTCCATTCATGCTGATTTGTTTTGGTTTGGAGTTTGTCCAGGATGTGCTTGGTAGCAACATTTGGTTGTCATTATGGTGGTTATGCCATCCATGTTTGCACTGATCATAGGCACAGACTCTTGTTCAGGCTTTCCCCTCCTACCACCCAGCATGATGCCCTGATGATTGGCTCCATTGCCATGATAAACACCAGGGGAGAGATGATACAACATACTTCCAGATGCTGTCAAGCTGTGGTGTATAACTTTGTTGTAACATAGAACTGTAGATCATGGAAGTAAGATTTAACAAGTTGTGTGATGATTTCCAGGACCTGCAAGAAGTTGAAGGCTGGCATTTGATTAGGCACTGATCTGTAGATATTGACCAGGTCTAAAAATACAGCTCTTGCAGGTCTTTATTTTCCCTCTTGGCAGTGTGTATCTAATGCCAGATGATGTTACTTGTTGTGTCCACTAAGCTGTTGCTCAATGAGTAAACAGTGAGTCTTTGAGCAACGATGCTGAAGAATATATTGCCTTATACATTCAGACTAATTTGCCTAAACTGGTTGATAGTTGAGGAGGACTCCTCTTGCACATCACCATGCCTTCAAGTATGATCCATTTTCCCTATGCTATTTTCATTAGGGGGAAACATGGGGAAAATGATTAATTAAGCTATGCTATAAGTTACCCTATGACTTGTTATAATTCAATGATCTTGTCTTCATTTAAAGAAGAACACGACAAAACCATGACAAAACTTTCCAAAACTCTAGAACCAAAGAGCTGTCACGGTTACACAGATTTTTTCAACCCTGTTATCTCACAATCACAACTTAATTATCCTGTTATCTCCAGATAACAAGCTCTTTCCTTGTGATCGCATATTAATTATCTTGTCATCCCAAGATAACAAACTTTGCGTACTTGTTAAATAAAACAAAAAAAACAAGGGGGAACATGCTTCACTAAAACAACCACATTTAGCTTTTAGGTTTTCAGCTCAAGCTACTTGTTTGTAACTCTCTTACATTTTACAAGCAGGCTGCGAGGGTGTACACACACCAAAAATAGCCATGGTGGAGGAAGTATTCAGGTAAATGTAACATCACACTATAAAATGAGTCCTGCATTAAAAATGTTACTTATGTAGAAGTATGTAAATATTATTGGTAAAATGCAATTACATAATCAAAAGTACTACAATAATGGCAACAGTGAGAGTTACACGCATATATTATATTATTAGATCATTATTGATGCATTCATTTGTAAGTAGCATTTTACTGTTGCCTGGGTGTAGTTAATTTGAACAATTTTACAGTTGAGTAGTTAGAAATATAGGAATGCATCATATTTCATAAGGCTTTTATAAGTTTGTATATGAAATATTAATTTGTTAACTAGTCACCAAATACGTTAAATAAATATAAGTACAATATTATCCACTGAAATGTAGTGGAATAAAAGTATAACATGACATGAAATGGAAATATTCAAGTAAAGTACAAATACCTCATATTCGTATTGAAGTACACAACTTGAGTAAATGTACTCAGTAAGGCAGTTGAAAAATGTAATTGATTGCTCATTATATAAATTGCAAACAGTGGTAGTTCACAGACCCTTCAAAATCCAGGTAACAGGGACTAAGTAACTATATTAAAATTACGGCATTTCAAATCTCTTACTCATTAATCACATCAGTGTAAGGCTTTAATGAATAATGCCCAACACTGCACTGAAGACACTGGATGCTGAGACAGCTTTGTGCTCACAATCCTATGTTAATGTTAATTAATTGATTGATCAACCAGTTAATACTTCATTAACATCTGCTACAAAGTATCGCTCAGTCTCAGTGACACAGTGAACAGAGCGTAGGCCTCCAGATATCTATGAGAGGACACAGTTTCAGCGGGGACAGAGCTGCTCTTTGTCTCCCTGCTATGCAAACAGCTCGCTACAAATGACTCCTGTTTGAGCAAAAAGTGGGGACATGGCCGCTCTGGCTGCGAGGGCGACCAGCTCTCTGCCTGTCGCTGCTACCTCTCTGCTACCCCCCCCCCCCCCCAGACAGGGCTGCTCCTCCTAGGGGCCCCTCTGCACGAGCTGCTGAGGCTGCAACAATGAAGCGACGGGCCCCCTGACAGCAGCAGCCAGCGGCCATGATCTCAATGCATTGTGTGATCTTGTCTGGAAGGAAAAAAGTGTGTGTGTGTGTTTTAGTGTGTATATTTGTCTGGCAGTGGGTGCTTCTAAAATTGTCTTTGCATATGTGTGTGTGTGTATGTTCAAGTGCTTGTGTTCATGTTTATTATGTGTGTGTATATGTGTATGTGTCTTCTCCTTACAACACAGCTGCTCCCAGCCCTCTTTGCCTCTTATAGAAAAGGCCTAAGTGAGCACTTATAGCTGCCTTGCTAGTGCATAAGAACTTGATTAATGGTATTTAAATAAACTGCTGTGGTGGTTCCCTTTCTAAATCACACAGCTGAGTAGGGCTTATTAATCCACAGGAAAATACTATTAAACTAGAGGAAAAAACAAATCTAATGGTCACGCATGCAGGTTCGTCTACTGTACACAACTATGCAATCTGCTCGCCAGTGTTAATCCTTAAATTGTCACCAGGGGGGAAAAAATGAAAATGCTGATTTAATGGGCATGTTTAAAATATAAGATTGCATGGTTTCAAATTACCCCACAGGAGGACATTTCCATTTTATTTATTTTTATCTCTTTAGGAACCTTGAAGCATCACAGACCCACTGAGTTAGTACCCTTAAAGGATTTCTCAGCACAGAAGTGTTCAAAATCCAAACACTATTTCTTGTTATCTTTGAAGCCTGTAATGTGAAAAGACTGCTTAGTGCAGATCTGCAGCACACAATGGACTAATCAAAGCAAGACAAGACTATAATCTTTGGCTTATTTTCTTTCATTGCTCCACGATGTTATTATAAGTGCATGTTTGGTTCATCAATGACACACCTGATTTCTTCATTTACATGTGTTGCTCAACCCTAATCACCCATATGTCAATGTTCACAAAATTTGACATATAGAAAGAAAAGAAGTTCAAACTATTCAAAGAGCCTGAATTGTTACAAATCAGTATAATGACAACAGTTTAACCACACGTCCTCAGGAATCGTCATTATTGAAATTGTAAAATTAGATACAGGAGCTGAAACAGTGCTATTGAACAGAAGCTGATTACTGTGGCTACTATTTGTCAATGGTAATAGAGAAGTAGACCACAGAGCAGGAGGATCTAAAACTGCAGTTAAGTGAACAGACATGCAAACCACAGAGTATACTGCTGTGAACACTGGAGATGTGTCGGCATGGTTCCAGAGGCAGATAAGGGATTGTTTGCTGGCTTGAGTTTGCTCTGTTTAGACGTGAGAGAAAACTAGATGGACCATTCAAGGAAAGAAAAAAAACAACTTCTGTTTGGCACTGTTTTCACATTGTTGCTAAATGAGTGTTATCTGACAAAGCAGATGGTTTGTCACACAGAACCATCTGAGAGGTCATCCTTGGAAACTGTTTGGAAAAAAGGGAAGGCACCTTTAAAAAAAAATACTTGACAGGTGATTGGATGAACCATTTGACTATCACAGGCTAGCTTCAACCAATCAGACCGTCTATTCCATCTCTATTCTTCTGTCAATGAAAAAATCCTCTCCGGTACTGATATAACTGATGCTATAGCTGCATCTATACTAACCCTTTTCTTAGGAACCACCATTGTGGTTTTTCGAACGCAGTCGCTTCTCGCTGTCGTCACACCTAAACCACCTCCGTAGCTGCTAATAGTTCCTCATACAGCAGGACACCGATTGGTCCAAACCACTGTGGTTCAGCCACATGCGCATAACTTCAAGCCTGACTGGTTGCAAATCCAGCTGCCTCGCAAGGAAAGAGTATACACTGAGAACCTAGGTTGTTATCATCAAGACACATTCCTGGAAAAACACTATAACTCTCAACTTCACTGTGATTCAGATAGTAGAGCATGACTTGACAAGAATTTAGGAAATGTTCATTATTTCATCAACAACCACAGTGTGAATTGTATAATTACCCTTTTCACAGGCTGTCCCTGGAGTTGTGAAACATTTTTTCTTATGGCAGATTCTTGGCTCTTGATACCTGTTCTGCAAGTGTCGCACAATGCCAGCAGTGACAAGGATGGAGATACGGAGTTATTCTAGGACACTGAGAATATGTAGGCCTTTTATACTGTAGAGCAATAGGCCGACTGCTCCAATCATCTCCTTTCGCTTCTATTATTCTGTGCTGATAAATGACTCTTGCAGCTGCCCCTGATAAGAGCCTTCCCTGCCTATTCATCAGCTCTCAATTCAAGGATTTACACTTGCAGCACAGAGAGATGTACAGTGGCAGAGCTAGTGACTCATGGTTCACTATCAAGGAAAAAGGCAACCTCCACTTTTGCTGCTATTTAACAGGGGGTCAATAAATACTAGCTGCCTGTAAGAAGCTACACACACACACCTACATACTCAGACTTAATTGTATTTGTTTGTCGTGGCTAAGTTGAGATTTTATGATGGCTTTATTACTGCAGGTTTTTATGTGTATTATTTAGAATGAGAGCACAGACACTGCTATTTTTCTAGACTTTGCAATTATGTGGTTTATTTAGATGTTTGAACATTTTTATAAATAGCTACTATTAAAAGGATTCAGCTGAAATCTAAAGATAGCTAAAGATACTCAGTATACATTAAAAAAAATAAAAGCTCATACGTAGCAGCACAAGTTATAATAGTGTTGATTAAATATGCAGTCACTGAATGGCGCTTGGCTTGTTAATGTAAGTTACCAAATAAAATAGCATGTGCAATGGTAAGTGGTTACTCACAGTAGAAACATGGGCGGAGAATGAGGAGTGCCATGCATGATGAGATGAAAGATGAGTGAGGTTAAAGGCTGGCGTCAACAACAGTCCAGATGAAGTGAAGCTGAGCAGATGTCTACTCCTCCATCGAGTCCAAGCGGTGTTTCCTGGTCTTCAATCTAACAATAAGCATGACAATGTTTCTCAGTCATTTGACTCATCCCAAAGCTCTTTTACTTATCATGTGGCACAAGCAACATACAGTAACATTAGCTGCTACTACAATTAAATATATGCTAATGCTAATGTTATTAATCAATTTACTTATAATACTTAATAATATTATGTGGCCAGAATGAGAAAGGTTGAATTTCACTGTGTGGCTGGACAATGTACAGCATGCACACGCTTGAGTTATCTTGTAGTGTATCTACAAAAGAGGCACATTTTGGATTTAATTACTTACTAGCTTTGCTTGACGCTTAACAGAGTAGAGCACTGAACTCCAGCACTAACCAACTGACAAACTCTGTAGCACTTTACAAAAAACTTCAACTGAGTCTGGTGAGGCGAAGAAAGAAAACTTCTGAACCGTACATAGTTTTGCATACAGAGGCTTTCCCCAGGACTAACAGTGTAGCAGAGAGGCTGTTCTCCACTGCTACAGAACATTATTAACAACATAATATAGAAATCTGACATCCCCTTACTCCAGGACACACCAACTATTTTCTGTTTTTTACAAGAAACATTTAACCAGTGGTGTTGGTCAGTTAATGACACCTTCATGCTCTTATTCTTATACAGGCAGAAGACTCAAAAATGCTTCCAAATGCACAACCTTTTTCATCTAGTGCCATCTTTAGCTCTTTATGACCAAATACCTGCAAAACTGATGACATTCCCATTACCTTAAGCTGTATATTGTGTTTAATGCTGATTGGCAAATGCTATCATGCTAACAGGCTAAACTATGATGGTCAACTCAGGAAAAATCAGTAATTTAGCGTTGACATTTTGACTATGTTAGCATGCTGATGTTAGCATTTAGTTGAAATCACCACTGTGTCACAGTAAAGTTGCACTATTTTTCTTGGGTTTCTCTCATATTTCTCTTGTATTTCAACTCAAGGCCAACTCCCAGCACTCTTCTGTTTTGTTGTTTCTTCCAGAAAACTCCTGTTATTTTAAAAGTTATTTCCCTCAACCATGAGCAGCCATTTTTAGTATTTTATAGATGAACATTACATGCGGTATGAAAATACAAAATATGTAAAAATTTAAATAAAATTGTAACTGGCATGCTGCGCTAAAGTCCGATACATAACCTAAAAAAGACAACATGTATGGCCTGTTCAAAACAATATTTATGCCTCTGTTTAGCGTTTTTGGCACATTTTAGCATCTCATTTACAAGACCAACCCTGTCAACTTACCTCTCCTCAGCAAGCTCCGTGAGCGACTGAGGAAAATGGCGCGAAGCAACAGGAAGTGTCATCATCCTCAGGTCAAAGGTGACATGGTGAAAGCAAAACAACATAAAGGCACCCCATAAAAATATATACAAAAAATATATATACATTAAAATCGACAACAAAATGTGAACAAAAGAGGAAAATGGATTCATAGTGAAATTAAAATAAAAAAAATAAAATAATAAAATAATAACTCTACAGAGAAGCAATGATCAGAGCCCACCATACAATTCATGTAGCTGCAAGAATAAAACAGAGGAAATTAGAGGAGAATACAAATGATCTTTGGGTTGCAGTTACGTACAAAGCTAGAGAAACACTTGCCATTCTGCTGTCTGTGTAGACAAAATATCAGTTCAGCTGTTAGACTTGTCAATTGTGCAACTGGAAAAAAAAAGTGGCTGAAACACCTTGAGTGTAGACAAGCCTCTATCTTACAGAAGAGAACAGCATCAGGAAAAGTGTGACATGTAAAAAGGTTTCCAGTCTGGGTTCAAACTGAGGGTGTCCTAGTTACATCACATTCATGAAAGTCCAATAGGTCACTAGGTCATCCATTGAATTTCATTTCTACTTTCTTCCCAGAAGTGAATTATATACATCACAGTAAATGTCCTCTTCTCCCAGTTGAATCCAACAGGAAGGATATCAGCCAGCTCTTTAAGTAGTCTTGGCTCACACTTTCACGCTTTCCAAGAAAACCTTTCTATGTATAAAACCCGAGCTGTGAGGAAAAGAGGCCTTCTTTAAGTCATGAATCCCTATGCAAATAAACACAGTGAAGTATGGTGTAGGGGAGGTGTGTGTGTGTATGTGTGTGTGTGTGTGTGTGTGTGTGTGTGTGTGTGTGTGTGTGTGTGTGTGTGTGTGTGTGCATGTGTGTGTGTGTGTGTGTGTGTGTGAGGAGGGTGATCAAGTTATTTTAGCTTGGCCTGCTTCCACTGGCGCAGGCAAGAAGCAAACTCCTCGCAGCCTGACTCACTGTTAATCCAGGATGGAAGGCATGTCAGCGACAGTCTGTATCTGCGCTGTCACATCCCATCGCTCAGACAATGTATCACTCCATTCATAGCAGAACCAGGCTTTGATGTGCCTGAATACACCCAGTAACACTGTCCTCTTTTAAGCCAGTAAGTGGGTGGATATTGCTGACTCTTAATCTGTATATCTACATGGTTCCCTTCTCTGTGATCAAGCTCACAAACTTCAAATAGAGCCGCAGGGCCCGTAAGTGTGTTTGGCAAGGGAAGGGCATGGATTTATGAAGCATAATTATCGTTAATAACCTTAGGGCTTGCAAGGTTTCTTTTCAACACTGCTTATGTAAATATTATCTTAAGGCCCTCAGTAAATTAAACAGTTCCACTTGCTGGCATAGCAGTGTGGAGATGTGTGAAGAGCCAGGGAGAAAAGCTTCGAGGAGACAGATTATTATTCAACAGAGTGATACACTCACTGTGGACACAAAGAAAAGACACTCTATTGTTGCAGTTGGTTAAGACACTGCTAATGCCCTTTTAGACTGGACCGCCTATATTTTACGGCGAAAGAATAATGAACTTCAAGTGATAATAGTTATAATGCAATATATTGGCTCAGGGATGAAATTTAAGTTTTTCCTGTGTGCTGTTAACAGTAAGAGAGAGGTATTTGTGCCTTCTTGGTTTGGCTCTGTGCTTGTGAAGTCATCTGCATGCTATTTTGAGAGCACAAACAAGATCTAAATTACGGCCTTTCCACATTTCAAAACCTATTGTACAGTAATGTGAATGCCTCTTTTCCCCTGAGTCATGCAAATCATTCCATTCCAGAGTTAGCTTGTAGCCATATAGTTAGAGCCAGCCAAGCCTGCAGATAATGAAAATGCATTATAAATGTTTATATGGAACATTTAGAGAGGGTCATTACTCTATGTTTTTGTGCTTTTTAGTCCTAACAACGTAGACTAGGTGCGTTGTCTGGCCGGACGCCAGAGAAAGATCAATTGCCTTCCTGTTCTTCTTATTCTGACTCAAGCATCTGGGATGTATGAAGATTGAATTAATGAGCACTACATGCAACAGCCCCCCCCCCCTCCCTGCTCACCATTGATTTGAGCTCATCAAAACCTCATTGTGAGAAAGTGCGGTTAGCCTCAAATGATCTCAACTGGCTTCAGTCAATTAGGCTGCAAATAAGCCTTCCTGTGGCTGACGCCTCTTCTTGTTAAGACTTCGGGTATGACAAGGGACATCGAAGAAGGGATATTGATGAAAAACATGTTGATTAATATGTCAACGACAGGCTGGTGGATGATAAATCTCTCAGTGTTGTTGATGGTCCTGTGGGGTGTTCATCTATTATGAGATCAGCACAGCAGAAATTGCAATCCAGATTTAATAATATTCAAGAACAGATTTTCCACCATACCTGCAACTAGTCTCATACTGACCAAGTAATCACCTTACTTTGAGCAGGATTATGAGATTGGATTAAATATTAGAAACAAACTGCAGCATAACACTCTCTTAAACAGTTTCAACAATAGATGATCATTATAACCCTCATGAAGGCTTTATTCATTGCATGGCTGTTGCATAAGACTGCATAAAGTTTAGCTAGGGGTAAAAGCAGTGTAATAGCCGTAAACAAATCTTAAGACAAAGAAAGGAGAAGGAAACGTCATCATAAACCATCTCACTGATGTTTAACTGACATACAGTATATTGGCTGACCCTTTTATGGACTGCTACATGAGAGCTTTACATGTGTTTTAAATTTAACTCCACGTGCATGTACAGGGCACCGCAGGTATCTGAGGTAGAATTTCTGATCATTCACGCACTCCGGCTATTTAGTACCGGACTTCCATTAAGTTTGAGAGCTCATAAAACACACAAATGACGAATGTTTTAAATTATGATTTACGATCCACCAACTCCTATCCAAGTTCACACACCTTCATTTACTCCAGGTTCTCAGAGTGTGTAATTATCTTAAAGATTGAAAGGATCACTCCAGCATACTGGTGTTCTCAGTGAAGAGGCAAGAATACCAGTGTGCTCGAGTGATCCTTTCAAGCATTTAAATCCACCCCCCAATCTAAATGTCTGAAGCATTCAAACTACATCCACAATTCCTGTATAGTCAAATACATTACAGATCTGTTAAAAGGAGTCTTGAGGCAATCAGAAACAGAGAATAAAAATCTGGACAAGGGAAGCAACACACATATAAAAACACAAGCAATTCAGACAGAGCACAGGGAAAGCCAACCCCCCCCCCCCCCCCCCCTCTCCAGCAAGGATACAGCCACATTTGTCTCCAAACAAAACAATAAAACCAGCCAGCCAGTAGTTGTTAATTTCCTCTTTGCTTCAATTGACTCAATAATCTTTTTCTTCTTCCCCTTGGAGACAGCAGCAGCCACTCTACAGGTGAAAATAGAGGGGAGAAAAAGAGGGGAGGGAATAGAGAGGAAGAAAAGAAAGAGATAGAGTGCTAGAGGCAGGAAAGCAATTGAGGACTTGACTTCCACAAAACCCTGGAAGAAGTTAATCTAGCCTGCCGTGGGAGTTTTTCATTAGCTTGCAATCTGTTCCTGTGGTGAAGATGTAAGCTAAGTTATATTTTATAACTGTGAGCTCTGAGACTCTGAGTCACAGGAAGAATAAATATGGGAACCTTTCAGTGGACCAACAGCTCCACTGAACCTTTACATCCTCCTGACTTTATAAAAATGTAATGCAGCTTCCCAGGTATATAAACTGCTTATTTCCTCATTTATGTTTACTTTTATTTATGCCCTCTGTCTCTCTGGAAAGCACCTGTTTCTTTTTAGTAAACATTATGCAAGGCTGAAAAGACTATAACACAATGTTTAAATACACTATAGGGTTAGGGTTAGGGTTAGGTGATTCCACTATTATTCCGAATGTGACAATATTCCATTTGGATATTTTAAATTAGGCCTAATTCCAAATGTAGCATTCTCCAATTAAGACATATGGGATATGCTGATAATATTTGAATATAAACGCATCAGAATATGTTTCTCAATTGGGGGTTTTTGCTGCAGTTTGTGACACCTAATTCTTGCCCATTTATGGTCAGCTCTATTTGTTGTAAACAAACAAACTAGCCAACAGTTTGTGAGGCTGGGATAGAGATGCATGACGAACTGGTTGTGTAACACACCCCTGTGCAGGAAAAATGACATATGCTGGAACAGGAAGGCAGACAGAGGAGAGGACTGAGAGGAGAGTGGAGAGCTGTTCAGGCCAGACTGGAAAAAAACAGAGCACGCCATCTCCACGACGGGGACAGAGAGGATTGGTTATTATCTTGACTGACGGTGACGACTCAGTGTGATGCACCAAAAACACAGTGTAGTAAACATCATGGGACAACCCAGGTACCTGATGTGCCTGTAACTATAAATGTATAACATCAGTCATATCAATATCACTTATAAATATCAGGCAGCAGCTCTCTAATGTTTTTCACTTCGCTGGTTTATTTCAATGCCTGTGGAGCTCTTGTGATTTACATTCCCACTGGGCCCAAAAACCCTTGGCATGTAAACATTAGTGACACTGGAATATTCTTTTTCATTAGCCAAGTAAACAGCTTAGTAATATTATCTTTTCCAGAAAGAGGGTAAAAAACTAAATATTTTTGCGCATGTAAAAGTGTCTTTTGTCATAATCTTAAAATTGATCTCGCTCACTTTTTTCCTAACATGCAGGACACTACGATTAGATCTAGGAGTCACCCTGGTTTAACACTCCTTTCTCTTGGCTTCGTTATGCTCCAGGAATTTATGCTAATACTACTGATGGGTTCACTGCAGAAGCACAAGCACATGTGCTAAATGCCTCATGTAAAACGCAAGCTTGCTAAATGCCACATCCTGCCAAATGAGGTAATAACATATTGGAACACCTTCCACAGCAGCATTATGGGTCAAACCCTGCTAGCCTTATGACCTGGTTGCATTTAATATTTCTTTTAAGTCTCGTACATATATACAATGTCCAGCTTTTCTGGAGATGGAAGTGTGAATTCTCATGATAGCAGAGCCGGTGGAGGCCCAGTGCAGAATTCTAATCAGCTCTTTCCAACAGGAAAGTCATCCTGGCATACTCCTGATCCTTGGCAACTTTTAATTAGTGTTTGTCCTTCAAGCCGGTGTTCCTCACAGTTATTAAGGCCCTTAAGCCCTTTGCAAATTAATTATAAAAGACTAGGCAATCATAGTAATTCAATTTGGCCACAACTGCAGTGTGCCTTTCTATGGGGACAAAGGGTGTCACGCTGTGAGCCATTGCCTAACAAGAGTTTGAAAATGAAATACTGCCTCCATATGTTCTAATGGATCATGTCTACTTTTTACACTCACATGTAATTGTCATTTTACACACATGGCTAATTTACACATTCATTTTTGTAACTGGTTGTATTTGCTTGTGGACACTGATAGGGACCGATAACATCATGGGGCCTCCTCTGGTTGCCTGGCAACTGGTCTTGGCCAAGAAATAGTCTTGTACATAACTGCCACTTTTACACATTTTTGTACACATTTAACAAACATGATAGAACAGCCTAATTAGTGAAAAGAAAGAGCCTTATAATTTGCCTCTGATTTATCTATTCACACTCACACACCAAACCTGTGATTAGTGAACGACCCACCCTACCTGCTGAGCCATAGATGCTCTCCTTATTGAGCTTCACAGGTGCTGGTAGGTGGATTTTATTACTTTTGGACAGAGCCAAGCTAGCTGTTTGCAGTCTTTATGCTAAGCTATTCTAATGAGCTGCTGGCTACACCTGCATATTTGTCATACAGACAAGAGAGTCTCATCTTACTCTGCAGGAAAGCAAATATGTGTATTTCCTGAAATGTCAAACTATTCCTTTAACAGCAGCAAAAATTTCACATGCTGATTCTATTATATGTTATATGAGCCAGGTTTGATCCATGACTAAAAATACTGGAAACACAAATCAAAAAAGGACCAGACCAATTACTGCGATCTAGATGATCTTGAACAGCAGCTGGCGGTATGGCAGATGCACACAAACACGCACACACAGAGACACACACACACACACACACACACACGGCTACACTGCCTGTCGCCTCAGGGAAACATAATCTTTTTCTGTGTCGCTCCTACAGCTTAAATTCATTCATAAACACATAGTTCATCTCTGGTGAGCCTTTTGGCAGATAGAAAAACCTGCAGAAAGTCTGAGACTGTTTGGAGATGACTTATGACAGAAACAAGCAACAGTGAGAGGAAGGGAAGGTATAAAAACACAGATAAGTATACTCGCACACCTAATACATTCATAGATAATAGAAAAAAACGAATGTAGATGAAGAAGTGAGACTGGTTTAATCTGGAGTTATGTCTAGATGTCAAGAAGCCTCATATTGGGATCTACCATCATTGAGAAAAGCCCCACAGGAGCTGAACTGCACGCACAGCAACACAGTGGCTACCACAGGAAGGTAAATGTTAAAGTAGGCCAATTAGACTACGGGGATTGGCTGGTCTGAGCTCAGGCTGTGGAAAGGAGGCCAGGACGCGAGATGATGAGCAGCCATTCTCCTCTACTCTGCTGGCAAAGTAAGCCTGGCACATCTGTAACGTCAGAACCACGGACCTGGAAGTTTCACCGCTCCACAGAGTCTTGTTCTAGATATGTCATTTAATATTGTACAGTGCCTGAAGGGTCCCCTGTAGTAGAATGCTTGCTTTACTGAATATAAAAAACATGACAGAGCAGCAGATCAATACCAATGTGTTTACTGTTTCTTTGGTGCTGAAAATTATCACTGTCAAATTTTACTTTCAGGTTGAACTGTGGAATTCTAACTCACTTCTAATCCAATGCTCAGTGATGGGAAACTGTGCTGAAAGTGAGCAACTGGCATCATAATACACTACTGCAGTGTAACAGAACAGGGTTAGACCTGATTCACAGAGAGTGATCAACAGACCTGCACATCTCATGACAGACTATATCTGAAGGATCACGTAAAGATTGACAAACTTGTTCATACTGTTATAGACAGCATTAACAGTGGTCTGTACCTCAAGCTCCTAACGCTTCCACACGGTCAAGAACAAATGCTTTGGAGAGGTACGATCCACATCTCCTGGAAATATCTGCAGCCAAAAATGCAAATGTGTTCACAGGCTTTCAAACTGAAAATGAAATCTGGACACTTGTATACTTCATCAACAGACTGTACTGCCTGTTTGATATGTTTGAGTTGTCTTATTGTATTATGTTCCTATGGCTCCCTGGAGAGCAGTATTAATACAGAGTGGATTATCCTGGTGAAATGAAGAATACTGATTTGAAACAAGTCTTATTTTTAAGCCGACAAAGTAAACAACAAAGAAGTAGCAATGTACCAGCTTTTGAGGAAGTGATACATTATATTTTAGCTTTCTTTTTACATTCTAGTAATTATTAAAACTTTGCTGTGTCAGGTACAAGTGATTTGATTCCAACCCCTATCACCAGACATTGGATGATTCAGCTAAACACTGTATTGCATGTTTGTTTTTTTTTGTTTTTTTTTACATCCAATACCAAATTTTAACAAATTCTCTTTTCCTTCTAGAATATCTTCACATGGTAACTATGGCAAATAGTGCTGCAACTAAAAATGATTTTCATTAATGATTAAACTGTTGATTATTTTCACAGTTATTTGGTTCATAAAAATGTCAGTGAAGCTGGAATTAGAGAATTTGTTAATGATGAATCTATTTGTTAAAATGGTTGCTGATCAATTTAATAGTTGGCAACTAATCGATTAAACATGGCAGCTCTAATGATAAATGTATAATATAGCAAATGTATGTTTAAACTATGGTTAGGGTTGAGATGAGGGAAAGATTGTAGTATATATGTTGTTAAATGTAGTCAATAAACCCACAGTTAATTGAAAGTGTGTGATGGGATACAAACTCTGGTTGGGAGCATGCCAAAATGCCTTTTAACTATCTATCACTATCAATGTCACTGCAATTCTTTCTGCCTGCCAATCAACAGTGACAGAGTTTAAATATTAATATTCTTTAAACCTGTTCATCATGGTTTAATATAATCAAGCCCCTCCTCCCTGCCTCTACTCTGCTCCCTCATTGCCCCAAACAGTCTCCATTGTGAACAAAAAGCAAAAATGAATTAGTGCCAGAGCTTGAAAGTATAACCCACTATCCTGCCAAATGTGCTGGCCAAAAACATTGACTGATGCAAAAGAGCTGTCAGTGATCACTATGAACATTAATGCAAAAAAAAAAAAGCACCTAGCTTGTATTTTATAGGATATTTATCAATCTAAAACTAACTGTGTCATTGTTGAGACAAGCACAATTAAATGTTTGGATGAGACAAACATGATGATTTGACACTGATACAAGCATGTGAAATATCATCGCTATGCTCTGTTGTCATCCTTGTCATTATTAGAAATGATGGTTGACAAAATGTGTGCAGGTAAAAGCAGAAAAGTAAAAAGAACATCTTGTCCTACAGCAAGCTTTAACGGCATATTTAATAATTGTACTTCTTCCTTACATCAATGCACAACAGGTACATGGCTGGTTTTGTGTTTCAAGCTTGTGTTGGACTCAAGCACTGATGGGAAAGGTTATATGAGGACAATGAGTATGGATGTGTGCATGTTCAGGTGCAAATCTATAAGAGTTATTGGAAACACTTAAGGACAAAACTATTGCCATTACTCATATAGTGGATATGCTTTTAAAACAATGTATAAGACACAAAGGAAAGTAGATCATCTCCCCATAATCCATAATCATTACACATCAGATACATTGTGTCCTCAGTATAATCACGCATGCGGAAATAAGAGCTAAAGGCTAAAAACAATAGAAGTCCCTTTTTTAATCACTGTGAAAGGAGTGCAATATGTGTGTGTGTGTGTGTGCGAGTGTGTTTCTGTTTTTAGCCCCTTGAGAAGAGGCAGTTGTTTGATTGCGAAGCACAGTTATGTGTATATAGCAGGGCCTGGAGGTCAGTGCGGTAAACAATACTCCTCGTGATAAATCCTCCTGTCTGTTCTCCGTGTGTGCCTCGCTCTTTTGATTTATTCCTTCAGAGAGCATGAGGAGAAGGCGAAGAGAACACACAGATAAATAATTCACAGGGACATTAACATCAAAGAGGGCCGCGGGGAAACAAAAACACGGCCATTTGGGTCGATGTGCCGTTTTGGATTAAACCAGACATACTGTAGGATGCGTGCGTGAGTGTCCGATGCTTGCAATGGCCTTGCCCAGAGAGAGAGAGAGAGAGAGGGAGAGAGAGAGAGAGAGAGAGAGAGAGAGAGAGAGAGAGAGAGAGAGAGAGAGAGATTCTTATTGTCTTATTGCAAGGCAGGTGGACGTTTAAACATGCACGCTGATACACTCATACACAAATTCACCTGCCGCATTTCCCTGCCAAAGATAGGGCTCCAGATCAGAGAGGAGAATGGGACTAATTGATGCTGATGTTTTTGTATTACTTCAATTGCAAGTACAAATCCCTTGAGGACTACAACGTTCTCTCAGACCCGCAACTGTTGTGTTGATGATAAATAAGGAAAATTAGCCCCCAGTTGAGCGTCTTGTTGGTGTACATGCCTGCAGGGACATGTCTCACTGGTGAATAGCTGTGTGTGGTGGCAATGTCTCTTCAAGCGCTGTCATAACATTCCCATCCAGTGCAGCAGAAGGGTCCTCACTAATTGCCAGAGGCCGTAGCGCCTCTCTCTTTGAGACTTTCCTTCCCCAAGTGTCTGTTCGAGCCTTCATTTGGTGGGAGATCAGCCTCTGGTCCATATGGAAATGAGGGCTAATTATGGGGAGAAAAAAAGCCTACAAGGCTAATTTGATTGGAGAGAACAACAAAGGTTAATTGAGCAAAAATGATGTGTTTATTTGTCAAGTGGAAATCAGTATATGAGAGTTATATTAAAAAAACAAAACTGAATGATGGCAGCAAAACACAGAAGAGATGCCTTATTCACTACTCATTTTCAGTTGAGTGATTCATAAGGAATAAAATTCAACACATTTAAATGGTGGTATCTTGTGAAAGAAAGAACTGGAAGCATCTGTAAGGAGTCCAGTGTATCTTTCACTCACACAAATTCAGCTGCAGTATATCGAAGGGCAATGCTGACTCAGTATTTACAAAAATTCAAACATGTCTTACGAAATGCTGGCTCAGTGTTCATTCATCATTTGTGCTACCAAAAAAAATGTGTTACCAAGGAGCTATGGAGATAGCGGGTACATACCCATGGAGACCAGTCGGTCGGAGGTAATGATTATGAGAACTGAGAACATATAGTGAAAAGAAAAGAATATAGCCTGCTCTATAGAATGTAGTGAAGGCTCAGTCCCAGCAGCAGCAGCAGCAGCAGCAGCAGCAGCAGCTCATTTCAGTTTAAAGCATGTATAGAAGTCTCTGGGTGACCTTGGCAAGTCTCTGGGGAGTTTCACTTATTTATTCATCCACACTGATGCTGCTCCTCTCTGACCGGTTGGCTGACACATGTGGCACTCATCACATTCTCTTTTCCGCCTGATATACTATCTGTACTTGTGTGTTTGTGACTAACATTTACTGTACTTGTCAACATCTTTTGTTTTTAGATAAAGCCACGTTCACATATACGGATGACAAAAGCCTTGATGGCTGCGTTCCCGTGGAAACCATGCTCACATGGCTTCCGCGAAATATGACATCTACAGTACAGTAACTTGGTAAACAGTGATACGGGGCACTGAATTTGATGAATACTGTATATCAGACCATTAATGAGACAAGAATTAGCTAGCTAGAGTGTGATTTCCCAATTGTATTTTCAGTGACTGGTTGGTGTTGAGTAATGGGAAACGTTCATTCTCAAGGCCTGTGAGTTCACAGTTTGAGTCAAGGAGAGAGACTGTATTATGTCTTGTTTGGAATACAGCGACATGGTTCACTGAATTCGATGAACTTACTGTTATGAATACTACAATTGAGAAATGAGTATAAATCTAGCTAGTGTGCTATTTCCTAACTGTGGAGTGCAGTCTATTCTAAGGCTTTAAGTGATGTTAACTTATTGGCATGACAGCAACTGAGGGGATGTTATTCAGTATGTGTCAATCTTACCACTCATGAAGTACAGGTTTTCTAATGCTGTCAAAGTCATTGTTTTTTATAGAGACTGACAGGGGGGTTTAAACTATATACATAAACTATGCACCCATAAGCCCATATATGACATGTCTATTGTTGTTTCCATAAAGGGTGTGCCCCCCACTAAAGATCTTAAATCAAATCAAATGTCAGTGTTTAGAAATGCAGACTTCTACCAAACATTGTACATCATGTGGCATGCTGGGCCCAGGGCTGTGCTGGGCTCCTACAGCCTGACTGACTGAAAACAAGCTGGGCAGAGGACCCTGGAGAAAGATTTGCATTAAAAATTTGCAACATGTGTAGACAATACATTTTTTCTGCTCTAATGTATCCTTGTTTCTACTCTAATCTATTGACTCTATCCTTGTGCGAATGTAACATGAATGTAATACTATGCATTTGTGTACACAGATTTCTGGAAGAATATAATTGATTTTAGTTTTGAACATTACAGACAATGCCTGATTTGGTATAAAGCATACTCTCCAAGGCTAGGTATAACCCCAGAGTGGGATGTTAGACAGGATAAAGACTGCTAGTATTAGTAAAAATAGATAAACACAGTGGAGGCATACAAATGTAAACAAGACACAGATACATTCAGGAGGTAGGGCATCGAAAATCAATGTCCTGCCTCTAAGGAGAAGGATGAGAGAGGGTAGAGGGGCATCAAAATCAATGAATATTCTTCTAACTTAAAATTGTGGCAACTTAACATTAGTAGAGTAATTACCTCAGCTCTGAGTCATATATTGTGGGACCCTCATGAGCGTGGTTTCCATGAGAACTCAGCCTTCAAAGCTTCCATCATTCAATTGAGGCTTTCGTGATACAGAAATAGTTACGGTTTTTAATCTATATGGTCTGAAAAAACGATTGATGCTCTCTGGATTCTATAGAGGTGGTAGGAGAGAGGAGGGTTTTGGCCAATCTGTCCTCCATCATGGACAACAACTCTCACCCTCTGGAGCGCTTCTTTCTTCATTTCTTCATTCCAGCTGCAGTCAGACTGTACAATGCTACACTATAATTGCACTTTTGGGTCCTTTTTTTTTTTTTTTTTTAGCTTTTTTAGTTTTTAAATTTTATTGTTGTATATATATAGATATGTATATAGTCATCTAGCACCATTGAAAATAATAGTTTTTGACCATTTATTCAGAGGATGAATTTTAAAGGTTTTGGTGGCCTGTTGATATTTTCTCTACCATCACCAGACTTAAAATAAAATAAAACAAATTCTCTTTGAGCAGACCATGATTGTTCCTTCCATCAGCTTTTCACTCAAGGTATCTCAGCATCTAATAGAAAAACTGCCATGAACTACATGGTCCTTTTTTCTCTTAGCACCACCATAAGAACAAAATACAGCTATAAAACTATAAATACTACATTTCTGCCCTAACACTGATAAAGCTCTAAAAATAGTTAAGTCATGTTTGTTCTGTCAACTGTTTGTGTGTTTTTTAATAGAAAAAAAAGAATTCAATAAATGTACCCAGTGTAGAAGTCAGATGGTGAAAGAACATTTAGATGAGCATGGGACAGTAAAACCCTCCACTGACAAAGATTATATGGTCAATATATAGTCATGCATTATTGTGTGTAGTCTGTAAAAAATCAATCAAGATCAAAGGCCTCCCATAGACAACTAGTATTGATCAGTTTTGAAACCAAACGCAGCGCAATACATACATTATGAATAAAGATGATGACTGCTTAGCCTGTATTAAAGTTTTATTTCATGTCCAATACCTGCAGTCTGACTGTGGTATGAACTCTCTGTACTGTAGCTGACAGCATGTTTCCGTCAGTGTGTTTGTCCTTCTGTTAGCCTGTCTCTCTCTGCTGGCTGCTGCTGTCTCTTCTGTCTGTCTTTCAGTCCGAGTGCTTGTAGAGAGCTGAAGGCAGGTGTGATTGACTCCCCTACTGTTGCAAAATGCTGGCTTGTCTGTGAAGTGCATACAGTCAATGTCCCTACATCAGTCTGCTTGACTGACAACTCTGCAACCTCAGGGTGTCACAGCATTCAGCCCACAGCTGAGCTCACATCATTCAAGGCCGCATTGTCTTTCCTTCAGATGGAAAAGGTCAGAGTAAAGCAACTATTTTATCTGGTAATGAATGTTTTTTTAGAACAAGTCAGCTATGAGCACATTCTAGTGGCAATAAGGTGATTTTAAACAGCTCAGTATTGCCTCTCCTAGGCATGAAAAGTATGCATGTGAATGACTTTCTAGATCCTGTCAAGTGGTGCAGTTCAGAAGACGTCAATACAAGGTGACACATATTCAGAGGTGGATGGATAGATCCTAACTTGCAAAAAGTGGACTACGTGGACTTTGCTGCAGGAGTCTACTGTTTGCTTCCCATTTCCAACCACTGGATTAAAACATCAGTTTCAGTATTTTATATCTGCGTATTTGCTATATAATTAGGCACAGCGAGACATAAGTATGCCTCAAGATGTAGTTTGGCTTTGCAAAGCTTAATTAATATGGCAGGCTTTGGTGGCATTTAAGGAACATAGATGTCCTGCTTTAAGTATACACACACTGTAACAGCTGCTGCTATGTGTGTTAGCCTCTCGGCTAGCCTGGCAGAGGTTTTGTCCTCTCTGTGGTCATGCTGGTGACCTCTGTGATATTGTGAACATCTCCCTAGTTCCTAGTTCCACACCATTTGAAGTGGCCTTGCATTAAAATATTTTCCTCTGGCTCTCTGTTTTACACTCAAATTTTACATTTCCTTTTCCCGCAAGTCTGCTGAATAAAACCACTGTGTTAAACTTAAAAGGGAAACCCACCCTCTGACAGAGTTTACTTTGTTCTATTTCAGTGATTTTGGATGATAAAGTATCGACAACTCAATTCATGATATTATCAGATGACACTTTATGGAGTTGGTCCACTGGCACTGGATTAGTGAGTGACTCTAAGCGCTTGTAAAACATTTTGTTTGAGGTATAACAGCCAAATGGATTTTATTTGAATGTTGGGCATTCAGCTGTGAATCAGAAACTGTCCCCACATCCCAGTAAAATCAACATGGCTGGTGTGAAAGTGTTGTAACAGTTTTTTTCCATCATAACTGTCTCACTAGCAGCTCTGAGATTGACATCAGCGCTACAGTCTCTGCTGTTCTGTTAAAGAGGAGAGTTAAGAGAACAGTTTCACAGAAAAAACCTTGTAAACAAAATTTTAGGCTGAGTTATCCTTTTAAAATGAGCTTTATTACACTTTAAATGTTTATGTGTTAAATTAACATCTAGCATTGTTAAATGTATTATTTATTATAATTGCTTTTTTCTGTATCCTATTGTTAGTTAATGCTGTGTTAGGCATTATATTATGCTACCTCATGTGCAGCAGCAGACTGTGAGAGTGGTTGTCATGGAAAACAATGGTATGCACTTCAGATCTTCAATCCCAACATGCTATAACTTCTCCGTAAATATTGTGACAATGAGGATTAATAGACTTTTCTTCAGTGCTGTAGGATTACCCGTGTTTGCTATTGTGATGTGGTAGGAGAACAAGCAGAGAATACTGATGGTATTATGGATGACAGATTTACAAGGATAATCTCCTCTAAGGGTTTAACAACAATTTGTAGAATTACTTATCTCTTTATCCCATTGCCTTAAAGTCTATAGGAGGTTTTACAGAGTTTCAGCATGATTAATGCTGATGATCAATAACAGAGAACTTAAGAGTGGTTATTAAAAGCTTGATTATCATTTTCTAAGTCGACATAGGTTACTGAATCAATTCTAAAGACGTTATCTAGTATTATACAACTGTTTTAGCCCAGTTTTCAATTGCTGACGTCTAGTATGTGGTCTTCCTATGTAATTGTGTGTTTTACAGTCATTTTGGATACAATCAGACATTGGTATCTACTATATTCTAATTATCAGTGGTGCATAGCAATAGCAAGCTGTGTAGTGGTGGTGTGGCTTTGGATTATTTTGAGATCAGCAGTACAGCTGAATACAAGAAGGAATAAATTATTGGTGAATGTGGGAGGCCTGGCTTCCATCACGGCTTATCAAATCACTTTTCCTTCTTTTCCAAAGGAAGACATCACTCTTTTAGTCACAATATTGCTCTTGTCTAAGCAGAGCAGTTACTGAATGTAGGAAAAGGTTCAGCAATATTTGACTTGGAGCCAAGTAGAATTTGGCAGCAAATCAGTGGGACAATGAGAAGGAGCTATTCATCAGCCAGTTCCTGACACCTGAAGAGGATGTGGCCCTCCCCAGACAATCACTGACAGCTTTGTATTATATAGTAGTTGGAATGAAATATATCGAGAAATTAAATCAAAGTCAAGTTGAGCCACTTATCATCTACAAATAGAGGTCTGTAAGCTCGGGATATGCTCATGTCAAAGAGTACAGATCACATTTGCACTTAATGCCAAGTACTTTTAACACAACACACAGCATAAATAAAAAGCACAAATCCTGCACAGCACTGCAACACTCGAACACAACCAACACTCCATTTTTAGTGCATCTTTACATTGTTTAAAGTCCACATTTACATCTTGTTTATCTACTAAATGTTGCCTGAAAATAATTATAATTACATGACTTAATAAATGATCATTCAGGAGTAGCAGCATTTTTTAAATATATATTTTCATGATAAAGTACCAAATCTGGTCAACCTGTATCTAAGTCTATACAGTTCTGTGCTTTAAGAAAAATGCTAACATCAGCCTGCTAACATGCTCCCAATAACAAGGCTAACATGCTGATGTTTGGCAGTAAACTAATGGATGGTTTATCACCATACAAACCACCATCTTTTAGGTTTACAAATATTTGGTTATGAACCAAACTATTGGGCAAATTAAACATTTTACCTGATGGATGCATCAGATGAAAAGTTAAGCAATAAGCAAAGATATAATTCATAGTTAGGGGAGCATGAACATGTGTTCCACATTTCATGACAATCCATCCAAGTGTCATTAAGACAATTTAAACCACACGTCAATTGTCAAACGTCAATCTGACATTCACACTACAGCTAAAGTCATAGGGTTGACAGTAAATTGGCTTCATCCTCTGAGGACCATGAATGTATGTAAACCAATTCTTTGATGAATTGGTTTACATACAGTTGCTAAAATATTCCATTTAGAAAATAAGTGGACTTTAATGTTGCCATCCCTATAGAGAAGTGCTAGTATGGCTAAAAATGTGCAAACTACTCTTGAGAATGATTTCATGGTTAACATTAACTTATTGTCTCATCAGTAACAAAATATGTATTCACAACCGTATTTAAACTTAATAACAGTTTTTTTTAATTGCATCTGATCTGAATTGTTGTTCTGTGTGCAACTAAATGTGTTATTGTTTAAAGAAACTAATTAGGCAAATGCTATGGATTGTACCAATGTGTATTATATGAGGAGAAAAAGAAGTCTTTCTAAATGCAGCTGTCATTTTTAGTTGACAGTCAGAAACTTGAACTGATGAATAAACTGTGAATGAGAATTCTTGCCCAGAATTACCATCTGGCATAATCCAGGTCTGGAAGACTTTTAGGATTTGGCCCACTGTGCATTTGTAAAAAAAAATTCAAGACTTTTTTTTTGAATAAATAAATAAATATATCTCCAAATGGCCTTACACAAGAAGATTTTTGGCCATAATTGGTAAAACAAATGTTTGAGTTTTCCATAACCGCAAAACAACATAATCCCATTGGGTATCATTTTCAATTTACAATTTAATGATTTGTTTTCTTGTTATTATTTCCTCTACTGCCTCTCTCTCTCTTTGTGACTCTCTCTCACACACATTTACAAGCGCAAAAAAATACACACAATGCAGCTCACACTATGATTGCCCACTCATAAAACTCACATGGTGTGTCATAGATGGTAATGATGGCAGAAAATGGCCACTCATAAGTAGTTTAGCCTTGCTCCACTCTGCGGCCCACTGCTTCCTTCTGTGTGTTTATGTGTCTCAATATTCCCATTCTGGGATCTTGTATTACACCAAGCCCTGGAGATGCTTTACTGGCCAGAGACAGCGTCCTAAAATGCCCTGCTGCTGCTGTTACCATGACAACCCGGGAGAATGAAAAAAAAGGAAAAGCGAAGCCCGACCTGGTCCAAAAAGCCTCTCTGGTGTTTTTAACCTGCCCAAAGAACCTCATCATCAGCTCGATAAAAGCTGCACCTACAACAAGCCAGCACTGCTATTTTTGCTGTTTACTGGTGAGTGTGTCTGAATGTGTTGGTGAATCTCCCACAGGACAATAAATAATCTCCAGTCTCCAGTCTTATCCTATCGTATCCTTCCAGAAGAGATGGATATCACTTCATAAATCTTTTTGTTACATTTTTCTGTCCAAGAACTTAATGTGGTAGTAAAGAATTCAATCTGGAGGGAAATCTGACAAGTTAGCACCATTAGAAACACTTGTCACAGTACTGACTGCTGGCGAACACACATTTTTAATCTGTTCTTTTGTCACAATTCACACTTACACCCAATGCAAACAGTTGTACAATATGTAACTGTGATAGCTATACCCAATTAAAGCTGTCTGTAACTTAAAGCAGTCACATCCACTGAACAAACAGCAATGTAACAATCACACTGGAAAAAGCAAAGACAAAAAAAAAAAAAGAAAAGAAAAAAAAGAGCTTTGAGAGAGTAGTAATGCTTTTGGGTAAAACAAAAGACTGAGAAGGTAATGATTCTCTCTTCTCTGTCCTGACATTACACTAAAACAGTCTTTGTAGCAGCAGAAACAGTTCAGCCAGAACATTTCTTTTTGTCAGCGAGATGTGTTGCTTCTCATTATGCATTCTTGTTCTTGTGCCATGCATGATGTGGTTCCTGTAATACAATCGAACGGTAACAATTTGTCTGTAGATTCACCGCATACACGAGGTTGAAATTACACTATCCACCAGACCATCCACTCTACAGCTACAGTCCAGTGGATAGTTTCATTTTGACATGACTCCAAATGAAGAGACCGTTAGGGTGGAGAAAAGTCATAACTGTAATACTGTGATAATGATTCATTCCCTAAGCAGTGTTCATAAAAGCTGGCTGAGAATGAGAACACATATTAGACATCATAGCACTATTTGTTCAATCCATTCAAGACAAGCTTGGGAAAAACAGCTAATTACACCTAAATGCAAACCGTTTATACAGACAATATGTTGATTAAGTTTACATATTAATACATATTGAATACATTTATTATACTTAGAGCTCAAACTGCTTTTTTCCCCCTGACTTTCTGCTTTCACCAACAGTCCATGACATCTATGCTCACATTCTCGCCCTTGGCCCATAAGCCACATGAAATCCTTTAGCCTGCTATGAATATGTTATGACCTTTCCTGCAGGTCCGTGTAGAATACCACAGACAAGGCGAGCTGCTGCAAGGCTTTGGCTAAGATCAATACTAATCAATTTGTCAGTCTGTTAGCTAATAACAAGCTAAGAACCCGCTGCTCGGAAAAATATGGTTTCCAGACCTCTTTAATTTGTCATAATAGGAGGGCAGAGGAAGCAAACCTGATTATCTGGCTCTTGGTCTCTGATTCCTCTTGTGTGGCAGATACAATTTAAAGCCAAGCAGGGTTATTTAAGGAGGCCCGCTGCCTTTCTCTGTTTTATGCTGTCAGGTGGATTCGATTTGGAAATTGGACCGTTGCTAATCACATTTTTGCGCCAGTCAAGCTCTGATATGTGTGTGTGTATGTGTGTCTCTGAACACCTAGAGAAAAAAAAAATACAAGAAAACCATAAACAACACATTTGAAATGGACGGCAAGCTTAAGATATGTAGTGTAAACCTGTTTGTCCATCAAAAATCCTTGAACATGGATCTGTTGTTCAATTTGTCACTCCAGACAAAAGTGGGCCATGCAGGGAAATAATCATACTGAAATGTGTCAAGACAGATTACAAGCTGAGATAACCGTATAAACCTACTACCAAAGCCTTGTTGGCTGGTTTGATGAATTTTAAAGACAGAGGCAATCCTTCAGATTGGGTCTGTAGGCCTTGACTAGGTCCAGCCCTTTCAGTTTGCAATGAATAACTGGATTGAGGATGTATGGGTTTGTGCAAGGTTTCTTGGCCTGTCACTTCACCCCTTTAGCACCCAGCAGCTCTCTGGACCTCTGCTAGAGCTGCAGAACACAGGGCCCATTAATCAAACCCAAAGGTCAGGAGCTAAACCCAATTTACCCGCACACTCTCCTTGTCGCTCACAAGAGTAATGAACATGTTGGTGGCGAACCAGGAGGAGACCAGCTGAGAAACTGTACAGAGGGATTTAGTCTTTCTGAAAAATGTAACATGGTTCATCTGCAGCCGGCTCTTTCCCAGGAGGAGGAGAGACAGCGTTATTCTGTAGTTAGCCTTCCATGCTATTTTCTTTTTTCGCCTTTGTATTTCTCATAAAGCGGAGGAGATGAAAGTGAATATAGAGTAAATATAACCCCCCTCTGATTTGAAGTTGCAGAAACATAAAACTGCTCTGTGAAGTCTGGAAGCTTAAATATTCATCAAAAGCAGACGGAATGCAACAAGCTACACACTTTGTTGTTACATGATATCAGGAAAAGGAGTCAGCATGAGTAATATCAATGTTTACTTCTGTATATTTGATATTATGATTTACGAGAGGTGACAGATTCAAGGAAAAAACAACATAAAGTGTCTCAGTAACCATGTGCCACCAGCACAGCTTCAGTGTGCGTTGGCATTGATTCTGCAGTCTGTGAACTCTACTGGAGGGATGAACAGAGTTCTTCCAAAAGATATTCCTTCATTTGGAGTTTTGATGATAGTGGGGGAGAGCACTGTCTAACACATCAGTCCAAACCCCCCCATAGGTGTTCAGCTAGGTTGAGATCTGGTGAGTGTATAGGCCACAGCATATGATTGACATCATTTTCATACTCATCAAACCATTCAGTGACCCCTTGTGCTCTGTTGATGGGGGCATTGTTAACTCTAACCCTGGAAGACACCACTCCCATCAGGATAGAAGTGTTTCATCATAAGATAAAAGATAATCACTTAGAACAACTTTGTACTGATTTACAGTGATCTTTCCTTTTAAGAGGACTAATGGACCCAAACCATGCCAGCAAAAATCCCCAAACAGCATAACAGAGTCACTGGATCCCCTCACTGAAGGAGACAAAGGTCTGTGCCATTCTATTTTGTATGCCACATGTGTGCCCTTATCTAGTTGTCAAGAATAAGATGAAGGATGACTTATTTCCTATAGATCTAAATACAGATGTCACTTCAGTTTCTGTTCCCATTGAAACAGCAGCCAGTTGAGCAGTCTTTGTGACTGAAACTCCTGTCATCCTTGCCCCAACAATCAACCCTCTTTCAAAGTCGCTTAGATCTTCTCCTCTTCCATCTTAATACAAAATCAGAATCAACTGGGCCTGCTCAGCATTTTGATACCTGCCACAGAGCATGATTGAATGTTAATTGTTTAATAGTACCTTGGTGTGGAGGTGTGTGGAATCACCTGCATATGTTATATTTCTCAGTCATTTATTCAGGAATTGTCACTCATCTCTCTCTATGAAAATGATACAATCTGACTGTCTTACCACTGCAGACAGCTTTAGAAAGAGTAAAATGGTGTATATACTGTAGTCCCCTACCCATAGTATAGTATAGTCTTAATCTCTTTTGCTGTGCTTGTATTGTCTGTACATAGTAGCATTTTCCTAATTTTAAACTGGATTAAAGGCAAAATCCACAATTGAGAATATGATTAATTCTAAAAAAACTAGGTCAGCTATGTAGTAGACATATACAATTTTTATTTATTTTTTAAATGTTAAATGTTAAATATTTTAAACTACTACCTATGACCAGAGAAAACTGAGAAAAAGCTGTGGACTCCCTATACTGCTCTTTAGGTGGAACCCCTACTACAACAAGAATGCATTGTGCACATTGCCAAGAGAGAACCAAAGACAAATATAATGAATGGCAACATTATATCTCTTTAGTGAGGCTGAGTCTGTATATATAATGTACCGGTGTGCAAGGATCATAACAAAAACGGTGTACTGGAGTCAGAAACTTACTGAGTGCTGCATGGTGTCGCTGGATGCAGCTGCAAGTAACAGGTAACACAGTCCCTATTGTTTTGTATTCAGAGTTAAAGTCCAATATAACATCCAGGTTTAACAAAGCACCGCAATCTTAGTTGCAGTGTGGAATTTCACCAGTCGACGGTGCAGCCACCTGTCTCTCTGGGCTCCTTTGGTCGCTTCCTCTTCCATACACAGTTTTGTATAATTGCACATCTCTATATACATCCTCTTTAGTTGAGATAGTACCACACATCTCTGCTCTGAAATTATATTGTAAAGCGAAATATTAGTGTTTGTTAGGAATCACAAAAAACTTGGCAGCTGAAGTTTATGTATCAGGCAGCAGCTGTACGCTAGCTTAGCCCTGGTGGACGCCTCCTCCTCCAGACTCCGTTGTGTCTGATTCAGAAGCCTGTAATGAATCAAGTTTTCTTCCAAATATACTAAGTATTTAGTAGTATGATATTCTAGTGTCTGCTTTTCTTTATGACTGGTGTAGGCGGAGTGTTTTGCGATCTCCCTCATTTACCAGTCCTTGAAGGCACCATTACAGAAGAAGCGGAAACATAGTTTGTAGTCTAAGTCAGTCTCTAAAGCTGGGAGTTGTGTGTGCAGGCAGCATGGAGGGAAATTAAACATTGTTAATTTGCATATACCACCCACATTGTTATGATACAATGCTGGTTGAAATTCAGCAAACTTTCCCCATAAGTGAGAGAGTTTAATTTTCTTATTCAGTCATTATTATTATTCACACATAATTTTGGCTTGTGACTGCGCGATCTTCTCTCATCCTCTTGCCCGTCCTTCAGCTGTCTGCCTGTTTGTCATGTGTCTGCAGAGAGCGTCCTGTCACTACCGTCAGCTTCCTCTCAGCGCCGAGAATCCAATGACTTTCCCCTCATCCATAATTGAGAGACCATGCTAGGTGCCTGGAGAGCTGAAATGAATTAGCTGAAGGTATTAATAGCCATCTAAAAATACAGCTGCAGGTCTGTTTCCAGGGGCCCTCAGAGGCAAGGTGTTCCTGCTATTAGCGGCATTTTAAAATTGCTGAAAAGTGCAAATCCTTATTGAAGACATTAGTGACAAATATGAGCAATTATGTGAAAGCTTTAATGTAATGCCATGAAAAAAGATAATTGGAGATAAATGCTTATTTCCAAACCGTAAAAAAAGGAGAAATTATAGTCACGTAGGAAATTTTTGAAAAATAGACCTAATATCCTTACAACTCCTCAAATGTATTCCAATCCTCTTCTATTCAATTGTGTTCCACTCGAGACTCCCTTTAATTAAATCAACTCACCTTTCGCCACTCATAATTCCACCATCTACTGCACCATCAAATGCCACCCACTCGGTCTAATAGAAACAAAGGAAGATCATCTGGATAATGCGGGTGACTTGCAATCTAACGAGGCAGACACATTTCAGCTCTAATGATCTAAATGAACTCGTCAGTGTCTCTCTCCTCTGTGTCTGAATGCCTCTGCTGACCTGCTGTAATTACACCTTTCATTAGCCATTAGCAGGGATAGCCTCCTAGCCCTACAGGATTGATCGGGCGTTCACACGGGTGCTGTTAACGACACTGCAGAGGAGGACAGGACCAGCCAGCTGATAAGGGCAGGTGCTTCAGAGAAGGGAATGATGGGGAAGATAATGGCACTGAACATCACTGCATTGAACATTATAACTATCTTGGGTAACACTTCATACGATATTACAGATATTATCTATAATTCATATCATAAATTATATCCATAATACGAATCTTTAGCCTCACTTTACAGACATTAATGAGGATTTCTTTTATCACTTTACCTTTATTTATCCAGGAGAAGGTTTTGCACTCTTCTTTCTATTTAAATCACTACACCACTTTGAATTGCTACAATCACACCCGGGAGATTTGCAGTTTATAAGATTTAAAGAGTGTAGCTGTAATACTTATAATGTTTAGAGTGCCAACTGCACACTCATACACTTCAAGCAGCAATGAAACCAGTGATAATGCTGCAGCAGTTTGCCCTGGAGCTCTGTTCTCAGGCGCTCTGTGATTTGTAAAACTGCACTGTCATGTTTCTCTTTGGACTGTGAATCAATGTTGTTACTAATTTTAGCTCAATTATATTAAACACATCATGAAGAAATCTGAAATCAATAAATATATATTAAGTGGTTGTTTTGACTTGTTTATGTATTTGGTAAAAGGTTGTAGGCTCTGAATTTAAATTTTGACAGCCATGCAGCCATGCAACCACCTGAAAAGGGGCTACGTTTTCAGCCATAGCTTAGTCTTGTGATTTTAACACTGACCTTTCTATCATGTCAGACGAACAGCATTGAGTATGCAGGAGCACAGCAGGCGTTGAATAACATGCAAAAAAATGAGTGTGTAGTCAGAATCAGCACTAACGTAAGCCTATCTTGCAAGAGTTCACACCATGAGTGGAATATAAACTTCAGGGGTACACCTAAATGTTTAATACTATAAAGGGACAAAAAGCTAAATCACTAATGGCATAAATCACCAGCAATGTGGACTGAATATAGCACTCCAACACTCAATCCTCTCTTTTATAAATGGAAATATATAAAACTACATAAATAGAATTGATGTCAACTTCTTCTTTTCTTGATCAAAGCATTAGATACACAAATGACACCTGTGTTCTTTCTTAAACATTATAAACCCTCTAAAAACTCAAACTAGACAAAATAAATGTAATAATATCTGACATCAGATATTGTGAAACTGTACACTGCTTTCAACAGCTCTTGGATAGCCTAAAAAACACTACACTGAGTTCCTACAGGAAGTCATCAAAATAACTGAAAGGGGGATTGTGATTTCTACTCTGTTGAGAACTCAAGTATTGTATTCTGTTGTAAACCACCATAAACTTTCAAACGCAGTATAAACACAGTTTCATGGGGAATTTTCTGACCTCAACGAGCAGTTCTATGCCAAAAAAAAGTTTGGGAACCAGTAAACTGATATTGAGGGGTCACAACCCTGACAGACTTGGGAGAAAACCTCCCACAACTATCATGTGCAATATTTCAATAGAGTTTCCATTCTCAACTGGAGTTCGAGAGATTTTACGAGGTTCTAATGTGATTTCACAAAGCTGCACACACAGCCTCCAATTAATTCCCTCGCTGCTACAAAATCTTCTACAGTGCAGCTTGTATGACGCTAAAAAGCGCTGTGAGAAGTGGTCCAAGAAAAGCTAAAATATCTTCAGCACTAAAAGCTGTCATATCATATCACCTTGGAAGTCATAATATCCACAGTGTGTCATGACTCATGAGTGTCTTCTGAGTGTTGTAATGCAACACTAGACAGTTGTGGGTGTCGTCAACCATGCTCTGTGAAGCATTGCAACCTGTGTTACAGCAGTAAATCAAAAAGACTGGGAGCTCATCAAGAGGCAAACATTTGCAATTACAACAAATGAACTGATGGTAGTCTCGGTGTAGTGGTCATTTTGGCCGCTGATGTCTTAATCTTGCCTTATTCTAACCGCGGAACCGCAACAGCATATGCAGTGTGCTAGTGCTTGGATGCACAGACTTTGTGGGCATCTCCGAACACACCTGCTATTTTAGTTCATGTCTGTGCAGCAGCTCAAAGTGCAAAAGGGTTGAGCGAAGGTGAATATAGATCGGTGGGTTTAGTGGTAATAAATATACTCACAGCCGGTCATGTCACTGGTTTCACTGCTGTGAAACAGTTGAGCCGCTCACAGTGAAACCTATCACATACAAAGACACTTCCCTAGAAAAACATAGAAGTATTTAAGTAAGTTTTTAAGTGCAGACTGGCAATATGACTGCATCTCACATAGTAATTGAAAAATGACTTCTTCAAAAAATAGAACATAATGCATTGCTTTTTTGCTTGATTTTTGTGTATAATCAATTTATATAATAAAGATTCTGCCAGGAAAGAAGGATATGCTTTGTTCTTTAAACAAAAAAGACTCTATTATGCTGGTTTGTCTTCCCCCCCCCCCTTTGTATTGACTGTAGTTATGAATCAATGCATTATACAGTGTAGAGTAAATTGAGATGAATACTCCTACGGCATCAAAGACAGAGCAGTGTTAGCATGAGGATTCTTTATGGCATAATGGGCTAAAACACAAGCCGTTTACATGAAACATCAAGGCTTTGACCCTGGCTTACAGCTTCTGTCACATTAAGTTCTCCCATCATTGCTGTGCACACTATATGTAAGGTTATAAACCAGACAGGCCTTGAGGTAAGGTTAACAAAGAATTAACCTACCCTGTTGTGTTTTATAAAGACCTGATCATAATATGCTCTATACTGTTTCTTCTGCTTATCCATCTAGAACAGTACCAACACTCAAAGAAAATCAGAAATAGCTGTAGGGGGATCAGCTTCTCTCTCTGCACTGAGTAATTCTTTATCCTGCCAAAATTCATCCGCCATGCTTTCCTTCTCCCTTAACTAAATCCGTCAGCTCCCTTACAATGTACTGACAGGCCCCCTCATTCAGCATCATTCGATTATCAATTCTCATTTCGCGAGCCGCGGCTAAGCTCGTTTCAGATTTAGATCCCAGACTTCAAGCAGCCATAGATCACCTGTCACTTGTCAGAGCTCTGTGGCAGAAAAGGACAGAAAACCGTCAGTGGCTTTGGGCAGTCTGCCAATGGTAGAGAAATTACTTCATTTTATGTGCTGGAATTGGGACTTATAATGGAGGCGACAGAAACCAAATAACTTTGGCATGTTCGCGCCGTGTATTCTTCTCAGTGTTCTCAGTGGGTGGGTGTCGGGTAGACCCCTGGCAATAACAAGTATGTCTTGTGCGAAATGTCGGAAAATCCCATCTATTGCTATCTATGTGCTCCGACTCTTACTTCATTAGCATTTGACAGCAGCAGATATACGGTCAGAGTGCTCATATACTGAAGAAACTGTTGAGTCTCTTTGTTGGTAATCAGATCTGAGTGCAAGTGTGTGAATTCAGCAATTGCCAGACATTCTTTGCCACAAGGGATATCTCACTTATAGGATTAGCATAGTCATACAGAGTAGACACACAGCATTATCATCATTATGAAGCACTTAAGGATAAGTAAAATACAGCAAGCCCCACTTCTGCTTTCCCTTGACTGCTGAAAAAGCACAGAAAGCCATCCTTTCTCTCTCTCTCTCTCTCTCTCTCTCTCTCTCTCTCTCTCTCTCTCTCTCTCTCTCTCTCTCTCTCTCTCTCTCTCTCTCTCTCCAGTAATGGTGCAATTGAGGAGATGTGAATTCATGTTTGCTGCAGCCTGAGAGTGGATTGAAGAGCTTCTCTCATCCCCTGTCACTCATCCACCCTGATGGGCACATTGCTTCCCTCTGGCCTCTCTTCCTCTCTCCCTCTCCCTCTCTCTCTTTCTCTTTTACCTGACAGCTCTTCTGTTCTATTACCCCCCCCCCAGCTGTAATTTTATGTCAGTTGACAGGAAAAAGACCTATTTACAAATTTAACATCCAGTCCTGACACCTGAGCTGCAGCTGTCAAGTGCCGTGAACCCGCCGACAGAAAGAACGGTGAGGAAATGTTATTGCATTGATTTTCACAAGGCTTAATTGAAACATTTATACAAATCCGAGCCAGCTTGCACTTCACTGAATAAATGCCGCTTGTTTTCCGCCATGTGAACAAATGTGTTAGCTGCAAACATAAATTTGCAGTAAGCGTCCCGCTGAGAGACGGAGAGACTATTATAGTCTTTCTAAATGCAGTATCTGCTCAGCTTTGTGTACAATCCCGCCCCTAATGTAAAAAAGAGTGCCCCCCTTTATTTATTCATCTCTTTACCCCGCCGTGTTTTCATTTATTGGCACTGGAGGCAGACAGCAGGATATTGATTGTGTGCTTTCTTCTAGGGGTTTGTGTGAAAAGGGGATCCATCACCTCTCTGCAGCCCACCCACATGAAGGCCCACATTAGACAAGCCCCGTTCTCCAGGGTGGGCTCTTCTGGGTGCACAAAAGCCCTCTCCATGTCTCTCACTGGACCTTTTCAGACTGAAAACTCAGCACAAAAAACAATCCTTAATCCAACGGCGTAATCTCAACCCCAATACGGCTAAAAACAACATCCACTGGGAAACATGTTTCAATAGGGAATTAGAAAAATTGCCATTTCCTTGAAAGGCTCTGTGTTATGATTTGCGTGGAGTGTTTGTCAGTTTCGGAGGAAGAGGCAAGTGGGGGGCAAAGCCAGAGGAAAAACATGTCAACCCTTAATCCATTTCTTCCATTGATATATGTACGGCAGGCTTAACAGAGATTTAAATAATTCAAAGTGCTTGGACTGCCAAAGCTCCATAATCAGCTTGCGAGCTCAAGGAAGCAGCACGATAGAGTGTACAGTAGTACCATACAGGGAGACTGATTGCTCAGCCCACATGCATAATTAAGTAGAGGCAGGGGTTGGGCTTTGGTGGTGATGGTGGGGGGGGGGGGGGCCATTTAATGACAGATCTGAGGTCAGCTCGTTGGTGCTCGTGGAGTATTTCTACAGCCTGTTTACATGACCGACTGCATAATGATCTGAGAAGTGTGAATGCAGAGGCGCTGTACTGTGGAGTGTCTTGTCAATGCTGTAGTATGTTGTCAGCAAATACGCAGTCCCAAATAAGGCTGAGTATCTCAGGCGGGATTTATGGCTCCATATGGTTCGCATTAGTGAAAATTTAGTAGATTATCACAGATGGAGTTGTTTAAAGCCTTATTAGTTAATAGGACATGGCGTACTGTATTGGTCCCTACTGTTCTCATTCTGCAGTTTAATGTTGCAGCTTCCTAAAGCACACTGTAGACTGTGCACAGCTCAGACCAACGCTTGACATTTAGCAGACCGGGTGAGATTAATTCCTCACTTAGGTTTGGGTCAAGTTTGAAGAGGAGGATGTGGAAAATCTTTTGTTTTTGAAATGTATCATCAGTAAGCCATCCAGCTTAGTTTGGACAGATAATAAGGGTTTATAGATTATTCTCCAGTTGTGGTTCAATTTCAGACACCACATATCTGATGTATTCACTGATGCATTTTGAGTACTTTTGAAAACCACAAAGCTAAGTCAGTCAGTCAAACAGTAAGCTAGTCAGTAGGCCAGTATGTGTATGACCTTACCCTGTGTCCTCCCATTGGCGTGTCCCTGTTCTCCTCTCTCAGTGCAGGGACCCAGATGGCATGAGGCGGCAGTGACCAGGGTGAAGGCCCGTCTGTCTGCCAGACTGACAGCAGCTCTGTGCCAGGGGCTCATTATCAAACAGCAGCCACAGCAACAGCAATGACAACAACAGCCATGCAGCCTCCAGACTGCTGCATGCAGCTGACCGCACATAAAAACAAAACACAAACCTGTCTGTGATCACTCCATGCCATTAATAAGTGGCAAAAACAGGCCTTTTCTGCAGTCTGTTGCTGTGAGGGATACAAGTGCACATGAATTAACATGGGCACTCAGTGAGGAGTGATGTGAATTTATAAGAATGTAATCATTAAAGCCTGCAATTAGAGACTGATTATTGCCAGTAGAGTCTATTTGTTTGCTAGAAGCGCTACAGGAATTTATCTTTGTGAGACAAATGTGATAACATCAACAGTATTTATTCACACGTCTGACACAGTCACACCAGGACCTTGAAAGGCAGACTTGACAAACAGACTTGTCATATATCTGAAATAATGAATGTGAACGACAATAAATAAGAATATTCTATTGTGAAGTAGCAGACGTGTTCAGGAGATGAGCAGCTAAATCTGCTCTTTCCATCACTGTGTTGTTACAGCTGTTACTTAAACAGCCTTTGCAGCTTCTGATTTCTAACTGCACAATGCAAACAAATCATTACACCCACTCAAACATCTCACTTGGCAATGAAGTACTGTAGCAGATTACCTATGTGGGAAATTAGAGTAGGGAGACGAAGCTATGAGGTTTGAAGAATGTTTAATGAGAGCTGGTTCTAAATAGACACTCCTGACTGATCAGTACCGTAACGTTGATGAGCCCCTGGTCAAACACTGCTGCTGTTGCTATTCATGCAACATTTAACATCAATTCTCTCATAGCTGCTTCTTAACTTAAGCCTGTAGTTATTAAGTAAGGACACAGTTAGCCTCAGTTTTAAGCACTTCTAATTCATGTTCCTAAGTAATCACATAGACAGTGTCAGTCAAGCAGCAATCACAGCTTCAGGAAACTTGCTAATACTGCAGAACAGTAATACTTAAATAACTGTTGAACATTTTCAGATTTTTGCACCAATTTATGGAGAGCAGTAGCCTATCCGTAAGAGTACTGATAAGTATTGGTTTTGATAAGCAGCATCACTATTAGTTTCAATAAAATCCTTAAGATACCCATCCCTACTTGACAGCCAGCCAAAACACTTGCATCTAGTTTGTAAAAATGATTTTTGAGTGGGAATCTGAAGATTTTGATGTTAACTTAAACTTTGTTTTGACGTCTTACTTAACTAAAATCACTTTCTGCAGGGATTTGTGTTTATCAATGGATGACTGCTAAATAAAAAATGCAATCAATTTTATCTTTAGTTGTAGTATGAGTCTATTTTCACAGCGTAATGAAAACCATTTGTAATATAAGAAAGAAATAAGAATAAAAAAATGCACATTGTAAAATGATTGCACACATTTAGTTTCATCCAGATTGTTGCTTTCATCCCATAAAACACACGTGTAGAAATCTGTCTAGGTGCAGATATACAAGCAACTTTCCCAAGTTCCCACAAACAGGATGTCTGATATAATGCAAACAGATGGTGCGGCGCATTCATTCGGGAGTACAAACAGAAACACATACTCTGAACAAGACTGAACAGCCTGAAAAGCTAAAAATAGTTTCATATTACAACATGTTTTCCAGAGCCAGGTTGTAACTCTACAAAGATTTCTATGAGACAAAGCTGTTTTCGAGGCAGAAATAATCTCACTGGTTGAGTTACACTGTAATTGCAAGAGAAAAGGAATTTCAGACAGCCTAGCAGACATTAAAGATCAACGTACTGTGTAGTTGGTAAATCATTGGAGACTGAGGTTCATAACAATGAATAAATGCTTAAAAAAAGACATGTATATTATTCTGTGTGTACAATCTCTAGTGCAATGAAAGTCTGAGTCTCTGAGAGCAAAGTGAATGATCAATTTTAATGGGTGCTTTTCTGTAATATAATTATTTACTATAGAGGAATATGTTTTATTTGGTAAGGTTTCTTTTTAATGACTCCCACGCTGCAAGATTAAAATTTAGTTGGAAGTAACAAAATGATGTCTATAATGCAATATGTATAATGTGGTTTATGTTTTATTCATATTCCACCATTAAAAAAAAAAGAAGTAATCCTGCTAACTGTGAAGCCAAAGTTTGATGTAGTTTATTCCTGTGTGCCATTAACCATTGTTGTCCAGACACTGGTAATATGAGCTGCACTGTTGCACTAGGTGACACGCTCTTTCATCACTATGGACACACACACTGTAGCTTATTCTGATTCAATCCCACCAACACCATACTGCTGGTGTAAATACTCACTAGTAAAGTATTAAGAGACAAACCAGTCATTGTTGGTTTTGGTCTTTACATGGGATTTGTTGACAATAAGAAAAATATAGAATAATGCCAGCCTTATCCTTTAATACGATTGCTCTGAATAATAATAATTTGGCTCCTCCCATTGAAACCCAACCAATGAAACCATTTCTGCCTCTTCTGTTCTGTGCTGAGAAACGTCTCAACAAGTAAAAGTTCAATGTGCAGATGGGCACACAGACCCTTTGTAGCCTCCTCCATGTGTTCCTTCATTGTGCCATATAGTATAAGCCCAGTGTTTGTTGACTGTGTGCTGTAAACTGGCACATTACAGATTGTAGACTGAGTGTGAGTCACAGACAAATCCTGGCAAGCTTGTTGCTCCTCAGCGCCTGTGATGATGTCAGCACAGCAGCAGCCAATCAGCTGAGGCCTCTCTCTGAAATAACTCCAACCCAAATTAGAGCTCAGACACATTCCTACAATACAGTATTCACATGCACAAGTGAAGCGTATGCAATTCACCCAATGCATGTAGCCATGCACAAACCGACCAACTCTTTCACATGAATGCATTTCAAAGATATTAAAATATTGAAAAAAAGAGAAACTGTTGACATACACAAAAAACATGCACATAGTTGACAAGCCTCCACACACGCGCAGACACACACACACAAACACTGCCAACAGACAAGACACAGCTGTGAGCCCAGAGCAGCGCTCCAGCCAGCACAGCATCGAGCCTGCTGCTGACTGACAGGACCTAAGGGCTTTTCTGCCCTACAATAACATATTTTCATAATCATCCTTCTTGCGGCTAATAATAACCTTTTGGGGGAATTGTGGCTAAATAATGAGGGTAGCAAATGCACCTCAACACCTCTGCTTGGAGAGCCTGGTTGGCAGTGGCCTTGAAGTTTTAAGTGGAAACACCGGATTAGAAAACAGACTGCAAGCTGCAGGCAGACCAAACCCCTCAGACTTGCTCACTTCAATAAATGTTAAACTTATCAACCTTAACATGTTATTCATTCAAAACAGTACTTGTGGTACTTGCGCTCCCTCTTATTTTCTCTGAAGGGCAAACCAGGGAAGATCTTTATTTAAAAGTACACTCATTTTAGCAACTCATAATCAAAATATGGGAGGAAAGTAGCGTCCTATGTACACTGACTGACCCTGTTTTTATAGATTATAACTATTAGTTTGCTGCTGGTTATATGTGGTGGAAAATATTGTTTTTGTAAAGTAGTACCACCAGTTTTGTAGTTGTGTACAATAATATACATTGAAATAGTTTGATAATATAACTGGCTTTAATTTAAAATATGGAAAGTCTAAAGAGGCAGTAATTGGTTGGTAATAAAAAAAAAGGAAAACATGTCAACTTGTCAACTGGCATGTTACATTTTATAAAGCCAGTGCCTGTATCTAATTGGTGCACACATGGTGGATTCCACAGGAAGGTTTTGGAGCAGCATAACTCTCAGATCAGTTTCAGAGTTTCTGATGCAATCTTTAGTGATTTGATATAAAATAGTAAATCTTAACTCAATAACCAAACTTCAAGCAATCTTCAGCCAGCGCTCCTGTAAGTATTCTTCATGCATCATGCTGTGTTTGGACTAATTGAGTCATAGGACCGCCAACTGAAATAAGGTTGAATTAGTAAATAAAAAAAATCTAAAATCCTTTCACATCTTCTCCTTTGATTTTCTAGTGGTGTAGGTCTTAACAGCTAATGTGGCTTTTGCAGTGTGAATCTACGCTCCATCTCCACAATACAGAAAGGCTGCAGAATGGCTGCAGAATGGCTGCTGTGAAGTGTTGATGATTGGAACAATGGACCTTTTTTCCCCATCTTGAAGCACAGGTGTAAATAATAAAATTGATGACGGCTGAATTCAATTTAGGTAATTTAGTTTCAGGGTCCTGTTATTGTGCAGGCTGGCTGACTGTCACACTGTCACGGCTTACTGGGACATTTGAATAGAACAGTGCTATAATGTTATTACTGTAATATCTGTGTTTTTCTTACAATGATAAGTCAAAATGACTGCTGTGAAAAGGGGGCTTATTGCCCATGAGCTGCTTTCAATCAAATAAACAAAACACTACCAGAGTAGAAATCTATTGAATCTATTTTTCATGACAGGTAACTTGATTAGTGTGTTATACGGACTCTAATCTCCTGTTTTTGTTACACTGAACAATTTTGACTAAATCTCATAGTGTAATTATTGCAACAAAGAATTGACTTGCTTTGTTTGCTGTTAATGTTAATTAACAGTTGTATATATACAGTAAAAAGTTAATGTCAATATAGACCCAAAACTGACCTTAAGCTGCAAACCCTGGCACCCTACAGCAAAGCAACTGATACTTGAACTACTCTCAATCAGTATTCTGGAAAATTATAAGAAAATAAGGCCAAAGTTGAAATTTGTTGGAGTTATGCTTTCAAACAGAGTCTTTTCTTGCATTGGTTATTCACCTACTCCGCACATTCATTATGGATGAGGCCCTCTTGGTGCTTTCATGACAGCCTCTTTCATCCCCACAGAGACTGGAGAACTTTGAACTCTCCTCTCTCCATAGCTTTAATAGAGATAACATTAACAAAAGCATACACTTTCTTTGGATTACATGAATGCTGCTAGGGCTCTCCTGGCAGTTTACAGAACATGCCACCGTGTGTGTGTAAATGTGTGTTCAGCAGGTCTTAATTAATGGAGGCCCTGAGGATCCGTATTGCGTTATGCATGAGAGTAAAATAGACCTATGAATATATTATCCTGTATGTTAAAGGCATGTAAATGTCAATGCGCACATGCACACACACTCATACAAACATACACACACACACACACACACACACACACACACACACACACACACACAAAAGCTCCTTTATGGGGAAATTTATTGATGACAGAATTCAGTCTGCTCTTGAAAAATGGGCGAGCGGAGCTAAGTGCGGCTTTCCAGGGAGTGATTCCTTGAGTCTGTGGTCCTTATGTCGATGGTTGTTAACGGCTCCCTCTATTGCAAAGTCAACATCCAGCTTCAGTCTGTGAGTGAAATACCTCCGCTGTCGACATCGTAAGTCTGTCGGGAGCGACATGAAATATGGCTCTCTTCTGACCACCTAGAAGTTGAACCCAGAATAAGTGCTGATGTTTGTGTTACAGCTGGCCAAGCGCTGGAGATTCTTAGTTCAGTCATAGCAGCAGCCTTTTGTTCTTGGTCCTCCTCATCTTTTCTTTTTATCGCCTTGTCTTTGTCTTTATCTCTCTGTGGTGGACGGTCACGGTGGTGGACCAACAGGAGATCTGTCTTTGTGGCAACAGCTGATGAATCCATAAAGAGATTACTACCCTACAAAAACCCACCAACATATAAAAGCTCTGGTATTGATTGCACCCTGGTTGGATTCCTCTTTGTTTTCCACCCACTAGAGCATGCCTGGAATATGAAGTCATGAAAAGCTCTTTGTGCTCATATTGTAGTGATCACTAATACATGTGTAAGATTTTTTTTTCATTCACTTTAAGGTTTTCCACCCGTTCATTTTCGCTTGTCGTTTCTGTTCCCACTTTGATGTCTTTCCTGCGTGAACTGTTGCACAGACACACAATCATAAAAGATTGAGGAGTTGTAAGAGTTTAACAGGAGTGATTTTCTTAGCAACACTGGGTTGTGGCCTGCACCATTAAGTGTTTAATCTATGATAACTTTCATTTCCTGCATAGTTAAACTCTCATTTCATAATCTAAACCAGTGTGTGTAAGTCTGCTGTCCATGAGAAATGTTATCCTCAGCTTTAAACACTGTGAAGTCCTTGTGTACTGCTATCATGTATGTCTCTATGTTCAGGTCATCCTGGGTTGCTTTTGAGCTCAGATATTTACAAGATAAACACTACTGATACACAGCTGAAGCTGCTGTTGGCTGGTCATCTGTGGAAATACAGCATGTTTTGACATTTTAAACCAAGAAATTGAGCATTCCTGCTATTTTAGCCTTTGGGAAAGAGTAAATGCCTCTAGAATAGTAAATGAACACAACAAAACTGTGTGTGGGAATTCAGCCTTAGGGCTGTAAAAATGATAAATTATCCAACAGTTATGAATCGTCTTTGCTTCTAAAAATGACTTGGACGATTAATCAATCGTCAAGTGGGAAAAATGGTTTCAGATTGCTTCTCGGTCTATTGACTGGTCGACTAATTGTCTCAGCTCTAATTTTATGAACGCCATAAGTGACTGATGTTGTATTATTCCTTAGCTGTGAGTGTGGTTTTGATATTGATGCTGTCATGTTTTGCCATCTTTCGATATATTTCTATATATTTCTTTCTATATTATAAAAAGTATTAGTATTATAGTTACAATAATATAAAAATCAAAGTGAAGATTTTTAAATAACATTTGAAGCCAAAATACTGCAGTCAAGAACAACTTCAAAGGTGCACACATTCAGCTGCTGCATTTTCTCCTTTTTAATTAGTACTTTCTATAATATGATGTATATTCTGAACCGTGTTCTCTTCAAGAGGGCCTTGTTAACTGTAAACTGTGCTGAACAGTGTCTTTTTGCAGTAGGAAACAGCTTTTAGATGTGAGGATATAATTTAATGATGAAAATCTGTTTAAATACCAATGTGCTTTGTCCAGTTTTGTCAAAAGAAAACAAACAAACCAAAAACTCTGGGATTTATTCAACACAAATCAATAAGAAGAAAACAAAAATGATGATTACATGTATTGTACTGTGTGACTGTGTTGATTCTGTCTCTGAAAGATGAATAACTGAATACATTTTTGCGAGTAAACTCTCTGCAGAAAACCCACAGAGAGGAAGCTCTTCACAACAGTGAACATTAAGAGAAGTGGAAAGTGCTTGTGCTTGACACATGCCATTAGTGTCTTCTTTTGTTATTGTTGTGTCAGCCAGGCCCCCTCAGCTGCCATCACATCACAGGTTTTCTCTCTGACACACAACCACTTTCTGACCCTTGGCCGACAGCCACCTGCTGGCTCCAACATTTTCACTTGCTGCATTGCTATTTCTCCCACTTGGAAGGTCATTGACTGTTGTGGTATGTGCATATACTGTATATATAGTGTGTGTGTGTGTGTGTGTGCGCGTGTGAATGAGTGAGTGCTTCTTCAAGAATTGTACTCTGGTCAGGCAGAAAAGTCCTTTAAATCTATCTATTTAAAGTTGTTTAGATCGTGTCAGTTATACCAGTGCCTAACATACAAATACTCATTTAACAAACGTGTATTATATGGACTTTTAGTCAATTGTGGGACACCAAGACTATGTCAAAACCCATATAACTGCCCCATAAAACTGAAATGTAAAGGTGCAGTGTGTAGAATTGAGTGGCATCTAGTGGAATGGGCTTGGCAGAAATGGAATATACTATTCATAACTATGTTTTAATTAATTAGTGTCTAATCACCTGAAAATAAGACCAGTTGTGTTTTTGTTACATCAGAATGAGCCCTTTCTATCTACATAGGGAGCAGGTCATCTTCAGTGAGGCTCACCATGCTGCACCGTCATGTCACCATAGTCCATAGCAGACAAAGCAAACATTGGCTCTAGAGAGGGTCTTAAGTGTTTTTCATTGGTTTCATGCCCACAGTAGGTTCTCCTTAACACTTAGAAGAGGAGGGAAGGGTGGCATTTAGATGGTTGCAATCTGCAACCACACCACCAGATGCCACAACGTCTTACATTCTAGTCCTTTAAAGTCCCAATGAAACAGATATTAGAGCGTATACTCCCTCTGTTCTGTGACATATTTCCCAATGAAACTGAATACTTGAGGGATTTAAAACAAATGCTTTGTATTTTATGCTTATGGAATTAAGCACAATAAGGACCTTCAGAGGACTGATAGTCTGATACACATCTCTCTCATCTGTTGTCAGATCAGAGGGAAGAATGAATGAATGAATTAGACCTCAGCCACAATGTTTTGGCAATGTTTTTTTTATTTTTCCCCACTGATACAAACACACACCTCCTCTATCTCTCCATATTGCTCTGTCAGCTACCTCAACCCATAAACAGTTAAATGCGGTTTTATATGAGTTATATGTGGCGAGAATGAACTTTTGTCAACACCCCTGAGTGCAGGATGAGTCATCAAACATTTGAAACAGTTTTACAGAAAGAGGAAAGAGGAAGAGGAATTTTGATGTAAAAATACTCTGATATTGATTTTTTTGGACAAAGGGACACAGGATCAGAATAAGGAAAATATAGGTTTTATTTCACTGAGACTTTAATATTTAATTATATGTCTTCTGAACACTCAAATTATAGTGTTAAATTAAATTACTCCATCAAAAATGATGACATTGCTAGTTATTGGCCATTTATTAGCCAGTCTCTGTTTTTAAGTAGAAGCCTTTAAACCACCACTACTACTTTGAACTAAATCACACTATCAAATAATTCAAATTAGAGCAGCAAAGATCCTATTAATTAACATGATCCTGTCAAAGTATCAAGCAGAGAGAATATCTCATTTGCTGCTCAGCATGACCTTAAAAGGCATACTCCTAATGAGCAAGCCCTTTTAGTAAATAGAACCTTTGCTTGATTGCTCAACAAATTTCTCTCTTCAAACATATTTATCTCTGAGTACTTACAGGACACGGATGGTCATAACCACCCAACATGAGGACAGTTATAGAGGAGGATTAGGTTGGATTCATTATTAATACCTCAAAGGGGTCACTGGGCTAATTGGCATTTTGGGGACCTTGGTTTACACAGGGAGAATCTGCTGATGCTGCATGCTCTTTTTTAGCTAATCCCTGATCCATACAGCTTTGCACAGAAGCTGCACAGTATGCTCATGTTACTACCTCTACTGTGTAGCTGCTCCACTGGAGGAGTTACTTTGCTCAAGGGAACCTCAAGCTTAGAAGCTGAGAAATAGGAGAAGGTTACTAAATCGCTCCTTTTTCTTTATTCATTTAAAATGCAATATTCAGCTCTGCTACTGCAAAAGTAATGTTGTGCATTAAGGTGTATTGAAGAGGTGATTCCTGACTTTAATAAGAATCTATAGTTTCAATGACTTTAACATGTTGGTTATGCAGTCAGTCAATGTACATTTCCAGGTCTGTTTAATAGCTTATGGTTTTAGTATTAGCAAACAGTAGAGTAGCTGGCAAATGCTGTCAGCCATGTTTATAACCTCAATATAAAATAATTATTAAACACCTCCAGCTAATCAATTCATAAACATAACCAACAGCATTGTAAGAGAGTTTGAACAGAAGGCACGGTACTGCAATGACACAGTGATAAAAAGTACAAAGACCAACAACACATAAGTAAACTGATTAGTCACAGACTCGCACTGACTGAGCTGACAGTTCTTTGGTTGGAATATTTATGTACGTTTTATGCCCAGAAAAATCAAACAAACTATTTCAGATTTCAACTAATAATATTATTCAACCAGTAGTTTTCAAGTTATGAGAGAGAGACTCATATGACAGGTGAGCCAGAGTCAGAGGAGAAATGTAGGCTGGTGTCTAACTCTTCTGAGTCACTCTCCCTGTTTATTATGGTCCAATCTGCCTACTTATGAATGATTCCTCCTCACATTATGTCTTGTTTTAGCCAGAATATCCCCCAAATAGGCTACAGAAACAAGAAAAGGCCAGTTGTACTTGTCTTTATGATAGAGAAACTATGGATTTTCTTTTATTTCTTTTTTTGAGGATCACTCATCAACAGAATAACATCCTCCTAGTTGTACACAATTGCAGCAACAATCCACCTTCACTCCTATTTCTATTCCCTCCTCAGCTGTCCTCCCTCTCCTCTCCCCTCTCCAGTCTCTGCGGTCTGTTTAATGAGCTCACTCTGAGCTGTGTTTAAGCTCATTAACCTTTGTGGGTGGTGAGTCCCACTGAGAGGGAAAGCCATTGATACACAGACACAGATATAGAGAGGGGAGATTCTTTACACTTCAAACACACACACACAGCAATTTAGACTTGTTAACATTCTACAAATTATAGAGTAAAATACCTGACACCTCTGAAATATAAGGAATTTAATCCAGAGAGCTAAGAATTTAAAATGCTTCATGAGTTATTGCATTAAAAGCTGTTTTTAAAAGAATTTACACAGGAAACAACTAGCTTTTTTCTAGTAAATGCTTTCCTAGAGTCTTAATTCTACCTCATTTGACTTGAAAATGTAGGCGAAATTTAAGATACCCTTTAAAAATGAACAGTAGTGGCTTTGTGGAGAAGAGATTTGAAGATTTTATGCATGCCTACAAGGTATTTTATCTACTGTGCATGTACAAATGTGATGCAATACACATTCCTGCAAATGGTTTCACATTTTTTCACTGATCAACAGATGGTAGTTACAGCATATGCAGTGAAGAGGAAGACTGCTAGCTAGTAAGCATGGATGTAAACAAGGTAGGTTTAGAACTGCATTGGCTTTGCAGTACTCTTAAAAAGGACGGAAATGCATGCAACACTTTTATAAGACCTCAAGCATACACACTGAATGTTTTGGTGAGCACACATTACTTCTGTTTGGCACCTTTGTATCAAATGTGTGACATTTGATTACTGTATGCAAAATGTTTAACCAAAGACTGACACATTTGATAAGAAACAAACATAGTGGCTAAGAGAGTTAGTTAGTTTTATATGTACCTTCTATTGTAGACAGGCAAATGTAAAAGATGAAGAACATGACAATGGATGAGCTGCTATAGTCAGCTACAGCTTTGGAGAGAAATGAGGATGATATCGATGCCTGGGAGTAACATCCTTATATTTGGCCAAATAGAAAGTGGAAGTGGGTGTCAATCAGTCTTCCTACATGCAGTGTAAACTCAGACAGCCTTCATCTGTCAGTGGCTATGAACACAGAGAAAAGGAGTTTCGCTTCTTCAGAAAGAAGTGAAAAACCGCAAGACACATGCTTAAAAATAACACAAGTCGAGCATGTGCTGTACTGCACTACAACCTCGTCTTCAGGCATCTGTAGTTTTCACTGCACTCAATTTAGTCACTTTGTTACACAAACAATCTGTCGGGTGCATCTTGCTTTTCAGCTCGTTTTTCTCCATGTTCTGCTCTCTCTTAGTGACTTTGAACAAACACACATTCAAACACTGACAGATTATCTCTGTGCACACACAATAGTAGTAGAAAGCGTGAAGTGCGAAGTGCATTAGCCACAGCTCTGACATCGCATGCTCCATTATCAGCTGGCATTACGCCCTGTTTTAGTGCTTCATACCATCCTCCCACCACACCAGGCCAAGCAGGAATAGAAACCTGTTTTCATTCCTGACCTTTAACCTTTGATGAAGCATCTGAGCACAACTTACTCAACACCTATAAAAAATCTCTACTGCATTAAAAGAGAAAAAAGCTCTCATCCAGCAGTATCCAGATGTGTTAATGCAATAATTTTGGTCAAATGGGTTTTATTCCAAGTTCAGCAAATGTTTAATTTACTGAATTACTTTCCTAAAAGTGCATTAAAACTTGACATTTTGTGGATACTGCAACATTTCATCGCCTGCAAACAAAAATGTTGCTTTAGTCAATTAACAGTCCATCCTGTTGTCTATGCTCAGCCTTCTTCATCTGGTTTCTGTAAGAACAAATTAGCAGAAGCTACTGTAATGTTGCTGTGTTAGCACTGGGAGCTAAATAAGTGGCACACATATTAAACGAGTACACAGACTGACAATCCTGTGGAGGGGAAAAAATATCCCTCTCCTCAGTCACTCTACACTCTCCCTCGGGACTTGTGGTTATGATGCTTACACGTTTCTCCAAGAAAGCCTGGTTGTTTCCATCTCTCTGTCTCTTTCTGATTGTCTTTTACAGCCACTGCTCCCCTGGGAGGAAGCCGTCATATTGTTTCTCCCTCCAGCAGATGCTCTCCTCCTGCCATAATCTGTCTGCCGCTGAGCCAATATTATTAGGCGTTGATTTTTACAGGGGTTGGGGGGGTGGGGTAGAAGGGAGTTGGGGGGGTTAGAAAGGGCGGGGGGGGGGGGGGGGTGCATATACACATCTTCACAGCTCAGTTCACTTATTCGGTGGCAGAAAAGGTTAAGAGCTAGTGAGACCGGAGGAGAGGATTAGTGCTGTGAGAATTGCTTTTTATTACTGTTAAGGTCACAGCCATATTTAAAATCCATGAGAGAGCAGCGGCATTGGATATATGGCCAGATGGGAGAGCTCGTCTCAGCGCCGTGCTGCAGAATCAGCTCTGACTTTGATTTCATTAAAGAGACACTGTGAGGCTTCTTATGAATACGAGATAACCACGTAAGAGCAGGAGATAACCGCAACAATGGTATCAGCAATCACTGGAAATCAAAGTGTATCCACATGGAGAGGAGCAAAGAGCCTGTTTGTGCCATGTGATATAATGGTCTGAAAAGGATTACATCATCGTTTGGGATGTAGGTGGGGGGGCTGGAGAGAGAAGACTTGGACTGCCACCTGGTGTCCGTATTGCCAACTACACCCTCCTCTGATCTGAAACCACCAATGTTGAAACAAACCTCCCTGAGGGTGCTGCTGAATGAGAACATTTGTTCTCCCAGACGTGCTGCATGAATTACCAGCAGCACCGCTCCTCTATGCTAGATGAAACAGGAAAGTGTCCATACACAGGGGGAAGAGTGGCAGCCACAGTTTTCCATTCGAGAGCATGGTAAATGGTGCTTGCCCAGCAGCCATACATCCTCACTCTGGGTGAAGTGTTGCCATTGCCAAGATGCCATTAAACAGCTGCGTGGTATTTGTAGAGCTGCAGCATAATGACACAGAGAGCTGCGTTTAGTGCTCGTCATTACTCGGGGATTAGGAGTCCTCTTTCAAGTCGACGCATCTCTGAAGAGCCTGCAGTGTGGAGTCGCGAGGGAGTGATCGGGCCTTGTCTGGCGATGAGACAGCAACATACTCTCACATATTTCCAGCACAGCGAGTACGTTTTTGTTTGTTTGCAGCCAAATCAAGAGCAAATCTCATAAGAGCCTCTTAATGGCACTTTAAAAACTAATAGCAAAATGGCTTAAAAGCCTCGGCTGCTACCTCAGTGTGAGTCTGCAAGAGGCACTCTGCCATAGCAGCATGAGGTCTGTTTGTCTCCTAATCATTTGGTCCCTGTGGTGATTTAGGTTTTCACTGCTACACCTTAAAGGAAAAAGTAGTATACTGGATCATGATTCAGATGCATATGCTACATCAGTGAAGGTAAACTGTGTACTAACTGATGTCTTGCTGTGTGACAACCAATGCCAAGAAACACTTGTTGAGCATCTAGTGGCTTGATGTCATTTCAAATAGATTTCATAAATAGCTTGGAGCAACTGCTGATCCAATATTCAACTTACACAAGTGTAATGTAGAAACTTGAAGTCTCCAGTGCACAAACACTGATAAGGGACTTTATAATGAAGGAGGAAACATCATGTGTTTGACAGTAAAACTTCTGAGATGAAATGTATTTGCATATTCACTGATTCTGTGAATGTTTAATGAGGGAAAAGGAGTAGATGTAATTGGATATTAACATGATCATTTTTTTGTGGAAAAAACACAGATGATTGTTCAATGTAGAATATTTTATATAAATCTTGAAACATGTCTGGAGGAGATGTTTAGCTCTAATATCTCAATGTTTAACTTGATACAGTTCAATAATGCTTTGCAGTGTGCTTTTAATTGTCAGTTCACCAATATTACAATAAAGTTACAAATCCTAAATATTTAACATTATAACATTTCTCTAGATTATCTACAGTAACTGTAACATTGTCCTAGAAGATATCACAAAAATTGGAGCAGGTGGACCTAAATGGAGGGTCTGAAGGCAGGGCTGCAGAACAAGGTTTATTTCCTTGTAATGTGTAACAAAAACCAAAAGAGCACTGAGCAGAACAGAACCAAGCAGACTCGAGGAACTTGAACAAACTTGATGCAACAAGACAAATGATCCAACAAAGACTAAACAGAAAACCAAGACTTAAAAACTAACAGAACTACTATAATGAGGGGATGGGGAACAGGTGACCAGGCACAAGTGCACTAGTGACATGGCAGGGCTGAGGAGACTGATACATGACTGGTGTGAAGTCCGGGGGAAAACATTAAGGGCAAAGCAGGGCTAAAATAGGCTGGGGAGGAGGGACACAGAAAATACTTTCACAACCCAAATATAAACAAGAAAAGCCAAATGACCAAAAGGACTGAACATAAATACCACTCTAATAACCAAGAGAGCAAAAGCAAAACACAAAAAGTCCAGAACCAAAGAGTCCAATATAGAAGATATACATTTCATTTTTCAATGCTTCAAGCGCCACTAACTAAATTCTATTTGCCTCTATTGTTTCAGGGTGGAGGCAGACATACAGGAAGGATATTGCAGAACCTGGCCAAATAACCAGAACTATCTGCATGGCTTCACTAGAGGAAAGTGAGAGCATGTCTTCTTGTGCACCAGTGTGATTGGAATTAATGGAACATTCTGTAAAGCATAAGTGCGAGTAAAAAGACATTATGGAGCAGTGCCTGGCCATTTATAATGATGATATGCATTTGAGGTGCAGTCATATTGGGGGCACTGAACCGGCCGGAAAACTTAGTTCAGTAACATATCATATTACTGGGGTGCACAGCCCTTTACTGAGCCCTGTCTAAAATGTAAAAGCAAAATTTTCTCTTTAGTACACAAGAGTGGTTTTGAAGTGATTTCCATCACTTATATTTTTTGAAGCTCTCGTTGGTTCAGAGATGCCAGCAGCGGCATAAACTATGTCATCCTGGACCTGCCACAGTGCTCATTCTCAAAGAAAATGTAGCAGAACTAATAACTCCAAATATTAGTTCAATCACTCACAGCGGCTAACTGCCAGTTCTGAACACTCCACAGGCAGAGATATTTCATCCTTGCTTTGTGATTTCACAGCCACCTCGCAAATGCTGCTTATGATCTCATTTCAGTTGCTAATGTATTCCCATTTTTCCGGCTCGCTTTGTTCTCGGGGTGGAAAGTGTTTAGTGTGCCAAAGTAATGATTTCTGAAAAGTAGTGTTTACAGGCTTGAATTGGAACACTGAAAGCAGAAGGAGGGAGGCCTTGAAGCTGTATGTACATTTAATTACGTTTTCTATCAGAGCTGGTGATTTCTATCTCCTATTCAGTGTGGACATCCTAATGAAGATGACTGCCATGTAATATATGTTTTAGAAGGTGCAATGCCACAAAAAGGTTATTAATTATCAGTGTGTGAGTGGGATTATTTCGAGCATGTAAGTGATAACCCCAAGGAGATGCAGTGTTTCCCCTCCCATTGCTATGGATGACTGCCTACCCTGCCCCTCCTAAAACAAACAACAGACAAACAAACAAACTAACAAACTAACTAACTAACTAACTAACTAACTAGCCAACTAACCAACTAACTAACTAACTAACTAACAAAAGTAACTCTTTTACACCTACCTCAGTTGGTCCAGACTTTCAGACTTTTCAGTTTGAGCAGAACCAAAATTGCAGGTGTGAAACCTCCTCTGCACCAAGGTTTGGACCAAACAGCTGGAATCCAGTCTTGGTCTGGATCAAATGGAAACATGGTTCACTTCATTTGTAGTGTGAAAACATGTTTTGGATAGTTGTGACTTTTGGAACAATTACAGGAAGTTCCAGCTAGCTAAGAAAAAATGAGCCACAAAAGTACCTGATGAGAGGAGGAGACTAAGTTTTTAATTGACATTTGGTTTGATGACATTATAAAAAGTCAACTAAAGTCATAAAAATGTCAACATTTTCTGGGTATATTCAGAGAGGATGAGAGTAAGAGTATATGAGAGGATATGAGAGGACATCAATGCCACCTAAAGACAAAGAAACTGTGGTATATGTAGTATAATAATGATATAATGACAACAACATGAATCTGCTCATTCATTTTTCTCCGCTCAGTCACAGCATGAATTGAGGCAATGCTAAAATTGTTATTCAGGTCAAGTACTGTACTATGCTACTGAATGAGCACATTTTAATAGCGCAGGATCCCCGAGGCAACAAACTCCATTCACATTCCAAACACAGCGGTTTCATTTACTGACCTTGAAGAGTCTTGTTTATACAAATTGAAATTAAGCGGCAAAGAGGAAGGAAATCATTTCCTGGTTTAATTTACCTTCATGAAGTAAACAGATCACACAGGGAGAATATTACTTTGCCCACAACTGAGATAATGAGCCTTCTTTCACTGACAGGACTTCTTACACATTCGCCGCATGATCACTCTAAAGGGCCTCGACCCGTGAAACAAAGAAAAACAACATCTCCCTTCTGCAAACTAGCAGAAAACGTACACTGGGGTGTTATGATTTGTATTCTTTGGGTTTTAATGTCTATAAAAGTTGCTGTAATGGAACTGGTTGGGTGGTGAGCACAGAGGAAAGGGGAGGGGGGGGGGCAGCATCTCTAGAGCAGGCTGTAAAAAGCTTGGGTCCCCAGGGTCCTCTATATGTCACCCAGCTCCTGCATCTCTTAGTGGCCTGCCGCGCACACAGGCCAACCTTTTGAAATGTCAGCGCGATAAAACCCGATGGATTCAATGTGCTGGACCTGGTGGTGTCAAACGCCATTAGTTTTAATCCTATTTGCGGTGAAATTGCTCTTGAAAGGTAAAGGGATCTATAACTGTCTGGGGCCCTGGGCTAGGCCATTGTAAATCTCTCTGTGTGCTGATGACTCCTCTCCGCAGCTTTATAGGGCTGGAATGAGAGTGTCTACATGCTGTGGAGACGTCGTGTCCCAGCGAACTCTTGGCTAAGTAATGGAGCTGTAGTGGATTGTGGGAGGCCATGCATCTCACCTCACAGTGGTATATTCCAGTCACTGAGAAAAGAGCTGTCCTTTCCACTCTGCCCACTCGCCGTTTGTGAAGGCCAGCACAGCACAGAGATTCATTGGTCCTGTGATGACTCTATATGCTCTGCTTTTCTGTGGCCCCTTTTAAGTCAAATTGCTGCTGTTCACTTCTCTTTGCTCCATGACAGAGATGTGGAGAAGAGAGAAAAGCAAGCATTGTGCAAAAGGCAAATGTTCACTATGGTAGAGCAGAATTAAATGAATGTAATACGAGGGAGTAGACATGGTACAATAAAATAGTATTGAATGCAACAGAATGGAAACACTGCACAAATCCTGCAGGGGAAAGTAATGATTTTTAAGTTGAGGTTTTTATTCTAGCACATATACACTCCTGAGAGACTGAGCTGCCTTTCAATCAAACCAGTTTTCTATCTTAGTTCTATTTGACTGAATCCTGCAGAAAAAGGCAAATGATAACAATAGAAGTTAATGTATTTAGCATAATACATTTAGTTAATGTATTTAGCATTATACTAGATAATACAGTAATTAGCATGAAAATCATTAAAGTATATGCAGTGTATAAGACATTGAAAGGATATGAATTATAGTAGGCAATATCAATATTCATTTACACTACATTAGTTTTCCAATATCTTTCCTTTGCCTTGCCATGAAAACATTTGTATCAAGTCTCTAATTTGCCATTTGGAAATACCTTGAGTCACATTCTGTATTTCATTTGGCGAGACACAATTATTTAGTCATAGCAAATGTTGATTGAGGGACACATGAATACGCTGTAATTACCACTGGGGGAAAAAAAACAGTTCTTGGAAACACTTTTTGACTCATACCACACTTGTATTGGTGGGGGTGACTGTGAGTGAGTTTTCTCTAAAACTAGATTATTTGTCAGTTGATTTGGCTCAATTGAGATAGGACAACAAAGAAAATTGTGAAAGCCTCGATGTATGAAGGTGACTTCTAAAAATGTTTCAATTACACACTCCTAGCACATTAGTGCAGTGATCTGTCTTATTTTGTCTTGATTCAATGAACAGGCACTAATTTCTACAAAACTCTTTAAAACAAGTCCATTTCTATAGCATGCTGAAATGCTCTGTAGAAGTGGAATAATTGTTTTACTTATTAGAAAAAATAAGACTATTAGGAGTCAGTAAAAGCTTAGTGAGTTGTTAAAGTGGAGATTTGGTTTTTGCTTTAAGATGAACCTTTAACATATGTTTCTTGAATCTAGTTCAATTAAAAAGACACATAACATTTACTTAAAGTCAGATATTACTGCTCACCTCACACTAGATCTTATATTACTTAAACCAGTCCAACTACATTTTAAATCTAAACTGAAGATTATTCTGCCTAATTAAATACAGTTTTAGCAGTGTGTCAACAGTGCATACGCAGCAGCCACAAACAGTATCTGGTCATATTGAACCCTATGTCTGAACCACTTCCTCTGTGAGACAGAGAAGGATGCTGGGAGCTGTTTTCCACTTCCTGATTCTATCATGAATGTGGTTTCCGGTGTGAGACTGTGGCTACATGACTCTTCGTTGATTCTGAGTAAGTAAGACAGTCTGCTTTAAAAAACAAAAACAAAAGAAGTGTGAGCGCACAGTAAATCACATGTCGGCCATACTACCGAAGCGTGTCTACAGAGGCTGATAAAATGCATGCAAAATATATCATGTCCAGTAAGGTGGGAATAAGTGAGGGCGTGCACTTACACTTTGTGTACAGAGGCTTTAGCTCTTTTCACCATTTTCCAGTAGTTGTTGATCAAGTTACATAGTGGCATTCAAAGTAAGTTGGTGTGAATAACAGCCTCATCCAAACACTTTAAATGCAAATCTAAAATGTGTTTGCTGGAGAGAAAGAACAGTTTTGGGTTTTATGCTTCACCTCTCTGTTCAGCATACCCAAGGCTGATTTGGCTGCTGGAACACTATCTAAACAGCGCACTGCCCCACACGAGGAAGACCGCAGCTGCTGACTGCATTGTGCGGCCGACCTCATCATGCAAGCCAATCATGGGTAGCTGCTTGTTTGTGTTTCCGTGCCATCCCCCAGTGGTTGTGATTGCATTTGAACCGCGGCAAAAGTAGCATCAGCAAGAACAAGCCGAGCATGTCTCTCTCTTCCTCTCCCCAATGTCCTATAAAGTCCTGTTATGCTGCACAGATGCTGCACTGCCTGCTTAGGCTTCCAGGAAATCATCATTGACTGAGAAGGACAACATCCTGTGGCTGTGGGTGAGCTTCTCCCTCTGTGATTGTGAGGTTGCCAATGCTACGCACGTGTCTCTGTGTGTTAGCAGGGCCTAAAATGAGCCAAACATGAAGCTTGGATGTGAGGACACACCGCAGACACAGGCCACAAGAGTACACTGTGGTGTCATGGTAATGTAACTAAACCCCTCTAATTTATAATATCAAGGGGAAGCCTCTGAACACCAGATGGTCCCTCTGCAGCCGGTATCACTGCAAAGAGTTCCCAGTTTTTGGACTTTGATTTGACTCTGTGCAAGTGGGCTTTTCTGGCAGGCATACATGTAAAGCCAGACCAAAAAATACACAACAGGGAATTTCCACCATCCCAAAATGTTAATCTAGGCCTGTGTTGGCACAGCACAGCATAGTAAAAGCTTAACAGAAGTGCATGAACTCACCAGCCATGAGCCAGGATGAGTCCAGCAACATTTGCATTGTGAGCGAACCATAACTGCTCCTCTCCGAAGGCAAAATGAAACATCCTCACACCTCACTGGCATGTAAATCAATTGTGAAATAATGCCTTTTTTCCACTGAGTTAGACAAACAGCTATTAAATGTAACACAGAGAGGAATGCAGCGCATCAACAAACCTAATCTCATTTAAATGTAAGTCATTCAGATTGTGGTGTCAAATGTATTCAAATTCAACATCAGACATGCAGGCAGATCTTGCCACCATAGCACATGACACTGAATAAAACATTTCTGCTACAGCATGCTTGCAGGCGGGTGGAAGGAGCGTGGGGGTGGAGGGGGGGGGGGGGCTTGGGTGTTTTGGAAGGTGGAGGTGTATTATAAGGGTGCAGCAGATACTTTCTGGGCAACTTAATGAGGCTGGGAATAAAAAAACAACTCATCCACAACCTCGCTGTCTGTCATCTGCATCAATTTCATGCAGACATACAAAAGGAACAGGGGAGATCATTTACTCGCCGCCTACATACTGGTTATTTGGTTTGTACTGAAGACTTGTGACATTTGGTGAGTCTGTTATAACTCAGCTCCATCTGTTAGAGTTTCAATTTGTGTAGTTTCAATAAGCAGGTTTATAGTCTAGGGCCACCTATATTAAGAAACCATTTAAAAACTAACTGGGTTATGTCAAAGTTATTATTTTGCATACACCTAATTAAGCAACATTATCTGCAGAAGATTTACCAGTAAACAACAAATTAAACGGAGTGTTCACATCCTGCCGTACACATCCTTTTTTGTATCAGTGTATTTAAGTAAGCAAGTGTATGTAAGCAAGTAAAGAGCACGTACATTACAAACTTTTAAAATTCACATATTGCCTTATGTTATAGTGACCATATTTGGTCACCAAACACTGAGGAAGGGCTTGGCCTGAAACGTCTGTGCATTGAATATTTATAGCATAAGTCACAATGTGCAGACTTCTCAATTTGTATTATGTGTCATTCTCAAAGTTCCAGTATGACATTTCATTGAAGAAGACAGTCTAGTGCATATCTTTACATTATGTTAATGTTTTTGTTGTATTTAGTTGTAAGTACAGTAAGTATAAAATAAAGGTTGCAATTAATGATTTATTTCATTATCAATTAATTGATTAGTAACTATTTTGTTAATTAATCAACTGATCATCTGATCTGTATAATGCAGCCAGAGAATGAGAGTTTTACTTGAAAAATCAAACAAGAAATCAATTATAACAGCTATATATAACAACTAACGGCTAATTACTGTATAACAATAATTATAACTTTAAAACAGCTGCAAAAAATGATTTTGTCCACTGAAAAGATTGTGTCAATTGACTAATTGACTGACTAATCATTTCAGCTCTAATGAAATCAGCCTTAAGCTATTAGAGCAGATATGTATCAGCCTCTGAAATCAACAGAGGTTCAGTGAACAATGTGACAGGTGTCTGATTCAGTTGGTTAGCTTCCCTTATTAATAAAACTCTTATAATGTTCATTAAATATACCTGACTGAGATTCTGCCATTATATTGCATTGCACTAAACAAGTTAAACAGTTTTTTTAAGTAAACGCTGACCTCATGTGGCTGTTTGGTTACATAACAATAACTGCACTCAGGCTGTTCTGCACCAAACGAATGAGTGTTATGAGCTGTGGTGGTAGCTGTTTATCATTATAAACTTGCTATCATTCATAATAGCAGTGTTGCTTTCTCTTTTTAATACTGGGCCAAACTGTGTGTGATTTCTTCAACTAAGTACAAGCTGAGCTGTATTTCAAATTCCAACAAAGAAAAGACAAGTGATATAATAGTGATGATAAACATCATATTGATATATAGTAATACATTATTAAATGGCAAACGACAATAACAAAACAAAACAACACCAAAAAAAAAACTCACAATAATTTCCTATTGGGCTTCTCTTCCAGACATTGCTTGGATAAGGAAATACACTGTAGTCTGCAAGTATTTGGACAATTAAACAGTTTATTTAATTAATTTGGTTTTGCACTCTGGCTCACTAGATTTGAAAAGTGACCCTTACTTCTTGACCTAATACACATGTAAATATCATCAGATTAAAGCTGAAGGTCTACAATTTGCCCTTGTTTATCATTATCATATTTCAGATCCAAAGGAATGAAAAATGTAATACTGTCTAACCTTATACCTTATACTATATTTCAATAATCTTAGCTTTGTATCAGAATGAGTTAAATCATAGTATCAAGCCTTAACTTAAGTTGATGTGGTAGCAAAATACACAAGCCCCCACCCCGCCTCCAAAAAAAAAGAAGAAGAAAAAAAACATTGAGGGTCAGCAGAGGGCAGCATCCATCCATCCTGCATATCTCATCTGAACATTAGCCACTCCACTGTTCAGTGCCGCTGTGTGAGCTCTCCCATTATCATGTAACAATAGGCAGACTGCCCAGCATGGCTGCCCTCAGGCGCTGTCTGAAATATTACATTATATCTTGAGCTCCACATGAATGACCTAACAGGGTATGACTGAGAAAATCTGGATTTCCTATAATAGCTGACTTGCTGAGATATTACATTTAGATGATAGTGAGCGTGGAAGCCATGGAAGGAAGTGGAAACATATCTTGTGCAAAAGAAGAGCGTGTACATCTGTTAAAGGATCTATTTAGTTTTGCTTTTCCAAATGAAACACCAGTTGCGTCTCTCATTGTTGAACCGTCCTTGTCGGAGCTGGAGAGAAGCAATTTAAAGTCAGCACGTGACCCACAACACCTGTGTGCTCGCATGAGGTGGTCCTCTCCTTCCACTCCGCCTGCCCCTCTGCTTCTCACTATAAAATCCCTGATCTAATTATATGCACAATTGATCAGTGGAACCGTTTCCTCTCTGTCTTCATTAATGGCTAATTAAAAGACACCTATAAAACCAGTGAGACTACTCAGTGGCCCTCAAAGGATGGAGCTGTTTACTGATTCTGGGATGCTGAAAGAACGAGGTGTTACATAGAAAAAACCTAAATATTCAGGACAGGATAAAAAATTACTGATGTATAACTGCTGTTTGTAAAAAGAAAATACCATTTATTGTAGAATGTATTACAGCAAAGTAACACAACAAAGTAAACTTTTGTTTTTGTTTCATATGAATAAATCTGCCTTGATTAAATAATGCTGCCAATGTTGAGATTAAACATTGAACCCTTTTTAACACGCAGACCCTCAAGAAGTAATTGAACTTGTTCTGTGATGCAGGGGCACAGCACTCGGCCATTTATCTCACTGATAGAAATCAAAAGAAACAGATAGTTGAAAACAACTATCATCGCTCATGTTCCACAGTCAGAGCACAATGAAAAATACAACACAAAGCTGTAAAGTTTTGCATGGGTTGAAAGACAGAGTTTTAATCTCAGAGGGACTGCCTTAAGGTTAAGTGAAGATTTTAAAGAACTACTCCATTTAAACAATCCTCCAGGAGAGCATGTGTACTGGCCACGGGGCTGCGTGTTCCTGTGTGGAGGGCAGTAGTGCTTTGGGCTGTGGAGATGCAGTAGTTCACACTGAGCCTGGGGTCGGATCAGACTCAGAGGAGGAGAGGTGAATTCATCATCCCCCGCAGAGCCTGTAAGGCACTCGGGCCTTATCCATCACCACACAGCCCTCTGCTGCTGCTTTACTGGAGGATGTGGAGAGAGGAGAAGAGAGGAGGAGGACATGGAGGACAGGGGCATGGCCTCACTCCTACTATAAAAAGCCTAAGGTTTGTGTTTCTCCTCAACTATTATAGCTGCCCATAGCAGAGATTTAGCGATAGTTGACACCCTAAAATTTGAAAAGTTTTATACTCGAAAAATAATAAGCTTTTCCTCAGAATTTTTACTCTCACCAGGACATAAAGGCTTCAAATTTATATCATCATGAGATAGTAAGTCTCTCTACAGAAATATTTACATTAAAATTGTTTAGGATCTCCAAAGGCAAGTCGAAGGAGGTTCCATTTTCAAGTTTTACAAACTGACCCTGAAGCTGATGAGTAAAAATCCTCCCACACTATAGTCAATATACTGTCTAGTAAAAGCTGATTTTCCAACTGTGGTGAAAGATAAACTGCTGTCATATCAGAGCTTCACAATACCGACTGCTCGATATGATTTTTAAGCGATGAACCTTGAGTTGACTGTCATTTCTGCTTCGGTGCTCTTTAGTGATCTCTGATGAGGTGTTTTTTTTTTTAATGGACTGTACACAGACATCAGTTTCTACAAGATTCCAACTTTTTTAATTTTAGGTTTTGGTAAAGAGGTTTGGCTTCATATTGCATGTGGGACCCTTAGACTGGATGCACATACTCACGCACCACTGGTAGCAAGCAACAGGTGCTGACCTAACCATCAGGAGCAATGATGGGGTTCATTGTCTTGTTCAAGGACACTTTGACACGAGAACAGGAGGAGCTGGGGATTGAAGACCCAACCCTAAAATTAATGGAAGACCCAGTCAATGTGCTGAAAATATGAGAATGTGCAGATTTACTGAGCACTTTCAAGCTCTGAGGATACACCTGTTACATTTTGGACACTTAACAAGCTTAATTGTAGCACTGCATACTCACATTTTTAGAATATGAATGAATAAGATAGATCATTCTAGCAAAGATGTGACAGAAACATCTAGTGACATGGTCATCTTAAAACACAACACACTTTTTTACTTTCTTTACATGAAAAGGAAACACTTATTGCTCACTAAAAGCTTTTTCCACTGGAGTAGTTTAAAATATACAATAGCATTATGTTCATTTTGTGCCATGGAGCTTGAAAAATCATACTTATTTCCCCTGTAACTATCCACATGGGTATATGGGTCTGTTCCTGAGAGATTTTTGCCATGTGACTTTCCTCACCACAGGTAGGACTGATAGCTAACATCTGACCTGTCCCACCTTCTTCAGTCATACAGGAAGTAGACCACTAGTCTCGGCAGGGTCCACCATCATATTAGCTGTCATCCACAGCAGGGTTGGTACTGGGAACAGGCCAGAGAGCTGTGGGGTTATTAAGGGACTCAGCTTGGCATCACTGAACTCTTTGGCTCCATGCTGGAGGAGGGCTTACACTGAGCTGATGGGTTTGGGGAGAGAGAAGAGAGGAGAGGGGAGAGAGGAAAAAAGAGAGGATGGGGGAATGGGAGTGTGTGTGTGTGTATGTGTGTGGTTTAGTTTAGTTTTATCTGTAAGGACTGATTCTTCATAGACCAATAGTTTAATGAGGCATGACAATTTTGGCTGCGAGGACATTTTGGTTTTGATACTGATTCTCATGTGATAGGGATAACATTGTGAATAGACTAATGTTAGACTAGATAAAGGCTATATGATCTTTTACTCTAGATACTATGGACGATCTGTCAAAAATGTTAAAGTTAAGTAAATATTATAATTAAAATAGAAGAATAATAACAATTTGAAATAAAATAGTCAGGAAAAAAAGAATGTGATGAGTGTAAGTGCATGTACAACTGTAATGTGTTATTATTATAACATGTTATCTTTAACACTACTACATTTTTGTGAGAAAAGTTTCTGTGTGTGTGTGTGCGTGTGCGTGTGCATGTGTGTGTGTGTGTGTGGGAGGATGATCACAGACACTGTGATCTTAGGGGGGCAAATGCCAGATCACACTCTCCTCTCTACATCTCTCTCTTTCTCTCCCTGTCTCTTTTTATCTGTCTCCAGAGAGAAGGTGTGTGTGTGTGTGTGTGTGTGTGTCTGTGTGTGCATGCATGCGTGCGTGTGCGCGTGTGTTGACTATGGTGACATCTGACCAGAAAAAGCCAGTGGCTCCCCGCTGTGACGCAAACGCACACAGAGTTTTCCCAGGTGAGTTTCTGCAGAACGCCCCCTTGTCTCAACCCCTGGGGCTGCACTCTGAGCATGTTTCCTGTAGCCAGAGAGAGAGAGAGAGAGAGAGAGAGAGCGAGAGAACGAGAGAGAGAGAGACTTGTCAAAGTCTATGACCATGTTTCAGTTGTCAGACATGTCAGAAGGAGGAAAGGAGGGAGCACTGAAGGAGGAGACTCAGTCTAACACACACATACACACAAAAAGATTATTATACAGTCACTGGAGTACAAAGTTCAAAGAGATTACATGGGATGATCTGCCTTATATAAGAGTAGAGAAACTGAATCAGAAACAAAAGGGACATAATATAAAAGAATTAATTACAAAGATGGAAGATAAAATGATGAGTTGATAAATGATATGTGGTGAAAGAAAATAAGAAATTGATAAATCTTTCAGTTTACCATCATTGTAAACTCAATATTCTATTGGTCAGACAAAACAAGTCATTTGAATAGCTCACCTTGGCATGGGGAACTTTTACACACATTTTAAAATCTTTGTAGAGAGTAGAAAATAAAAAAAACACTTAGAGCCCTAGTGAAATAGAATGTAACAAAATACAATAATACACAGTAATTGTACAAAATGAGCTATGTTCAATGTCTGTGACAGCACTAAAGAGGTTGTGTATGTCTATTTTACTGTGCACAGTTCTATAGAACTATAGTCATCAGTTAAAGACTCACCTTCAAATGGGTAGCCTTGTTGTGTATGTATGTAAAAAGCCTTGTATACAGTATTACAATGAACTCTCATATAAACAGACTGCAGCATGGGAGAAAAAAATAAAAAACCAACAAAGAAATAATTGTGCAGTTGATAAGGTCAGGATGAAATTGTGCATGTTGTTAATATACTATGCTGCAACAGCAATTGGAATATGTAAGCAGTTGTGTGCAGAGTAAGCTCAAAGCAGAAATAACCGTCAGTATGAGACTAACAGCAATTTAGCAGAGCTGGTAGAAACAGTAATATGTGATGATGCAGTGAATGTATATGGACGGGTGTATCGTGCAGCTGGGGTGACAGATATGGTGACAGGAGTGCTAGGGAAGGAGACAGCTCTGGGGAAAAAGCTGTTCTTTTTTTGCACTCGTATGAGATTCTGTATTGTCTTTCAGAGTACAGAAGAGCAGACTTGTATTTGCTGTATAAAATCTGAGTCCTCAAAATTGTGGAGGGCTTTCCAGTAGTTCTTATAATGCTGGGAAGTGTCTTTCTATGTGGTGCAGCTTTAAGTACCATGCTGTTACACGGCACATCAGTGTAGATTTGATGGAACACTGCTTAATGTTCTTAAAGAGATTTTATGGGAGTGGTGCTCTCTTCAGTGTCCTCAGGAAATGAAGTCTTCCTGCATATTGGTTGTGCATTTTTAACAAGTTGCATTGGAAGACAAGAAGATTCAGTGGAAGAACTTGAGAGTCGGGACCCTGTCCACCTTGTTGGTGATGTAGATGAGGTGATTTTGGCAAGAATATAGTCCCCTCTAAGCAGCTGTTCATATAGACACATTCTTTCTATATGTTGCTGTTCTGGCCTGTTCTCTCATTTTCTGGAAAAGCTGACATTGTGTGCATGCTTTCATCTACACACATGCTTTGATATCTAGTTAACACTAATAGGATTTTTGTGTCATTGCTTGATGCCAAGTGTGTAAAAATACATTTCAGTGTTGGCTGTCTGATCATTTGAGCTGTGATTACAAAAGTTGCTATCTCTAAGTGCTCACGCTGTCTACACACAGTATTCTTAGACACATTTTTAATGCATTGTTAAACATGAGGGATGCATAATGTTACACAAAGAATGTTGAAGTTTTCTGTCTGGAGTACACCTTTGTATCTATTGTGATTGCAATCTTGTATCTGCCCTCCACCTTTATCTATAGATATGGATATTACATTTTCATCCCTCTGAATTTGGTTAGGGAGTAGATCAGCATACTGGTTAAATAATAAAAAAGCTTGACTATTATGATTTAACATTAAACCACAATTAGGCTAACTGCCTCTTCATGACACCAGTTTATGCTCAGAGGGATATTAAGCGGTTAACAGCCAACATTGATGGATGCAATGTTTACAGCTTTTTAGAGTTTTTTTGTGCTGTTTTTGTTACTACATTTTTTCAAGAGGGTCAACTCTGTACAGAATTCAGTCTGTGGTCTTGTCTCCAGCTTGTACATACATTCATCTTCTGATGTGTCAGGTGGAGCAAAAGACATTGATGTATAGCATGGGTAACAAAGGCAAAATATGCCTTTGCAGAATGTTTTACTAATATTGATTTGCAATATCATTATTTTAAAATTTGGATTTTTCTTATTAAAGAGTTTGAGGCATTTTGTGTTCTTTGGTATTACTGAAAGGCAAGACCCAGTGAAGCTGTGCTGAATATAATTTACATAGGAGATAAAGCATTGACAGGATTGAAGATTAGTGGCCATGAAGAAGAGAACAGGGAGATGCTGCCAATCTTCTGTGTGTATTAATGCTATGGTAAATATTAGTCCTCATAACTGATCTGTAGTGACACTTGGTATTAATTAGGAAAAAAGACTTAAAGTCCTGACTTCCTCTTCTCAGCACAGTGATGAGCAGCTTTGGAAAAGTGTTTACTTTTTTCTAAATACTTAATGATTTAAAGTTTGAGCACATACGCTCCAGCTGATATCCTATTTAGTAAGCATGAAAATTGTGCTTTGACAGCAGAGAAGTGCAATACAAGTACAATGGCATCAGCAAATTGGAGAACGCTGCTGTCATTTGTTCTTCAGGTGAGAAAGAAAAAGCATAGCGGCAACAAAAATGCCACCTTCTTCCTGGCAAGAAACTGTGTATTTTGTGTATTTTTGTGCCAGCAGCTTTGCAAATCAACAGTGCCAGTACTTCTTTTACTTTGTGTAATAAAAGGTCATGAAGGCCACACATCCATTCACAGACCTTCAAGGATTTTGATAATAAAGATAAAATAACCAATACCACATGAATGCCAATGAAAGTCAATATAACCGAGCACAATGTAACCAATGATATAAATATGACATATACTATATCAACAACTGAATTTAGGCGATTCATAAAAGCCTAAAGAAAGGTGGTACACTATGAAAAAAAATGAGTAAACCGGGTTTGGTGGACTTCTCCCTGCAGCTATACACACACACATCCTTTAGCTGACTTCTTTTCATGTAACAATCTTATCCGGCCTCGCTTTGATGGTGTGCTTTTATGTTCCTAGCCTTGGTTTTTATACAGCATCTCTTACCTTGTTTTACTGCTTTCACTCTGGATTTCTTTTTTACTCTGTTGCAGAGCACCTTCTGTTGTGGCTGTGCTTTGAGAAAATTATTATTTTTTATCATTATGATAATTCTGCTGTGCTGAACTCATAACTGACGTGAGAAATTCCTCATCGTTTCCACACATTCACTGCCAGGAGCACTGATGCAACTCAGAGACATTCCTCCACCTCTGCTCAGCCTGAGATGTAAGATGAACCAACCAGCTGACTGAAAGCTGAGCTGGAGACTATCTCACTTTATGTTCTCAACCTTGATGTCATAAACCCCAGTGTATACGCTTGTTTTTTTAATCTACATGACTAAATTTATTAGCTTACTCATTTAAACAAAATTATTATTATTTTTTGGCATTATGCATATTTGCTTTCTTGCCGAGAGTTAGCTGAGAAGCTTCACACCACTCCTATTTTTGTCCATTAAATATGAAGCTACTGTAGGCAGCCACTTAGCTTAGCTTAGCATAAAGACAGGAATCAGGGGGCAAAGAGCGAGACTGGCCCTGCCCAAAAGTTAACAACATCCGTTTTTGAATGGATTATAGAAGAAGAGATAACATGTTTTATGGACATTTAAATATGCAGGTAGGTACATTGTTTAACCCTTGGATAGAAACAGACTACTCATACGCCCGCATTTACAGTCTTTATGCTAAGCTAAGCTAACCAGCAGCTGTACCTTCATATTTAACACACATCAGTTGGTTCCATTTTCGAATAACTGAAAGTTAATCACATGAGTAAATGTATTCCCAAAAATGCCAAAATATTATTTTAATTCCACCTGGAACATAAATTGGGCTTAGTTAGTTTAGTAATCCTACAATGACACTAGTTTAGCAAATGTGATTTAATACAGCCTAACTTTATGGCTCAACATCAGTGATAAGTGGGCACCATTGGAGAGTTGTTCTTGATCACATTTCACTGGCACACTGTTTGGAATGCAAGCGACTTCTTACCTTCAGATCTGTGTGCTTTGTGTGCTAATATTGGCATTCAGAAGGTGTTTCTCACACCTTTTGAAGCTGCTAAACACATTTAGCAGAACAGGAAACCTGTAAAAAAACTGTTAATGCTATTTAAATATTGTATCAATTGCATTAATGTAATAATTGCAATTAAATAGCAGATATTTATCAGAAAGAAACCATTAGACATGAAAAAGATATTTTTAGGGCCGTTATTACTGTTTCTTAATGCCTATAAGAACAATATATACTGTACCAGGTCTATAAAATTGACATTTTTAATAGACTGAATACCAGATTGTGTACAGTATTTATAGCTGTATATGTACACATATCTGCAGTGTGCATTCCTCCCACCCCCTTTTTGCTGATACCTTCAAAAGAGGTGCTAGCTGTCCTTGAAAAACAGGATGCCAGAGCCTGTTGCCTCCCATGGTGCACTGCTCAGCCATGCGTGAGGCCATGAAGGACATAAGCAGTTGGGTGGGGTCGAGGTGGAGGGAACGAAGCAATCAGGTGTAACAGGATTTTTTTCGACAACCCAACCGACCTTTCCTCAACCTGTGCCTTTACCCCTGCCCCGGGTCACTCACTCTCCCTTGCTGCCCCCCTGCTCTGACCCCAGCAGACCCTCGCGTCTGGACACCTGAGGCCAAGCCAACGGGAGGCAGAAGAAAAAACAGGCACTTTATTTCAGAAGTCCAGTGATAGTGAGCTATCTCTCACTCTTCTTTCCATCCTTCTCTCTCTCTTTTTCTATGAGCTCCAGTTTTGTGCTGATTGAATTCAAACGCGAATGGACTGACAATTGCAAGCCCAGTGTCATTATTGAGGACTATTGTAGATCCTGCAATCCCTCTTCTATCTCAGTTTCCCCTTTTTCATTGTCTCTCCCCCCCCCCCCCCCCCTTCCCTCTCTCCCCTGTCCTCATGAGGCATAATGACACGGTGATGCACTCTGGGTAATGCGCAGAGGAGATGGAACAAGCCCTGCAGCATGCCATTACATTTCAAATCAAACAGCATCTTAACCCTTACTCAAATTGATTCCTTAACCCCTCAGCCAGCACAACTTGAAACTTGAATTATGCCATTGATAGTCAGGAAATCATTAGAGAACACTTTTTCACCTGAAAAAGGATCCAGTGTGGCCCTCCTCCCCTCTGACACACTGGATAGATAGATTGTTTCTTTTAGCTTGAATTATTCCTCAGTTAGCCCTGAACAGAGCAGGAAATCGGATTTCATTTCTCACTCACACAACCCTCTGCCACCTCTAATCCAGTGGCATCCTCCACAGTCAGTCCCCCAACAGGCCTAGAAAAACACGATTTCCCCACCACATCAATAAGTTGGGGTTTATTCAGCAGCATGGTGGTCCATGCGGACTGGCTGCCTGCCCTGCCTATATCAGAGTTTTATTAGTGGGAAGGGATAGTGAGGCGCATTGAGACAAGGAGATGGATGCTTCCATGTGAATGAAAAGCAACACCAGATTATTGCTGTGGCCACAGAAAAACCACTGAGCTAGAACTTTGTTCCAACTCTAAATTCATAAATCTATTGGTAAGATTTCCATAAACACAGAGTACTTTAAATCAAGTACAAACCTACTGTAGAGCTGGAACAAACAGTTTATTAATCAGTTAGTCAATTTACAAAAAGGTAATTTTATAATCGATTTGAGTGACCTCTTCACCACATGTATTATGAAGATGTGTTCTTTATGTTTTATAGATAATTGAATGAATCTATAATTATAATAATTAGTTGTCTCCCTATAATTTCAATGATACATAGGCGTCACTAATTAAAAAAAACGACAAACAACTTTAAATATATATTTTTAACTAATTCAAGTTCAACATATGTCAAACAGTATTAATACCATCATTCTCTACTGTTGTGCCTTTCACTGAGATGCACTTTGTTTAACTCCAGTTGTTTTTAAATGTGCTCTATAAATAAAATGTGACTAGACTGGACTTGACATGCTAACTTTTGGGCCAAAATATCCCAAAACTTCTTGAACTCCCTGGTTATCTGGCCTATTTTCCCCTGTTAGTGATAGATTAAGACACATGCTGATGTTCACCAACCAACACATAAACCATGGCACAGTTCTAAAAAAGTCCTGATCTATGTCAGAGGATTTTTATGATTTTCTGAGGAAGCCATGTTCAGTGCTTGGAAAGAAGAAATGAAACACAGGTTTGAATCCTTGACATAAATGCAGACAATAAAACAGGGATATTTGCATGAGAATGTTACAAAGTGACTATTCATATTACAATAGGTGGGTTTCCATCCACCCTTTATTGCACTTTTTCAATTGGCACATAGAAAAAACAAAAAATGTGTGCAAATGCTGGAATATATTTCTAAAAGTTAAGTGCAGATTCAGAGAATAAATGATGACAAAAAGCATGTCACTTAAATGTCCTTGAAACTTTGATAGCACTGTTGATAGCTTTGCTCTAAATTCAGGTTTGATCGCAAACCTGTTCTGTTCGATTGTGTAATAAAGACACAAAAGTAACTCCACAAAATAAAAGCAGCATGATCATCAAGGTCTATCATTGTTCTGGTAAAATAATGGTATCTGTTCACAGCGCAGGCAGCACAGAGAGACAGGGAGAGGAGGTTGTTGATAGCATTGGCCAAACAGGGACATTCTCTAGAGATACAAATTGTTAGTGTTGGAATTGGAAATCAAAATTCTATGTTTAACTCTTACAATTTCATTTACATTAGCCTTTTAGTGTAAATGTGCAGACCGTTATTTTAAGACAAGTCAACACAAATCAATACAAATTAATTAGGACTTACAAAGCACATTGTTTTGTTAAAGGGATATTCTGTCATTTCTTCAAGTACAGCATTAGTTGTCATTCTAATCCCAACTTTCACATAAACATGCTTTGGGTATGTGACTTTGCCCTGCTCCTTTTCACTTTTCCATTCCCTTGAATGAGAAAGTATGTACAGACTTTCTGCTAGTGCAATTACCAAAAGGTATGCATATAAAAATGTATTACAGTACATGGAGATAAATTCAATAATATAATTTTAATAATAATAATTTTAAGAATTGTAGTCTTTATTTCAATAAAAACTGAATACACCTACGCTTTTAAATACAGGTACAGTAAGTCTTTACATTTACATTTTTCTCTACATTAAAAAACACCTAATAGAATTTGGCTTTGTTTTCTTTCACTCTTGCAACTTTCAGGAAAGCAAGTGAATTAGGGAGTTGGTGAGAGTTTCAATGGCTGAAATGTCAACTTCACTCCCTTCTCCTTTTCCATGCAGTGTCCCAGTGGCCAGACACCCTGTCTCACACTGCCAGGCTGCTATATAGGGTCCACTGTGTTTGTCACCATCTGTCTACACCTGTCAGACATGTTATCCTTCATTTAGAAGACCCAGCATCAGGCCTGTGTGTGCATGTGCACCTATATGTGTTAATATGAGAGTGTATTTGTGTGTGCTTCTGTGTGTCTGTATGTGTGTGCTACCGAATTTCTACCTATTCCTGCACATGCACAGACATGTGCTCCCTGGAGCAGTGACCTGTCAATTTCAGAGAGTGGTGGCATCTCCTGGTGGCGTCTCTTAAATTGCATCTGTGTTTCCCTCACTTGCATCTTAGTCCCTCCCACCGTGGATGCATGGAGAGACGTAAGGAAACCAAGTGAGGAGAGAGGAAATGAGGAAAAAAAATTTTTAGAGACATGACACATTCTTTCCTCTGAAGCATCACATGAAATGCTGTGTGTTTCTGAGGATGGCGACTGCTGATCACAGCTGGATCATCTGTCAATCAGCTTCAACAGCTATAGTGACTACTGATGGACTTTGTGTCTGCACATGCACTGAGAGACGCACAGTCACTGAGAGAAAAGTAGAGTTTTCTCTCTGTAGCGTGTTACCTGTGTGACAAACACCTGCACATGAATAAAAATCTGCATTTTGCATTCATGCTGTGTGCTGTGTCCTGCTCAGAGGCACAGCACGCATTTCTACCAGCAGAATGAGTTATATAATTTATTCATTATTTGTGTTTATATTTATTGATATTCTGATTGTGAATGCATTATTTAATAACCCAGATATGGTCAGGGTGTCCTTTGAACACTGGAAATTGTTTATTAGGCTAAATGTTTCAGGGAAAATGGAAATTATGTAACATCTATCAAACCCAGCGCTCAGGAATTTTCAGCCATGTGACTGAAGGGGAATAATGACAAAATATGTAAATTGTAAATGTGTTTAAAATGTGTTTCTAGCTGGCAGACAGGCTCTTCCTTACATTTATCTGATTCATAATAATAGTTATTCATAATAATAGTTAGGTTAATGATAGAAACAACAGACAATGAAAAGAATGTTTTTCTAATAAATGAAGGCAGCTGTTTATTGTTCTTCTGTTGATCAGACTGACAATGAACATATGTTTAACTAGATGATGAATCTGAAAACACATATAATATAAAGACTTGAGAGGCACACACTTGAGTTTAATATATAATCTGTTTTCACTGTGGTATGAAACTGCAGTTATGTTGTGATGTATCAGATCAGTCCAATCGACTACAGTGGCCAATCAATAAATAAGGGGGTGTGTCATCTGGTAAAAGACTTGCTCATAGCTCCCCCGAGATGTGTCTTTGCTCCTCGATCCTTGGCTGTAAATACTACAAACCCATGAATCAATGTGCCGGGCCAGGTTTGGACAAACGTTTCCCATCAGTTGGGCTAGACATGGTGCTTCATGTTGTTTTGAGTGAAAATATGGTGGAAAAATAAAAGTGATAGGCCAGTACTTCCAGTTCCGTGCTGGGGTTAGTTACTCATGTGCCAACACATGAATGCAACACATAGGCTATTTCAGGCAATAAATATTCATGTAGTCTAGCTAAGGATGGTGGATGTTGAACAAAGTTTGTCATTAGGGAAGATTAAATGTGCCGAAAACCACAGTTTGGAGGCATTAATGAAGCAGTTGAGATAGAACAGCAAGACGACTGGGAATTTAGACCTATATAGCCTATATAATATGATCATTTACAAAGTTACCACACATGCCTAATCAGTGTAAACAGGCAAGCTGTAACCATGGTAACAAAAAATGCATGGCTCAGTGTTTCAGCTTAAGTCAAGTGTGTCAGGCTTGGCTTGTGTTTAAGTATAAAAAATAGAATGCCTGTCGGGTTCAAGTAGAGATTGCTTACACTCTCTTGGACTTGAGTTAGGTTCCAACAGAAATATGCAGCCTGAGCTTTTCAGACCACCAGCAACACACATAGCGCTTCAGTAGCCATGACTGACAATTCCTTCAACCCCCTCCCTGACCACCTATGGACTCACACAAGGTCAGGAATGATAATTAGTCACACGTTTAGTGACATTGCAAGACAGGATACATCAATTCAGTTATACATATATAAACGTATACCTATTACTGTCCATGCAGCCAACTTCACAATTATGGTCCTTGCATGCTTTCAGACATACTATTAATTCAAATTCATGCACTCACTGAATTGCACACCATCATTAATAACATGTCCATGGAGGCCACAGGGGGTAAATAGTATATATTTTTCATGTCACACACGTAATAGATCCCATGAACCAAAGTGATGTGTTTCCCCCTGAAAGCAAAAAGCAGGAAAATCATGCTTCGGAGTTTATATCGATTAGATGTGCATAGATTTCCCCATTTCATCACTTTCTATGATTACCCCAGTGATTTATTATGTCTTAGCATGTCAGTATATTTTACTTGAAACGCCGGAACACCTTGCTGCGAAGAAACTGGTCCAAAAAGCACACACACAGGAGGAGAGAGAGAGAGAGAGATAGAGGAAGAGAGAGAGAGAGAGAGGTAAAAGCCACTATTTTTCAATGAGATTTTTTGCAGAATGTACAGGGCTTTAAAGACGGTTGCCAGACTAAATTTTATATACAGTTTACATAAATCAACACATTAATGCAAATTAATTAATACCAGACTGAAAAGAATGGAGCAGGTACTTGTTATAATTCTGCAAAGCTGCACATTAGTCACTTTATTACCTCGGTTTTAAGTGGCAAATTTGTCATAGTAACACCTATTTTCATGATATATGCAGATTTTATTTTTATATTCAGACTCAGAAGTAGTTTTATTGGTAAATTTAACCAATAATGACTTTTCAATTAACAAAAAAATAAGAAAAGAAAAAAAAAGAATCATTTAATTTAATTAAGCAACAACCTCAATTTGGGAAAGTGGCATTTGGCAAGGAGCTACTCCACATGTAAATTATTTTAACAAACCTATGTACAGTAGCTGGCAGATATTTGGCACAATGTTGACCATTTGGTATAAAAACATCTGCCAAGTGTTGCCATATACTATACCACTGGCTTTGTTTATGGTGCAGTTTATTGGATTAAAGACAGAAGGTACACGCCAAGTCTCTTATTTGATAGCTCGCTCCTTGAACCAGAAGTCATTCTGGTCTGCCATTTTGAAGGCCATCCTAAAGCATTTATTCCTTTTCTGAGGAGCTAAGAGTGAAGAAGGATCTTTGAGGAGTCATGAGGATACACAAGAGCGTATTGGGTATCAGTTATTTATTGTACGCTGCAGTTGATCAGATTGTTGTGATACATCACTTACAGGAGACAGATTACAGATTCAATTCAAATGTATCATCATAATGTTTTATATTTTGTTTGTTTTATGATAACCCATCTGTCAGTCTGATCAACAAACACCATCATAAGAAAAGGATGTTGTTTCATTTGACATGACGCTTCAGAGGAAAAGGATATCTTGTATCTCTAAATACATATTTCTTACTTTCTTCTCTCCTTGCAGGGTGAAGCTAAGATGCAGGGAAAAGCCACAAGCGAGGGAAACATGGATGCAATTAAGAGACTTGAGATGTTGTCAACCCCTCAATTTACTTACTTGCAAATTAAGTAAAATCAAGGACTGGCAGTCATTTCCAGCTTTGACTCTTCATATCCATGTAGTCTGAGGTGGTAAAATGCTTCATCAGTTATGGATCTGTGATCCTGGTGTGTATCTTAAAGTAAAATGGTCACACGTGTCTTTTTAGGTCAGACGTCCTCCCAGCACCTTATCTTCTGGCCGGGTAGAAGAAATGACACATAACTGTTCTAATCATTTATTTTATTCAGCTGAAAATTATCTACGTTTTTGAAAAGAATGATGAATGGCACTGGGTAAAGTGACTTTACCATTATCACCTCAGTGTGATTTTATAAGTAATAAAAATGGATGGGTCATAAGATGTGTCAGAAATTGCAAAAGGCTTAATAAACACATAAATGTTTCAAGGCTTAATAAGACCAAAATTGTGTTTTTAAAATAAATGTATAATCTTTAAAGGCCCCACTGTCACTGACTTCTTTACACAACATGTACAGTATATATACTGTATGTGTATAGTATGAATGTTGCTACAGTAGTGTAAACCTGAAACATTTTTGATGAATAAAGTGAATTTATGATTTTAAAAATGTCCATTACATTTACTACATCACTTCCATGCTTGTGATTGTGTTGTGTTCTCCATTATCATATACAAAAAAATATAAAAACAGACTGAATGAAGGAATGCATGCATAAATGTGTAGTAAGTAGTAGTCTACTATGGTCGTTATTTAATCATTCTGAGTCAAGCTCAGGGTATAGCTCAAGAGTATATGACAGAAACACTGCAGCCTTAATAGTTGTGGATGTAGATGAGGTCATTTGGGTTGTTTTGTTCACCATGCATGGCTCGTTGAAAAACAAACAAACACTGGATTCCACAAAATATGGGCAAAAGATGAATCATAAAGCCAATATTGACCGCAGAGTGGGCTCAGCTTATGTAATATAAACAATATGTGATGTCCCTTCCTGCAAATCTTTGTCTTGTGGTCAAAGCTCAATTTGTCATCAATAAACATGTCCAGGTATTTGTATTTGTCAAGCTGCTGCACAGCTTGGCCCTTGACAACACTGGCATCTGAAATCGATCAACATGTCCTGATGGTAAGCTGCAAAAATGAATTCTCGCACCACTGAACAAAGTCCAGCAGCAGGTCCAAGGCTGCACCATTTATCCTGTGAGAGTATATTTGTAGAGGGTTATGGATAGTCTGCTGTCGATCATCTGTGGGGATGTAGCGGTTGAATGCAAAACTAAACTCTATTACGACATATTTTTAGCCTCACATAAATCTTTATGATATGAATCCATAGCATATATTAATGGTAGTAAAAAAAGTTGTGTGAGTTGTTCAAGGACAAAGACAATACCTATAATCCCAATGATTTTTATGACAAACCAATTTTTTTTCACCAGTACCTCTCTAAATCATATGAGGCATTACTTTTAAATCTCTGTAATAATAAGGAAACCCAAGTCAGTGACTGATTTTCTATTTGCCATTTTTCTACCTGTAATTTATCATTCTGTCTTGCTTCGATTTCTTTCCTCTACATCCCAGGATGTATAAGAGGCTAAACTCTGAAAGACAAGGGAAATTCTTGACATATCTTTAAAAAGAAAGAGCATCACCCGGCTTCTGCTACCAGCTGCGAACTCGCTCTGATATCAGCTGGTGATAAGTTGAATAAATGATGACGCTTTTCTCTTTGTAGCAGGAGTTAAACACTGCACTGCACTATCCGAAGGTGAAATGTTTCATAATAGCAAGATTCTCTCTGTGATGGCTTGTCAAGACATGCCTTTGTGAAATAGACATGATGGTATCAGAGAGCTCTATACCAACCTTTTTTTTAATAGCATTGTTAGAAGCTGATGTATCAAAGGTTATATCTTATTTGTGAGAATCTCTGTGAGGGTGGGGCCTAATAACTACATAGGTAAGTAATAAATGAGGTCACAGTTGGTTTTTCAAGCACTAAGATGAAGGAAGCTGTAATTGTAAATTGATGTTTTGTCAAATGGAGTTTGTAGCCAGCAGTAATAACCACAAATATGCAGCGTTTAACTAGTGTGCCTGTCTTCCACATTATAGATGCAGGACACAGAGAGGGAAAGAAAGTTCAGGAGAGAGCTGGATGGAGAAGAGCATTAAGACCAGGAACAACACTCTTCCCCTCACATCGCTGCAGCAAATGGATTCATGTTTTAATGAGTCTCAAGAAACAACCTCCACATAATGGTAGTGATGTTTTTATGCAGGCACTGTGAGGACTCACGTGTGTGTGGTAAAAACCTTCATGCCAATCAATGGCATCCAATTCCATGGATATAAATTGTTGCTGATGGCGTCCGTGTGTGACACCGGCGAGTGTTACTGTTAACCCCACGGTGTGCTGAGTGGACACCTGTCATCCACGGCTGACTGCCGAATCTGTACTCAGGGGCTTAAAATCTTTATCTCTGCCTTTTGCCTGTAATATTTAGCAGCTTGGAGCCATTAGTTTACAGCCCCTCATCCAGCTAAACCCATAAAACAAACCAATCAAAAGCCCAGCACAACACTGAGGCTTAGAGAAATCCGATGGCTTTCCTGGGTTATTGATCTTGCCCTCCAGAGCCAAGGCCTTTCTATGGCTCGGAGACTTTAGAGCAGAGATAAACACATCTATGGTGGTAAAAAATGACATTGATTTGAATAGAGCTGCTTACCTCTTTAAAAGGCATAAATTACCTGGTGATTATCAGCCCATGAACGGTCATGCCGACTTGTAGTAATCTGGATTTGGCAAGTTTGAGACCATCTTATACCTAAGGGAAATAAAACGCTGTCATCAATAAAGTCAAAACCTTCTGTATCATCGGCACAGGCCACAGGTGAGGCTTTGGTCTCAGCAGTCAGCTTGAAGACCATCTGGCTGTCCATCTATAACTTGTGCATCCTGGGCTGCCAAGTGATTGTATGGACAGCCAATAAACATGCTCCAAATGATTCCATGTGATAACAGCAAATTAGAGCTGCAGGAAGCATGTTGTGTTCATATTCACAGGGGCCTCCGTGTTGACTACCCATTTGCATGAAATTAATATGTAGATGGGGGAAGAAAATGGCTGAGCACTCAAGTTAAACTCATTAACGAGCCCAGCAGCAAGCGTCAAGGATTCCTTGGCTGCTTTTCATTATGCATTCTCTCCTAATCCTCCCAGCTCTATTTGGTTTGCACATTATGGATAAGAGCATTCAACTACTAGAGATGGAGAGAGCAGAGAAAGAAATGACACTCACTGCCTTCAAGCAACATGCTTGAAGTGCTTTGTACACACACACAAAACAAGTGTGCTTTGTTTTGTGGACTCAAGAAACCAAATCAGCTGTAAACTTGTAGAAAACCATTAGAAGTCATTGTGGCTATTTTAGTATTTGTAATTGCTTATTGTCAAATAGAAGCCCTAAAAGTGCTCAGCTATTATGAATAAGAGTATGACAATTGGAGAGATTTCAAAATTCAAGAATCCTTTAATTATTCTCCTCGCTTTCTTTACCATTAAGCTTTGTTCTTTGGTGATAGATCCAACAGACACCTATAACCTCAATGACTCCCATCAATCCAATTTATTTGAATTTCCAAGGCTGCTATTTAACAGTTTTGAAATCAAGCTTGTTTGCTGACATGCAGCTGAGTGCTGTTATTTTTCATCCTGCTTATAATGATGCATGAATTTTATGGAGACCTGAGCTGCCTCTCTGAATCACTTCGAGCACTGCAGCGCTATGTCTATATCAAAGTGTAAATGGATCTTGGATTCAGTTTGACAAATGTGTTGGCAGGCAGCACCCACACGTTCCCAGAACATTCCTGTAAGGACAATGTCACAGTGAGAAAAGGCAAACTGATGCGCACAGACAACCAGGTCTTTGCAGGCACTCGGGAGTGATCAAGGGCAACGCTGTGTGCATTTGGTTGTGGCGGCACTCACGTTCCACAGATCGATATTTATCTGTTTATGATGCTATGAAAACAGCATTTCAGCTTAGTGGTTCCTGTGGCCAAGGACACAGTTCATCCATTTAAACATATATATTCACTAATGCAAATCTAATTACTTGTGTGCAGTCACTACACTTCATGACATAATAATGAAACTGCTTTAATGCACGGTGCCCTTACAAATCTAATCCACAGTATTTTTTTAATTGTTTTAATTGGTAGGTAAAAAATAGAATGCACATAAATGATGCAGTATTCTTCAATCATTGATTCACAGTACAGTATTCTACCAGCTATGTGTAACGTATAAACCCTGACCAGACCATGAGCTGGTTATGTATTCTTGGCAGGTGTCATGGAAAGTGGAGCAGGTGGACCCAAATGCAGAGACGAAAAGTGCAGAGCTGAAAAACTGACAAAAACTGACAAAAACTGACAAACTTGACAAAACTAGACAAAAGATCCAGGAAAGACTGCACAGAAAACCGAGGCTTAAATCCTTATACAGTAAAAATACCGAGGGGATAGGGAAGAAGTGACAAGATACAAGGGCAGGCTGGGGGTGATTGGCTGGAAGGACACTGGAGACAGGGCGGAGCTGACGATACTGACACATGACAGGTGTGAAGGCTGGGGAAAAACACTGAGGACAAGGCGGGCTAATGAACCTGATGCAGGGCAGGTGTGACGAGGACCATGTGAACAATGGAGGAAAGAACACACAAGGAAAACACAGAGCAAACCAAATAATTCAAAGGACCAATCAACCAAAAATGCACCATGAGAAAAACAAAACACAAAAGAATTGTTGCTTTTCTTGGGCCAGATTTTAGGGTGCAGCACAGAAGTGGACACCCTAGAGTGGACCTCTAGACTGTGCTGTGATAACACTAATCTTGTTTGCATAATGGGTCTAGCAAAGTCTGACTGCACAATATTAATGTTGAAGCATATCAGAACATATTTTTTGTTTCTTTCAATGTAGAACATCAACCTGCCCAGAGAGTCTGAAGATTATATTTAGCTTTTTGACTAAATTGGACACATTTATATCATATAAATGTATAAAAGATAAAGTAATAATATTTTTTTCAATCTGAAAAAACAATCCAGGATGTATGCTGGGAATGAGTTTCTTCCCTAGACGTAGGGTCTTATTGTCTTTCTGGAGAGTCAGAGTAATATAGAATGTGAGGCACATACACAGATGGGTGCCTTCACTATTGTTATGTAGGTGTGAATTTGAACATGTGGTAGTAAAGATGAAGATGAACTTGAAAGTGAATCTGTCATTTTATTGTATGCTCCCACTCTCACCATATGGTTACAAGCAGCTATAATATATTCCTTTGCAGGGTGTCTGCCACATGTATGAGGGTGGGGGAGGAGATGAGCCATCAGTGAATTGTTCAAAGCGGAGCTGCTGTGCCTTTGCATTGAATGGAACAAGTTTAGTTGGCTCGGGCATCTGATTAGGATGCTCCCTGGGTGTGTCAGTGTGGAGATATTCTGGGCAAATCCAATTGGGAAGAGACACCAGGAAAGACCCGGAACACATTGGAGACTAAATATATCCCAAGTAGCTTGCAGACACTATGGGAACCCATAGAAAGAGATGGAGAAAAAAAGTGTCAGCACTGTTAATAGATGAATGGATGGATGAGTGAATGTCACTTATAGGGTAAAAGAACAATGCAAGGGTATGCATTCTATCACTGAACATGTAAGAATTTAGCTTTGCTGTACTGTATGTGCTATGCTTTACGGAAGGTGAAGCTTAGCTTTTATAGAAAATGATTAATATGTCTGCAGCATTATTTATGTCTGGGATTTTGTAGATTGTTCCCTCAAAGGTCATATTCTTTCTGATGTTGTTATTTATGCTATACAGTCAGTTAATCAACACTGGCCACAGCAGGGAAGACATAGCATGTTCCACGAAAACGTTGAATTAATCTGCTTAAAAGAGACTGCCGCGACATCAAGGTTGTCAGCGATCAAAAGGGCCCGGCTGAAATTCAATTGGATGAAATGAGTTGTGACAGTTGATATAGAGAGCTGTTGCGATGATGAAATGGATTCATTGTGACAGCTGAAGATAATGAGCTTTACTCAATCAGCTTGAGAGGGCATCCAACTGCTGTTTCAATTGCTACCTTGGTGGCATTCGAGGGGTCTGTCAGGAACAGACAGTATAGAGAAATAGAGTTGTATAGTCCAGCTGAGGTCTGGACAACAGTGACCTGCTGCAATGCACTGAATGGTTTCTATGCAGGAAAAATACAGCTCACACTGCTGCCCACTTCCCATGGGGACGGCTTCAATATATGATTGTGCAACGGTTACCGGTTCACTCTTTCATGGATTACTTTTGTAGGTCAGTAAAGTGAACTTTCAACCCACACTAATCAATATGTTAGGAAAGAGTGAACTCTCTTTAATGTGAAAAGGGGTCGCTCGTTGTGATGAATCCACTGAGAATTATCACCTGACTCTGCATTTCCCCTCGTTCTGGTGTTTATCCCACTGTTTCATTGGGTCTCACCGTGGTCATCCATCCAGCTCTGAAAACCAGCTGCACACTGCATAGCATCAAACATCACACAGGCAAAGGAAGTAATTAGGTAAAACACTGAGTTGAACTTTGTGGAACATTTAGCAGATACAGCGGCAGATGTTTTTCCAAAATGCTGAAAGGAGAAGAAATATTGGACTTATTATATTCGTCAGTTGTACAGAGACATAGCTCTTTAGATCACATTAAAAATAGGATTCAATTCTCAAATGTATATGTATATTATCCAAAAAGACACTCAAATACAGATTGCTTGAGCTTCTAGTCTTTGCAGTAGGTTGCTATGTGATGGTGGTCAATGTCAGTTGTGTCTTTATCACAGACTGTATAATTAAGTGAATGCCAGTGTATTATGTTGATGACATTCAACATACAGTATGTAAGTACATTACAAATAATAGTCCAGAGCAAAGATGATAAAAAAAAGTGGTGGGAGGAAAACTATGAAGTTTCAATGTCGCAGCACAGAATCTGTCTAACTAGACTCTTAATGACTGCAGGTATTCCTTTTATGTTTATACAGGTTATTTAGTTTATTTAGTGTTCTCATTTTAACGTTTGACATGAAATATTTCATTATTTTCCTCTCAGCTATGCTTTTTACTTGTTAGATGATGAAATTCTTGTCAAATTTCAGCAAACCAACACTTCCATTCCGTAGGGGAGTATGTTGTTACACTTTTTCCCTTAAAACACAAAACAAAAACCTAATTCATTCCATGTCTAGTAAGCTTTGTGATGCTAGAATAATGTGTACTCTGCTGTTATCCTGTCAGAAATACTAATCTTGAAATGTAATTCTTAATGCATTTAACTAAAGATTTAAAGCAATAGTCAGTTCAGTATTGCTTACTCTGATTTTGCATCACAGTAGAGCTTCAGGGTAATTTGTTTTACTTCTGCATCTACTGCTATATTTGTCCCACATGTGTTCTTGCAGTTTGAAATGCTAAATACATTCCTTTGGCACTTCATGAAAATATTTTTAAACATTATGATTCAACCTCTTTATGTTTTATATGAAAGAAAATTGGTTTAAATGATAACATTGAAGTGGAGAATTCAGCACTGGAAAAGTTTAATCTACTTTTCATATCCTCTGATATATCATTTATATATAATTGACTACTAATCTATGTTAAAAAGAGCTGTTACTACTGACATGGAGGACATTCATTTTGGTGCATGCAGAACTCAGTCAGCAGTGCACAGTGTGGGTGAAAAGGTTCAGCAGCAAATATAATACCTATCAGATTGTCCCTGGACCACAGTGTTCTGACAATTTCCTTGTAGAAAGGACACTGCACAACAGATCTGTCACAAAATATCTTCAAAAAATGAAAGTGATGTCCATGTGTGGGAGGCGCTGCATCACCTAAAGCAAATACAGTGTACAGCACCTTAAACCTTGGGGGGAAATAACACAATTGGCTTGCCATACTTGCAAGAAGATTCACTATTCAAAGAAATTGCTTAATTATATTAGGTGACGAGCCTCCTGGCTGTGGATTACGTGTTTTGCAAGAACAATTTATATTCATGACATTTTTAGGCAATCCACAGGAATGCACATACTCACATTCAAATGTTGGGCAATTAGTCACAGCTGCATTAGCATGAAAAATGCTGTTGTCCTTACATTTTTTTTTCTACTTGACTTGACTGTATCACTCGACATGGCCACAAAAAAAGAACACAACACACCTGCGCCTTGTCTGTTTGACCTGGTCTGAGCAGGAAGTGAAAAACAAACCCTGGTAATACATGATGCCTTAAATTTGCACTGTGCCACTGATTCTTTTCTGGGTATCCACCTGATCTTTTTGATGACCTTGCCACTGTTGACATCAAATCAACACAAACAAATAGACAAATAGCTCCCATCTAGTCATGTGTGGGTCCAAAATGCTGCAGTATCTGAAACTGTAGCATGAAATTTTCCTTTTTTATAAATATATATACTCCTAATGTTTTGTGTGAGCAGTCATACTCGGTAGATCTAATTATTTTTAAATGGTGGTTATCTCCCTGTGATATATGAAAGTGCAGAGTGCAAAAGTAATCAAGCTTTAATTCTAGAGAAGCATTTTAAGGTAATCTAGTTCTAACTCAGCAAGCCATGCTGAGATAAATGCTACATTGGCTAGAGGGGGGAAATCATACATAAAAAGACTTTTTTTTTGGCTTTGAAAGCCTACATTATTTTTAACGTATTCTGTTTGCTCGCGGTGGTCGCAGCAAACAATTACCATCTAAACATCAGGCGATCCTCTTCTACAGAGAGTAGCTTGGCAATGATCTATCATTCATGCTATGATGTCATGTGAGGTTTCTCCACAGTATGTGCATCAATGTAATAAAAAGAGAGGAAAAGCATATTTGTGCAAAGAATATAAGCCATAGCTGCTAATGAATCCGCTTGATGTCATGTTTCAGGCGTTCACCACACTGATCCATATTGCTTTCCCATTGAAGAGTAAGCTTATGAATGTGTTTTTGATGTCTTTGTGTCCTGGTGTGATGAACTGCAGTGAGAGTGTTAACAACACAGCGCAGCAGTATTTAGAGGGTAACAACTCAAGCAAATGTAGTTAGTTGAAAGCTATAAATATCTGTGTTGATAGCACTATATGATTTCAGCCAAATGGTAAATGAACTCCCATAATGTCCGTGGCAAAATGATAACTTTATTTGATCGAGTTTGTTAAATCATTTATACTCACTCACATTCACTATTAAAGTCCGATTTGGCTACTTGAGCTTTGTGCAATAAAGGCAGGCAGTGGGCTCAGTAAGGGTTAGCTCTGTGAATATGAACCATGCAGCATAACAGAGATTTTTGACAAGGTGTTTGGTGATTAAAACCAAAGCCTGTCTAACCAGATACTATCACATACTGTGATAAAGGACATTTATTGTTTTATCCATTATTTAAAATGACATTTGCAAACCAAATGTGGAGATGTAATGAACTGAACTGAAATGAATTGAAGTGAGCTGAAAAAGCCAATCCTTTGACATGACAGGGTGAAGAGGTGCAGATGGTGCTCTCCCACACATAAACTCTTCTTTAGGAGGGTTGTTGAGCTCAATATGCTCTACCAGCCAGTGGTGGCCAGCACTCTGTTCTTTGCAGTGATGTGCCAGGGTGGAAACATCAAGGGCAAGGATGCAGACAGGATTAGCAAACTGGTGAAAAAGACATGGCTCTGTTAGAAAGCTGAGCCAGGATACCCCAGAGGATGTGAACTTACTTGAACTCCATCCAAAGCAGCATAAGATGCACATTTGCACACCAAGAGCATTGCTGTAAATCACATTACAGTTTTTTGCTTTCAGTTTTAAAATCTTTCAAACTTCTTTCTAATTCTCATTTTTCTCTATCAAGACTTTTCCACATTCATATATATCTTTCCACATTTAATTCATTCAGAACAGCAGCTTCAGTTTCCTTTATTTGCACAAGTATGAATAGTACCATTTGTACTCAGGTGTGTAGGGAACAGTCACACTCAGTTCCCTTCCAAATATACTGAGGTGGTATACTGCGTCCACAGCACTGCAGTTTAAAAGCTGCTGAAGATATGCCACTCTTGCTTACTCTGATTCTTAGTAGTGCCACACTTTGCCCAGTGGTATGCTGCTGCTGTTCCACTGGCATATGGCTCATGAAATTGTCATACCACATGTGTTTTACTGGAATATACCGCTCCCAGCTGGCTCATGAGGATCTTTAATGACATATGCCATCTATGTGTTGACTGTATGCCTGTTTTTAAATAAATTCTCATTTTAATTCAAAGAATAAATAAGATACAAGTCATTTTGACATAATGCCTGTTGGTGAGCATTTGTAGTCAGAGTGTGTCAAGACTGTTGTTGCTATGTTAGCCGTACATGACTAAATTGTCGCTACAGCTGGCCCTGCTGCTTTACTTTACAAGTGCCATAAGCCAGTGCAGCAGCATACCAATTATCAGCAGAGACATACCACTCAGAATCTACATATGCCACTACAGAAACAGAGTGGCATACCATCAGCGCCCTTTCATCACTCTAGTGTGTGTTGAGACTACAACATAGACTAACCACATGATATTTTTGCTTATTCCCAATACAAATCATAGGTTAGATAATAATATAAAAAGTTATTATTAGTAGTATAATCTAGGCATTCCCAGTATAATTAATATTATTATAATTAATAGAACTGTGTGACTTTTGACTGTCTACTGTTGTATGTTGTGTAATTTGTTCCCCTGCCTTCTGCAGTGTGATATGATGCACCAGGATACTTTTATAGGATATAATACATTGAAGGCAAAAATCCCACCTACAGATATAGCCTGCTCTCAGCAACACCTGCAGCATGTGTTGACAGCTATAATCAATTTAAATCTTCAAGTTCTAACTTACCTCCTAGTTTATTATTATGAGTGAATTAAAATCGCCTTGACCGCCAGTATGAGATTTACCCTTCATCCTTTGGAAGATGCTTGGAAACTAGACAAGCGGAGTCAATGGAGGGTAAGGTGCAACAAAAACATTTACTCCGGGAGAAAGTGGCGACTAATCACCTGTGTGTGGCTTGAAATGGAACAGTTGAACAGTGCACAGATTAGAGTGCATCCTCCAGTGTCCATTAATCAAACACATTGGAATTAACTTTCAATTGACTTTCTTAGCCTTCCGCATGAAATAGATGCCACAGCTGAAAAATGGAGTAAGTAAGCAATCCGTAGTTCAAACATGGTTTATCACGCCAGTGGAAAAAAAAGCAACAACAGAGGAGTTTCAAATTTCATTTGACTTTCAAAGTAATAAGAAAAAAAATCTGAAGCCCCATTGACACTTTCATTTTATGAGGATTCTCCATAGCATTGGACAGCATGTTAACCATTATCCTCCTATGTCTTTTCCTTTCATTTAAAAGCTTTTTTTGGTTTGAGTGTATCTCATGAAACTCTTTAACTTTTATATTTGAATGGTAATAAGAAGCAAGATGTGATATTCAAAAATCCTTTAATGGACAACAACATTCTTTTTAATGGGGTCATTAGTGACTAAAAGCCCCTTGTAGATTATTACCACACCTGCAAATGCACTACACTTTTATTCTTTACTGCCTTCAATGACCATTTCATCCCAATGGCTGTAATGGCAAGGAAGTATTTAAAGGAGCAGTTAGACATTTAAAAACATTTTTTAAAAGATTTTATTTATGAGTTTTGCATTTTCCAAAACAAAAAACTTACCCTAACCCGCAGCACACAGTAAAAATGCACATGCATGTCAATCCGTGCAATTACTAAAATGTCCCTATAGGTGAATTGAGTGTCAGGGGTTGAGTCTATGTAACTAAGACAGAGAAAAAAAACTTAACCAAGTGGATTACAGCACATTACAATACAATGCAATACAACTCAATAGAATATAGTCCAACTGAATTAGGTCCCAGTGAGACACTTCTCATTCCTAATATGGTCAATAAAGGGTCCCCAGACCTTAAGAAACTTGGGGTGGGAATTAGACAAGGTGTACTGTATTTCTTCAAGGTACAGACAGGTGACCATGTCATTCAGCCATTTTTTAAAGCAGGGAGGGGAGACAGATTTGCACTCTCTCAAGATAATCCTTTTTGCAATGACCATATTAAACATGAGGGGCTTGTTGGAATGTAGAGGGAAGAGTCAAGGACCCAATATCCCAAAAAGACCATCAGCAGTTAGACATTTTATGAAATACATGAAATTTGCTTTCTTACAGAGAGTTAGATGAAAAGACTGATACTACTAATCTAATTCTTATCTAGTCTACAAATTGAATATACAAATTTCCCAAGAGGACCAACTTTTCTATATGTCTGCTATATTTATGTTTAAACTAAATTGAAATATAGCAACACATAAACATTTCTGAAATCAGAAGAATCTCAAAAATGACTTGCTCTGCAGTTGCAATACAACTCAAACATCTCCACCAAATTAGTAGTGGAATAGGAAGGGAAGACCTAGTTTAACCATGTTTGTGTGTGTTTATAATGTCTAATTTATTCCTTGCATGCAACATGAAATGCACAAGCTCTTATCTCTGCTGAGCCTCGGTGGATGTTGGCTGGTTGATGAATCACCATCCTGCTCCACTGGCTCACTGGTTACCATCATGGATCACTATCTGGCTGCAGTCTCATTATGGCTACTGTCATGGACCACTATGTTGTTATGCAGCTGAAACATCAATGACAAATCAAAGCCACAAACACACAAAATTAGCTTTGGTGTGCGCTCCAGTTCGTCAGTAAGTGTAATGATGTGGGTTTGGTGAAATTCCAGTTCTGCTTCACAGCTGCTATATGTGTTAATAAAGCTTCAGCTTCAACTGGTGGACCATAATTTCATCCTACGGCTCGCTCAAACATTACACTGTGGCCTCGAGGGGGAAGAGTTGTTTAAAAGAACCCCCCCTTCCACCCCCCACCCCTCAACCTCTCTCTCTTTCTGCCCTCTAATCAGCCATCAGGGAGAGTGTGTGCATGTCTGTCTGTATCTGTGCGTGTATATGTGTGTGTGTGTGTGTGTGCATGTGTGTGTGTGTGTATTGAGAGAATTCGAATGGAGAGCAGAGTGAAGCGCAGCTATGACCTGCAGTCCTCTGCACCCGCTTCGACCTCAGCCGAAATCCCCCTGTGGCTTCTCCTCCCTCCGCACACACCTCAGCCACCGCACGGCCTCGCAGTCCTTCAACTACCAACTACCCCCCTCCAACCCCTCCTTCCTTTTTCCTCCTCCCCGCTCCCACCCACATGCCCTCCTCACTGGCAGTCACATAATTATTTTCTCTGGGAGACATACTGTTTGCGTGTGCCTCTATCTTTAATTACAATCGAGCAAAAAAGGGGGCTTTAACAGGAGGGACCAGAAGTGCTGCTTTGATGTTGTCTGCTCCTGGCCCTCCACTTTTCTCTTTTTTTTTTTTTCTTCTGGCAAACGGCAGAATGCTCACATGTCAGCCCCATGCTGGTCACACAGCATCGTATTCTCTCTGGCAAGTGATTGGATATAAAGCATAATATCTTTGTCCAAAGCAGATTTTGAATGCTTGGATACGGTGCTGGTTTTCAGGCGGTGACGTTAGCCTAACAATGGCCAGCATGTTGTTCTGCTCTGAAAGTAAATTCCAGTCTGGCCATCTGCATGCTTTGATCCCCGCTGCCAACCACGACTTTGTTCTTTTTGGAGGAAACACTGGCTGCAGGGATTTGTATGTGTGTGAGGAGAGCGTGTGCATGAAAGTACTGTATGTACTTTTGATGAGTGTCCTCACTAAATGCTTACATACTGTACTGGAGATACGATATATATAAGAATATGTGGCATTTTTTCTCTGATAAGGGTGATATTTTTCTGTTCAGAGCTGTAGTTTAACTGACGTGATATTCAATTTGACCATTTTCATGCAAAGCACTTACGAATATTCTGTTTTCTCCCCCCAGAGATGGATTCCTGTCAGCATTGGAAACTGCAATTTGACTAAATAAAACAGTTTTTCAAAAGCCAGACTGATAAAAAGCCAGACTGACAAATCTATCTAAAGACAGGTTGAGCCATCACACATATTCAATTCACGTGTGTGTTTGTGCCCTTGCTGGGTTGTCTGCGCGTGCATGTGGTCTTGTTAGAGTGTGCGTGTTTGTGTAGACTGATTAGCAACTAGGTCTGTGATTGCCACTGTGAGCCTGTGATTAAAGTGTTGGCTGAGATGTTGGCTGCTGCTTCTTTTTGGCCACAAACGGACAAGAAACTGGACTGAATCAGCATGCTCCGAGTCTCCTAGTGAGGGAGGCCGGCCGCTTTCTGTCCTTGATATGCTGTACTAATCCCAGCGAGCACTTTGTTGTGTAAATAAAGCATCAAAAATGAAAGCTGAAACGTCTGTGTCGTGTACAGTATTGCTATTATGTGAGTCATTTTCTGAAAACTCTAATATTTTCCTGGTGTTAGTTCAAAACATATCAGAGCATGCCACAGTTTGGTGAAACTGTGAACACAATTCTTCACTTCACAGTATTATTTTTAAGCTAAAGCTTCTTTTTTTATGGCATTATTTCAATGCCACATTCGGGTGCTATGAAGATAAATCTGTTGAAGGACAAAACAGTTTAAACTTTATAAACTATGACTGGAACTAAAATTCTGATTAGAACGCAAGTCAGCTGCAAATAAATTTATCAAGGAGTAATTTGACATTTTGGGGAATATATTTACTTTCTTGCTGAGAGTTAAATGAATCGAAAAGAACTACTCTGTATCTGTGTGCTATTAAGCTGAAAGCAGGTGAAATGCTAACCAACACACCTTTTAAAGCTCAATAATTATAATTAACACCTTATTGTCGTCACTGTGAGGTCACTGCGCCTGGAGAAAAATGTACTCCCACACCCATAAAACTACACCATGTGATTTTTACATTTCAGCTTTTGTACAGACACAACAAATAGTGAGGATAAAAGGTGCTGCTAGGCATATTTTATTCCAACCCTAGAACAGATTCAGGCTAGCCTTTTCCCTCTGTTTGCAGTCATTATGCTAAGCTAACTCATCTACCTCTGGGCAGTAGACAAATGCCCCAAAATGTTGGATTATCATTTTAATTTAACACATTTTTTCATTTCAACTTTGGGGCATCTTCCTGTGCATCATGCACTCATTACTATGAGTAATACTATACTCATAGCATTGCTGGTGCATTAGTTCCGTCTCCATGCTCTCTTGCCCTCTAAATGCCTGCAAAAAACAAACAACAAAATTATATACAACATTTTGACATGTCCCAGGGTAATGAACTTGTCTTTGTTGTCTCAACTGGAGCAGTATGGTACAGAAGTGTTTTGAGATGAAACTGAGCAGACTAGAGAATTGAGCTGAGGATTTGGTTGTAATTACAGCTGATTCCACTTTACAGGGTTTAGTGTTGACAGTATAGAAATCCTTACAATAATCCCATCAGTACATTTTAATGTCCTGATGAAACAGGACAACACACACTGCTTTTGTCTATGTGTTTATATATATATATGTATGTGCGTGTGTATGTGTGTAAAAATTGTCTGCCTTGGATCCAATATATGCTTTTGGGTGCATTTTAATAACCTTTCTGTATTCTTTTGTAAATCCATCAATAGCTGTTTATGTCTGTAAGAAATACCCCCATCCATTGTCTCACCCAGAAATTGAAAACGCAAACTCTCACAAGCCATGGAATATCAATCAGTCTGCAAACAAGTCGGAGGTGTCAGCAGAGTAATGGCTTTTGTTTGAGAAAGAGTCCATAGCTGCTGCACACAGGGATTTAAAACAATAATCTTTCCGGGCATAATGACTAGGTAATATGGATAGTCCATTTATCTTTGATTAGATTTTTTGATGCAGGGATTCATTCCCTTGGCTCCCTGTTTCATTATTCTTTCTAATTACCTGCACCGATTCGCCCATCAAGCATCGGTACACTGGCAAGATGTAATTGCTTCTGCCATAAATCAAGAAACATTTGGGGGCGTCTCGAGAGCTCCTGCTCCATTAATATAAACACATTGAGAAGCCAGGCTTATGTTCATATTGATAAAGCCAATCATTCATTTTGACATTTTGATATTTAATTTGCTCAGTCTCCAATGTAATGTTTGGGTAGTTGTTCAACTGATAACTCCTGTCACAGTTTTGCTTGACAGCATGTTTACCGAAGCATCGCCTGCCTCTGTCTTTGTCTCATTAAGAGGGTCAAGTTTTGCCTCGTCCCCACTTCAGAAAAAAAAAGCACTTTGGATTTGTGACTAGGACACCGTTGAGTGATAAATTACGGAAAACGGCCACAGTTGTTTGCCAAGGTCAAGGAGCACATTGTGTCTTAATGAGGCCAAGGCTCTGATAAACATTCAGCTGCTGGCCTCCAGTGTTTCCTCATTTATGTTGTACAAAAATCAAAAACATGTTAAAAAAAATAAAATAAAAAATGCCTGGAGCTGAACACCACATATTCAAGTCTGCAGGGTTATTATTCTAATTTAGTTAGGGCATTAGGCAAATCAACAGCTCATGCAGCAGCTCAGGGGGGAGAAGTTGCTGGAGGTGGAATGTGAATGAGCTAAGTTAAGGCAGACAGAACTGGGGCTTAGCTGTTAGCCTCGGGGTCAAAGTGATAATGTATGAACTTAGCTCTGGCAGGCGGGCAGACAGTACTACATTAGTGACCAACTAGTGTCTTAGAGTGCGTGCTCGATTCCGAAAGCGACACAGCAGGTCTGTGTGTCAGCTGATCAGGGGCAAACATGGATTATTTGCTCAGCTACATCAGTACCTCTGTTCCTGCTGCATCAGATTTGACAGCTGATTTTTTTTTTCTTTTCTGACCTTGATGTAGCCTGTGGCGAATTAGATCGTTTGTGTTTATGCCAAAACATTATGCATATTAGGCTCTCTGAATACAAATGGAGGACACTATTTTCTCTCTGAGTAAAAAAAACAACACAAAAACCAGCCTTGTGCATTTTGATGAAAGTTGCCACGTTCAAAGGTGAGACACCTTTTTAATAATTTACCTTTTAAAATTTGCATGTTTTCAATTGTGCTTAATGCCTACTAATTCAGACTAGTTATTTTTAGCTTGCATCACACTGAATACCAAACTACTTTACTTTCAAAGAAGTCACAAGGTCTTTTTTTCACTATGTGCTACACACCCACAAGGACATTTTGTATTCTATTACGGTGGCAATGACACACAGTTGGCCTGTGCCTAATTGAAACCTGGATAAAATGTTAAATAAACACACTACAAGGAAAGAGCAATAAAAGCTGACAAAAAGTTATTTTGATCTCTCACTTTGCTGGTAACTGTAGTCCAGCAAAGTGGCAGATGTGTGTAATCTGTTGACTTCTGACTGTCCTTGCTTAATAGCATCTTGTCTGAACACATTCGCTCCGCCCGGCCATGTCGGCCTCTTGTGAACCAAACACGGTGAAGAGCGGCTTCAACTGACGATAATGCCTGGTGTACTAAAATCACTGGAGTGTAGCGAACTAAATGGCCCCCAACAAAGCACTTTCTTCCTTGTGTTTTACAGTAGTTGCTATCCTGTTTGGAGGAGGACATCTATAGGCTCCTGCTGCAAGCCAGTATTTACTACATGCACAGTGACTATAGTATGCACTGTGCACTCTTTAATAATGCACTAATCAATATCTTCCACTGGTAATGTGACTTTAATTAAACAGCATCTGTTAACATTATCAAAACATTGATGCTTGTGATTAATATATAACAGACATATATCCTCACATTTTGAATTATTCATTCTTTAGAGGGAAATTGCTATGAAAACTAGATCTAATGAGTACGTCACTGCAGATGTTTGCTACATCAGTCTTGCAACACGGATGCACATAGTTCTATCTTGCCTGCTTCCTCCCACTGAACATGTTCAAGTGGCTTATGTAGAAACACTGAGTGGGATGACGAAGGTGTAGCTGGCAGTGACCCAGGTTAATATGGTTAAAACACTTGAGTGCCAGTGTCTGCTGTCACGGAGGCACGTAGGGTGCTGAATGCAGAAAACAGGAAATAAGTCTTCAGAGAGTCTTACATGAGAGCACAGGGGGAAGTGATACTGTAGCTGCTATATAAGCAGCTGAGCTGAGGCCCTGTGGCTGAGGTGGCTGTAACAGTGATTTCCCCACAGTCTGTCTGTTTCTGCAGACCTGGAGTCAAATCAGCACCTTTTGTAATGGGACTGGTGTGCAGCAGGAATCCCAATTAATTCACTGCATGCAAAGCCAGTTATTTTATAAGTATTCATCATACAGAGCTGATAAATGCAAGAGTTGCACAGCTGGAGAGGAAACACACAGGCTGTCATCATTAAAACAGACGTATGATTAAGAATACTATGATCAGTGGCAGTGTGTATGATTCAATATATGAACAAACAATAGTAGTGGGATTCCGCTTCTTATTCTGTACTCAAAATGGAAACTTCTCAAGTACATCTGTAGCTATGTGTTTGAGCCTGAATCCAATCTGAAATATCTGGGTGGACAATGTTAACCAACCATGAAATAACCTGAGCAACAAAGGCCACCAGCAGACGGCCGTTTGAGACGTCAGACGTCATCATGAGAGGGAAACAGAGGTAACATTGCAAACAAAACGTTCAGAGCAGACCGAAGCCTTTGATTCGCAGGAAGCATTTTACACATGTTTCACATCAGGTTTTTGACCAACATGTACAGCTGACATGATAACCGCATAAAAATTAAAGGAAATCACAGAAAGCATGATATGTCTCCTGTAAAAAAAAAACTGGTTTATCATAAAGAATATGCACATTTTCACATATCTGGGACATAACTGCAAGGATTTGTGGAAAATATAGACCACTGATCCTCTGTTTAGTTTATGTCTTCATATGACTGATGAGGTTATGCTCTTTGAAGAGCATGACCGATACCACTGTGCACCACTTCTCACCAACTCAACAACTGATTTGCAAGAGGATTAAAAATAAAAGCTCTCGAATCTGATCTCAGAAAAATCTGAATTGATTTAATCTCGAAGAAGTGTACCATCAAGGCATTTGAAGAGGTATGAGAATACTTTTGTTCGTGCCAGATGTCCTCTGACAAAGATCTGTGCAGTCTATAAAGGTTTTACATCTGATTATAGTGATGCAGCAAACAAACCAAAGTGTATAAATCTGAGATCCTCTGGTGGGTGTGAAGTGGGATCAAAGTGCTTTGGGCAGTCTGTGCCATGTCTGGGTTCGCCTAATCAAGTAAAAGTAGCAGTGAGACTGAATCCCTTTGTACGTGATTTACTTGAGCCATAATTCATTTGGAATTGGAGATGAGAAGCTTGCAATGGCCGGAGGGAGGTTTGTGAGGAGGAAGTGATCCGAACTGGCTGCTAATAGTTAAAATCATTACTGCATGGCTCTTGTCCATACTGCCCATGTCCTTCAAGATCTCTGTTTTCAGCTGTGAGGGTTCTGTACTGCACTCAGAGATCAGTCAGCAGTGAGAGCTGCAATGGGAGGTGTTTTTTCTTGAATTTACTTATAACTGTGCCCTGAAAGTGAACCCAACAGAAATATAAACGCGTTCAACCTCTTTTCCCAGTGGGCTTGATTAAAAATAGGTTATTTACACGGTACATGACGTGTTTTCTAAGTTCTGACCATGCATGTGATTCGTGAAATGATGATAATTATAAGCCATTCCTGAAGTTGACCATGCATGTATGCAGGGGCAGTTGCATAATATGCAAATTTAATCCTATAAAAAATGGATGTTAAGCAGTAAAGCTTAAGTTGCCCGTGGCAGTGGCATTAGAGGTGAGATGGAAACTGTTAACCTACGCATTACGGATCAAATAGCAAAATCTGTCAACACACTCCGCACGCACTTTCACAGTTCACTTACTGATACGGGAAAGCTGCTCTACCAAGTGGAAGTATTTGCTGCTTTTTAGAACCTTGCTGTTTATTTTATCCTGCGAGCCCAATACAGCTCCTGAATATTCATGATTGTGCCTCTAAACGTCAGGACGCAACAGCGGGCTCTTCCTCCCTGACAGAGAGCGGAGAGACTAGGAGGAGAGACAGCATGCCAGAGCCCGGCTGCATCTCTCTAAGCGACACGGAGCATCGGCATCGTTTGACAGCATTTGAGGGCAAATCTGCTCTCAACTCGTCCTACTCTGCACCGCCGACCAGCCAAACAACAATGGACTGACTGAAGCTCAAGAGCGAGAGAGAGACGGAGGGAGAGAAAACAGGAGAGAAACGCCGCCGTGTGTTTGAATGCATGCACATATTTTCTGGGCATAAGCTCCTCGGGTTCATATTTGCAGAGCGGGACGGGATCGAGTGACCACAGCGCATTTGGGGGAAAAAAAGAGATGCCACAGCAAAGCAGTTCTAGCAGGAGGATGCTTCCCCACCAGCGGTTATTGCAGTATATCTTCTGTAAGATGGACGAGACATATTGGGGCTAAGGAGCTGGCGACTTATCACGTTGCGGAGGAGAGATGTTTTGCAACTGCCGTAGGCTGTTCAAGAGAATGAATGCCTTCCCTGGCGTCATCTCTCGGTTGTAATATGTAGCTCAAACGACGGCAGAGGGTGTGCAGCTGTTTCTCGGGGCAGTGAAGCCCAAACAAAGCATCGCTCAACCTTTCCCACCTTGAACTTCCATGTGACGAATGTTATGCCCCGCTACCAAGTGAGCGCAGCCTCCTGAGCTGTCCGTGGTGCTGAACAGATCAGTCAGCTGCTCGGGTTTCCACGAGTTGACCTTCTCTCCCGGAGCAAAAAAAAAAAGAAAAAAAGAAGAAGCATCCTCCTGTAATATACAGTAAGGTGGCAAAGCAGGCCACCACACATGGACAGCTGCTGGGCTTGACTGTGTCAGCCAGACAATATTCTCTTTCATGGCTGTGGCACGCAAAATCAAAACTTTGCTGACCGTCAACATTCTGGTGTTTGTGGGGATTATCTTGTTCTCGGTCTACTGCAGGATCCAGGACAGATCCGAAGAACTCATTCAGATAGGGCGTATTTCTGACCAGAGGCTGCGAGCCAGAAATGGCAAAGTTTCCAACTTGGTGGATAGACAGTCCATACTCCAGAGGCTGGAGAGGCTGGAGGATGTGGTCTACAACCAGTTAAACGGTAGGGAATAGTTAAATCATCTTGGCATCTGGCAAAGAGGTCATCATCTTTTCATCAAATTAAAACCATTACAAGCCAAACTGTTTCCCAAAACACACAAGATAGACGGGCAGCAGCATACTGAATTTCCCTGTAAACCTAAAGCATGACTCATGTATATTTTTTCTACAAATGTGTACCTCGTTTATTTGGGAAGCAGTTGAAAATCAGCTCGATTTTACACATGAAACTATGTCAAACGGCTTGCTCATTTGAGTTCTGCTGCCTTTTAATCACTGACCCTGCTTGTTTAGAAGCTATGAAGCAGGGTGATGTATTATAGTGCAATACTTGCTATATGTGGCTACACCATTTGTGTTGATAGACTTTACTAGACCATTACTTTAACAACCTATCCGACTGTGACATCCTTAACGCATAACTGACTTGCTGTAAACTTCACGTAAACTTATGCATTAAGTATTGATGTCTGTCTGCCCTGTATAGAATTAGAGGAGGTCTGCAGCTCTTGTCATTTCACTGGAGGCACCGCTGGTGAAACTGATCAAATTTAACAAGCTGTCTGAGTTTTTTGAAGGAGAGTGCAATGTAATAGCTTTATAACAGAATGACAGACTTGTATTTCATTACAAGGCCATTAGTCTGTGGGGTAGATTAAGTCTCCTCAGCAGATCTTTGAAATCAGGTTGCATATGACCAATGCATGGTTATATTCTGCTGTGAGATTCACATGATTCACAACAGATTTGTTTGGCATATTTTGGCATTATTTGCACAGTTGACAAAATTGACTTGTAGTACTTATAATGTTTTTTGTAATACCAGTCCTATGTGCATATAGCAGCATTTAATACATTTGTAACTAATAACTTTAATGACATACATCCCTAAATTCATTTTAATGTCACATCAAGCGCCATTCTGCTATGGGTTGCATCAAAAGCATATTTATTCAGTTAATGTTTACAAATACAGTAACAGTCAAACGTTTGATTACACCTTCACATTTACTTGAATAAAAAATTGTATCCAAACCTTTGACTTGAAATGTAAACATATAAAAATACACACATTATACAAACAAGTTATTGGTGAGTCAGTGAGGCAATAATAATAATGCATGCAAATAACAGCCTTTTTCTACCAAGAACTGTGATCCCTTTTTGTAATATTGTCTGTGTCTATGTGTCTGTGTAATAATATCAGTTTAAGAGTGAAATAACATCTTGAAAATTCATTCAAAATCAAAAAATGTGTATGAACTATGTAGCTTAAGGTTCTCCCAGATTCCAGCGCAGGTCATCTTTGCAATGAAAGAAACACATTCTTGAAATGTGAATGTATTTTGTGACTGCACAGTGCTCACTCACAGGATATATTGAGGCTAAGTGAGATCGCAAGTAAAATGTTCTCACGCTGCTGTGACTGTCTCAGTAGCATACTTCAGTGTCTCCATGTTCAATATGAATATCACAGAAGTGTTTTACGACCTTACAGCACAAACAGATCATAATATATCTGCAGGGGGTTAATAGACTTACTGATAAATAGAAGCAACTCAGTGATTATTCCACTAGGTGCCACATTTCTACCTTCTAAAAAGTATGTTCCATCCCAAACTCTGATTTGGAATAAAACTCCTCAATCACAGATATTTCAACTAATGCCTAATACCCCAAACCTCCCACCTACTCACATTTAGATCTCCTAAGTGATGCAGGACATGTTCTGAGCCGGTGACGTTTCATCAATGAAAGCTAAAATGTCTTGTTCTATAGCCAAATAATGAGAAATCAGTGCTGTTATACCATTTTTCATCATGGTGAAATGCTACTGCATTGCAAGGTGTTACTGACTAATTCATAATCCATCATCATGGTCATTTTTTATTTACTAGCCCACTGTTCTAGGAGATTGTGACTTTATCATTCTTTTAAATTACAGCTACAGAGCAGGTCAGGATGATGGGGTGATTGTGAGGAATGGGGGCTGTGTGGGTGGAGGCAGGTCGTGGTAATGTTGTTGTATTTCTCACAGTTTACCAGTAGAGGTCACAGATATCTGCAGTACCCCTTTAATTACAGTTCCATTGCCTGAAAGCTATTAATATGGTATTGCAGATTCAAGAACACTCAGAAAGGAAGAAAGAAAATAAGCAGTACCCTTTAATTCTTGAAAATGCTCCTCTTCTAGGTAATGACTCTGCTTTTAATGGATTAGTATATTACAAAAATCAAGAAAAAGTATCTTGACAGCCTTTTTGACTCTTTCCTCAATAGTCAATAGTTAAGGGCATTTCACAGCTTCACGGATTGTTCCTGTTCCTGAGCTTGTTATTATGCTCAAGCTTCAGCAGCTATTTGAGGGTCACTCTGTCACTTTGAGTTATGCTTGGCATCTGGCATCCAGGGAGAAGGCTTTGCCTCTCAAAAAGTACAATGCATCCTCTCAGTCACTTGGTTTATATAGAGACAATGCAGCTGAGCCAGGCAACCCTGTGTCACTGCGGAGGGACAGAAACTCACTGTCTACACAATTATTTTCGGGGTTAGATCATACAATGGGTTTGTCCCAGTTGGAAATGTGTGCAGATTCTATCACTTTATCTCATGCCAGTTTTGAATGAGTGGATTTTTAAAACATGGGTTTGCAGAATTGTATTTGGTGAAGTGTAATCTGTTGACCTTTTATTATTGAGTGCTGACTGAAAGGCATCCACCTCCTCTTCAGCTAGACATACACAGTCAAGAGAGCTGTTTATAGTGTCAGCTGTTTTATGTTCATGAACATCATATCAGCTTCATAATTTATTCTCAAAACTGCCTACTCTGTGCAGCAGAGTTGAGTCCTAGTCGCTGGGACATAATTTGCAGGTCTTTCACAAGTGCAGAGAGTAGCAGCTGATGATGGGCTGAAGCGAGGAACAAGCCGTGAACTACTGTAAGTGCAAAGCTGGCACAGTTTCCTGCCTTGCAGTTAACACAAGCATACAAGTGAATAAAAGCATCTTGAACCTAAGTGTGCATCCCAGAGAGCTGGTTAAGAAGATGTAAAATTCATTTGATGAATTAGGTCAAATCAGTAACAATTGTGCAAAGTGGCTGTTGCATTGAAATTCAAATTTAGCTTCACATCACAAAACTGCTGAATTCATTAGTTAAACAAATCAATTTTTATAAGTCAGGCGTTCAATACATTTACAATTCAGAAACAACCCCTACAGGCATGAATCTCTGTCTACATGATCCAAGTATGAAAAACAGAAAAAGGAATCAACTGCAGTTGACAGCATCAATGTGTACACAGGAAGGAACACAGGCTGGAAACATTTGCTGGCTGCCACAACCCCTCCATGATTTGTCTTGTGTGTTTAAGAGCATAATCAATCAATCAAGTTTATTGGTCGCATGTAATCCTGCCAGTTCCTGACCATCATGTACCTTCTTCCTGACTGCAGCAGAGAGAAAAGGCCATTATGAGGGAACTTTACTATCATTATGCAATCACAAGGAAACTGCAATTTCATCAACCTCAAATTGTACATTTATATTGGGATCCTTAATGATTTTTCTCGCCTTATTCTTGCGGTGCCTGGTGTAAATATCTTCTATTGTATGTTCAGCTGAACTAAACACTATTGCAGGGCCTTGCAGTCCTGTTCTGTGCTGTTTTTGTACCAGGCAAACATGTTCCTCGTTAGGAGGCTCTTGATGGTGCAGGAGTAGAAATTCCTCAGTATTTGATGGGATACCTGGAATTTCCTCAAGCGTCCGAGGTGAAACAGTTTCTTTTGCCCTTCTCACCATTGAGTCGCCCAGGTCAGGTCCTTGTTGATGTGGACACCAAGGTATTTGAAGCTGTCTACCCTCTCCACTGCGCACCTGTTGATAATGAGGGGGGTGTAGTTCTTCTCTGTAGACTTCTCAAAGTCTGGGAATTCTGAAGTAGGTTGTTGTCTTGACAACAACAGGTCAGAAATCCTCTACTTCTTTCATTGTTACCCGTGATCAGGTCCACCACAGTTGCGTCATCAGCAAACTTGACAATGGTTTTGGAGTTGAAAGTGACAACACAATCATGTGTGTACAGGGAGTACAGCCAGGGTTCAAAACAGCCTTGGGGTACTCTGTTGTTAAGGATGAGGGTAGAAGAGGTGTGTCTTCCTACCCTGGGCTCTACCAATCAGGAAATCAAGGATCCATGTGCACAGTGAAGTGTTTATTCCTGGGTTTTTTAATGTTTTGTGACGAGCCTGGAGGGAACTATGGTGTCAAATGCTGAACTATAGTCAATGGTGTGGAGGATGCATGCTATGGTGTCGTTGGTTGGGATGGTAGGTAAAATATAGTGGGTCCACTGTCCTGTGCAGTAAGGAGGAGATTCAGGCAGGCTGGTCTGGTTTTGTTTTCTTGACCAGAGGAATGATGGTAGATTTCTTGAAGCATTTGAATATGACAGACTGAGCTAAGTACAGGTTGAATATCAGTGTGAACTGGTACTAGTTGGTCAGAACAAGATTTGAAGACCCTAACCCCTATAGATACTGTCTGGTCCTGCTGCTTTCTTGGTGTTCACACACTTGAAAGCCCTCCTGACATCATGCTGAGATAGGGTGTTAGGTGTGAAAGGTGTACCCACCCATCCATTAACTTCTACTTCAGCTGTTTTTGTTTGCTTGCTGCTGATGGCCTCAGAGGGAGTATAAAAGCTGTTTAGCTCACTTGCTAGAGACGCATCAGCACTTTCTTACAGTATTCCCTTTTTGTCTCCTTTACTGCTCTTCTTAAATTGTAAGCTGCTGCATTAAAATTGTCCATGTTTCTAGACTGCAGCCCTAAATTGTAGGCTGCAGTGTGTGTGGTTATGGCAGGATGGTTCTGGAAATCCATGGTTACTGGTTGCGGAATGATTATACTGTAGTTTTGGGTACAGTTAATTCTGTTGTCTTACAAATTAAATCCACCACAGACTTATTTAATCCATTGATGTCATCTCTGACGTCGACGGTGGTGTCGTGGAATGTGCTCCACACTGTGTCATGTAGGCTTGGCCTGACCATTTCATGACCTCTCACGTCACCGTCTCCTTTATTTCTTCTTTTCTGGTATGCAGAAAAAAGAGTCAAATGATTGAATTGTGCTGTCAGGTATTCCAGGATTTAGCCAAGTTTCAGTGAAGCAAAGGACATTACAGTCCCTGATATCCTGTTGAAAACTGATGCAGGCACAGAGGTCATTCAGTTTATTATCCAATGCCTGTACATTGGCTAGAAGGATGCTTGGCAGAGGAGAACCATTTGGCCGGGGTTGCAGTCAGGGTTTAATCCCTCAGTATTTCCTCTGATATTGAGATGGATACGGAGAGAGTCTTGCTTGACTATGTGTTTTGAATTGTAGCTGGAATTTATAACCTCCACCTTTTCCTCACTGTTTACTCTTTACTGTTTAAATTTGGCCAGTTTTGGCAGGAGGAGACTTTACAAAGTGGTGAGTGGACCATTTCCCTATTTGATGAGTGGCCTGTAGTCATATGTTATCATTGTCCAATATTATTCACAAAAGGTTTAACTAATGTAAAGAGCATGCATTTGCATACATTTACTGAGCCTAACGGAGAGGCGAATGGATAGGTCTGCGCCTTCTAGCAGAGGTAAAAAAAAAGAAGCATATTCTCATATCTGAGGTCACTGGCCCTTTTTCTAAATTGTGCACAAACCACAAATTGTCTTCTATGGCCATTGGGAATAACTATGGTGAGAGGAACACTCAATGTGCCAATAACTATTACCATGTCCCGGAGCGATATGAAGTAATTGCCCATTCCCTCTGTTTTTTATTGCCTACCAATGGCATTCCATGGGAGTTGCAGCAAAGTCCAATTAGATTTGAAGGACATAAACAAGTTGGAGAAATCTTCTGCTTTGGCCAGCTGATACATGGTTGACGGACTCCCAGCAAGAAAACAATGGTCAAGCTTTATCGACAGTGCATTCCGTGCAGAAATGAGCAGGAAGAGGGTTATCAGCAGCACTGCTCTGTTGTGGATACCACTGTCTTTGGGTAATCAGATGAAGGGGTTTTAAGCTTGTTAACAAGCTTATGAAAGAGTGCTTTCACCTTAAGTACTGCATTAGAAACAGGAAATATCGTCGCGCAGGTACTTTCCTGCTGAAGCCCTGTGACTGGCTTAAACAAATGCTAAACACAAATAAGATTAGCTATCATTATTCTCGAAGAGATAGAAAGAGATATTTTAAACATCAGAGTTTGACTGATAAGGATTTTGCTATTTTGTCCTTTATAAAGGGCTGATGAGCTTCGATTAATGGTTAAAAAGCCATTGATAAGAATAACTAATAAGTTGCCATCTTGTGAAAAATCCTCCTTCAGTTAACCCACTTTGACCTTTATGCCATTTACCTTCTGGAAAAGTCCTGCAATCCAACCCACCACTGGTTGATATGATGGATTACCATAAAAACCCTTTATTAATCTATTTATTATTTGAAGTTTCGATGTCACCATTGGTATGCCTGTCAAGATTTCTGATCATGCACAGCACATATTGCTGTTTACAACAATAACTGTGTGAGATTTACCTGCCTAATTGGCTCCACAAATAGAGCCAACATAGAGAGAGAGAGAAAGTCAAACAGAGAGAGAAAGAGATGGTTATGCTGTGCTGTGGTAGTCAGCCTACTTGAGTGGACGGCCCAGCCCAGTGTGGGGCAACTGTCATCTCCCTTCCTCTCTCTTTCCCCCAGCTGTTCATATTAGGTGACACAACATTGCTTAAACGCACTGACAGAGCTTGCAGTGGACTATTGCTGACTCGCCAACAAAGCCAACAAATGTAAAGTTGGGGCTGAAAAGTTTAGATAAAACATGGTTAAATCCTGAAAAATAGAATTACTGAAATTCAAGTCAAAACAGGAACACTAGAGATTGCATTTAGTCAGCAGATACCAATATTTAGTTCCATTTTCTGCTCTGGTTTCACAGAAATGTTTATATGCTAATTTAAAGTGCTCATAGTATTTTGTCGGTGTGATTAGCTCAGGCTGTTCAATCATGTGAGAAAAGCAGTGAAATTAATTATGTTGGTGGGTTTAGCGAACGGTCAAGACTAAAAAGTGTAAAAATAGGTTAGAACAAAAGCATCTAATAAATAAAAAACAACCACATCATTTTTATTTAAGGAGGTCTTAGGGTCAAACTTGAATTGGATTTGCCTCAGATGAAACCTTGTCATAGCTTCTCTTTCTTCTACTACCCAGTCACTCGAAGAAGAAATGTTCTAAATAGGAGCCTCTTAAAAAACAGATATTGGCTATTAGCAAGTGAATGTTCAGTTTACTTGTCTGACCAGCGATGGATGTGTCATTGTTTGAGCTCGGCTGTTGTCCCACAGCTCACAGTCACACTGAGACTCTTGTCATCAGCCATGCGTGTCACTCCCAGCCTTCTCCCATTGCGTAGGTGCTGATGGGATGGCAGCCTCACAGGCCCAGCTGCAGCACCAGATACGCTTCTTATCTGTAATGCCCAATTATGGCAAAGAAACCAATGCTGTTTATATGCTAAGCCTGCTGGGGACCTGATGAGAAATGAAAAAAAAGTCACACTCCCTCTCTTCCATGCTGACACACACTTGATGCTGTGACTATAGCTTAATGATACACATCGCGGTGCACCTATATGCGGATGTGCAGCGCACAATGGTAGCTGCAGGGACGCCACATCATATCACAGCACAATGAAGGGTGGAGGGAGCATGATGAAATGAAATGTATTCCAATAATGATATGTAGATGAAGTGCCGGTCGACAAAACAGTTTCAGAAACAGATAAGAATCAATTCTGCTCAGCCTTAAGGAATCATGATAATGAATTCAGCGGCTCACCTGATAATCAGCAGTCAGCCACAGACAATAATGGCAATTTCAGATGGAGCGAGCCCTTCTCTTATTTACACTGTTGGCCTACAGTCATGCAGTGATCACATTATACCAATGCTTAATGATGACATCCTATGCAGAAGCGGCAGAGGCCACTTTGCCAAGCTGGATTATTAATGATGTATATGAATTTTCATTGACATTCTCTGCACTTTGATTGTTTATTCATATTTGCTTGACTTTAACAAGATGAAACTTTGTAAATAATTTGAAAATTTACTTGGGATATAACTGAGCATGAATACATTACCAAGATATGAACTGACGATGCACTCTGAACAGACGCGAACTGCATCTGAATTCGTGCAGGAATATATATATTTTTTCCACTAAGTTGACCCATCACCTGATTGCCTTGTGTCAATGTCATGACTAAGTAAAATCTGAATGGATAAAGCTTGACTGATGCTGCACATATTATTTAAACTTACACAAATAGCAAAGAGAGCTCCTTAGATTTATTTCAATAGCTTTCTCATTTTATATCATGTCCTAGTGCAGGCACAACTTCCAACATATATTTTTTAAATGTACAAAATGACCAATTCACTTATTATGGCACTTTTCAGACATTACACCAGTTTACCCACATTAAAGGCATAAATTTCAGTTTTTCAATATGGTCCACTGAACCATTTTGAGTAGTTTTTTTCATCCTCAGGTTTGATTAATTTGATTATTTTATGTTTATGGTTTAAATGTTATGCACTTGTGTACAGTCTGAGAATAGTCAAGAATTTAAATGGCAATAGAAAACAATAGAACACAGATAACAAGGTAGTTTATATAATGTCCAACAGCCTCTGTTGTATGCCTTCCTACCCCCACCATATATCAGAACACAACCAGCAGCATAGCAAAGCATATACTGTATTTTTAATATTTTTTATATTCACTAAACTGGTGTGATTATCACTGACATACACATTGATACTGAAAATACATTTTCAGTTAAATAAAGCACTATTTAGAACCAGTCAGTGGTTAAAATCCTGTGTTACAAACTTTTACGAGCCTTTAGAAGAAAAAAAGGACTCTTACTATAGTTCTGTTTATGCCCAAATATATTTGGTGTATAATAATTGTTGTGCAAGTTCTCTTACTGCTTAAATTTGGCAACAACCTATTGTTAAGAGGTAATTTAGTGTTCTGGTTTTAGCAATTTCTAAATAAGAGTTGTTATCCTTTGTACCCACTTCTGTGGCAGTACTAGAATTAATGCAGCTCTTCTCCCAGTTCTCAATGTTTCATTATTTTGTTTTGGCCTTTGAAGGCTATAAACCTCTCTGGAACGAGTTATTTTCCTCCTCTTGGAGCGATCGCTGAATCCCCGGCCTCATCATCAATATTTAGAACTCTGCTGCATCACTTTGGACACGCATAAATCCACTCTTGCTCTTAAATCATTCATTAAAAAACGGGATCATCTTTGAATTTGAGACTCTATCTTATAAAGGCCAAATCAGACACGTTCTGAAGGTTACTCTATAATTTATAGCTGTTATGAGTTTAATGTATCATGTCAGAAGGATCTGAACAAATGGATTCTGAGGAACGAGTGCAGAGACAGATGTACTTTCGGGCACAATGAGATTCAAACTGGCGCCTGACGTTAAGGATACACATCCAGCTGACGCTTTGGGTAGAAGTGAGGCCTGAGTGGAGGAAGCAGATGTTGGGCTGTAATTGCCTCGTGGTAAAATGATGAAAGTGCTAACGTGCCATGGAGTATGAATCTCACATCGGAAATAGTTCATTAAAGGATACTTTACAGGAAATACATGGAAATCTTTTTTTTTCTTGACTATTTTACTATTGTAAGTGGTTCAGTCAAATACTGCAAGTATGTTTATAAATCAATATTCACTTTAGTCATTGTCATCTTGTAGTGAGCAGGACATAAGAGCTCAGTCGCCGGATGCTTTTTAACCGAGTGCCTCACAGGTGCATACATTTTTAACATGTACAGTCGTATAGGGAATTGAGCTCTTAATCCTTACAGCATTCACGCGATGCCTTACCCAAAGACATCAGACATACACAGTCCAATTCCTTCTATCAAGAAATGTATTAAAAGGGTCTATTTATGTTTGGAAAGACATAACGCTGTGTTAAAAAAGCATTTGGATTCTCCATTTGATGAATTTATGCATGTTCAACTTTTGTATGACTTTATCCTTCTTCCAAACAAATTTTGCTAGAAGAAAAAAAAAAAAAATTAAAGATTAATCAGAGGCAGGCAGAGCAATTTAACTACCAGGCATAAAAAACAGGGTTTCATCTGTGGCTACAAAATAACAGAAACCGACTGAAGATCCACAAATCTTCTAGTTAAGGCTTTTAAACAGCATTAAAATGCTGCAGGGCTGTTTTACAGTCAGAAATGCAAAGTCCCATCATCAGATTGCTTCCCCAGAATCTTTTAACTTATGTTGGAGTGCAATAGACAGCAGAAGATCTGATTTTCAGGCCTTATTATGGGACCTCTCGTCCTATAATAGAATTTCTTTCAATCAGTCAAAGGAAGTGGAAGCCAGGGTAAGCAAAATAAAAGTGACCAGAAAACAAAGCTGGCAGGCATTGTCCTGCTTCCAAGACTCATGCAGAGACAGAGAGGCCCTCCAGACTCAAGTCTCCAGCTCTGGAGGGTATCTGTGTTATTGTGTGACACGGGCCGCTATGCCAGATGGCTAGTGCATGACGTAAACCCCACCCGTACTTGTCAAAATGCCACCACGTTGGCTGGTACAGGGCATGCTAAATCCCTCTCATGGGAGAAGGCAGTTTGCAACCATTCAGCTCCAATTACAAATCTTCAGTAGCACCCAAGGATTTGAGACCATCCAAATATGGTGATTACTCTGCAGTTCCTGCAGGGGTGAAGCTGTGAGCCGAGCTCTACATTGGTATGCGCTGTTTACTTACTGCGTCCATCTGTTGATATGGAGAACAGACGCAGCTCGATTTTTCTGTGGAGGCCACACTGGAAGCTTGGCTCGCATAACAATTGTCTGACATTATCCTGCAGTTTCATGGAATTATAAATAGTCGAACAATAGTCAAACCAGTAGAGAGTGATATGAGTTAAGCTGACAACATACTCTTTATGAGGCAAACACTTTAAACTTTATTAGGGGTGAAGGTTAGGTCAGGAAGGGGGAAGGGTTGTATATTTTTTCTATTTGTGGTCTTAAATTTGTCCACGTGTCCAGATTTAGTTTTCTTGTCGATTGACTGTCAAAAATGTTTAATGGTTACATTAAAATAGTTCACATCGAAAATTTGCCCTACCTGTATTCCATGGATCACAAAGATTTATTGGTCAGGACTGTGTCTGAGTTTTTTTTCTATAGCTAGTGCATAAGACGGGTCAATTGTGAGAAACAGTAGATGTTGATTAGCAGTAGCTGACAGTTGCCGTTGCTTTATTCTGCATTGTCACACAAGTTAAATGTACAGGATCATATAGAGTTAACTATAATATAATGCATTTTCAGCACAGTCCAACTTGTTCTAGTAATTGGTAAAAGTAAAAAAAAAAGTGGTAAAGCCTCTTAGAGCTGTCGGCTGTGCCCCATTAACTTATTCAGTGACAGTGGTTATACAGTACAATACATTATTCATTCAGTCGCTGCCGGTTTTAAAATAGGGAGCAGTCAGAGCACTTGGTAAACAGGATGCACCATTTGTTATGTTTATCATAAATTTTGCTAATTTCACTCAATGTTCCACTTGGATTCTGTAAAAAAAAAAAGAAAGAAGATAATTCCATTAATGTATTAAGCTTGAAATCAGGCTTGTATTGATCAGTTACGAAGGAGGGTGTGAAGGTCCTTGTTTCCTTGTTGATGATTTGGTCATTGGTGTGTGGGAACACACCCATAATCAGATAACTGATGTCAAAGTCAAGGGGAGGATCCAAACAAATAATCAACAAGGCAGGTGATGTCCTTACTTTAAAAAACAAAAGTCAATCATGAGATTCAGTCCCACCTTACAGTCGCTTAAAGGTCATAGTCAGTGAACAGGTATTTTTGTCATGAGCCACGGTTTCCTTTTTGACACTGTACGCCATTTTGTCTTTCCTCTTTTGAAAATGTCACTGTCACAGTATTAAAGTGATGCCCTGTTAAAAACCACAGTCATGAGTCACTTTAATGAGAGCAGAGGGGTATTTTAAGTCCGACACATTAAATCTGGTGCTGAATTTAGTTGTGTCAGAGCAAAGAGGCTGAGTGTGATGAGTCTGACCAAGGACTGGCTCTCATTCACCTCTAAGCACATAGATAGGCAGTCTGGTGACGCTTCAGGGATGATTTGTGGGTTAACAGGACTGGGATGGATCTAACTGTTTGAATAGGCACTTCACTGTCCATGTGGTGGTACACACTGCTTCTATAATTAGTGGTGTAGAGCCAGTAGGGGATCATTGTAACATCTGGTGGCTCATTGTTGAACTAAAGGTTTCTGTAAAAATCTGTGTTTTTCAAACTGAGTCTCAATTCCACATGGCCAAATTAACATAAACTACAGGGCAATAAAGCTTTTTAAGTGTTTCTATCAGAACTGGTTGTGTTAAAACCTCATTTCAATCTAAATGGTTTATCATTCTGTCTATGGATAATGCAGGGAGACCACCCATAGATGCGTAGGTGGATCAAAAGTGATCCAGCTGATCTGTTTTTGATTTAACATTTAATACATTACATACGTTTAATACATTACATTTGTATTGTATTGTAAATGTAATGTATCATTTATATGTATTAATGTGAATGTGAATGTATTAATCTTCTTCTCTCCCATTAGGGGTCGCCACAGCGGATCATACATTCCCATCTCCTCCTGTCCTCTGCATCTTCCTCCATCATCATGCGAATCACCTGTATGTCTTCCTTCACCATGTCCATAAACCTTTTCTTTGGACCGCCTCTTTTCCACTTGCTGGTAGCTCTATCCTCAGCAACATCCTCCCAATATAACCAGCATCTCTCCCCAACTCAATTTCACCTCTGTCTAGTTTTGTCTCTAAACTGTCCAAACTGTCCTTTCCCTCTGATATACTCTTTCGTAATCATGTCCTTCCTCATCGCTCCCAACAAAAATCTTAGCATCTTCAATTCTGCCATCTTCAGCTCCATTTCTTGCCTTTTCACCAGTGTCACTTCCATTTCATATACAATACAACCTTCCCTTTCAGTCTTGTTGGTAACGTTCTGACACGTTCCTCTCTATCCTCACCATTTCACTGTCCTCCTTCCATTCACATGCTTGTTTTCCATCTCTGTCTTTCATTCCTCTTCTTTTTTTTTGATGTGAACTATTTTTGATGTAATCATTTAACATATTCAACAAAAATATGAATAAAAAAACAATATAAATCTGGGACATGGACACATTTTAGAACCTTTCTTGCCCTCCAAAAAAATCACACCAACCTCAGCAAATAGAAGACATATATAACCCTTCCCTCTTTCTACCCTAACCTTCATCCCTAATAATTTTTGTGCTGTCCCTCATAAAGTTTAAAGAGTTTGTCTCAACAAAAGGATGTTGTCAGCAACATCATAGTCCACGGAGACTCCTGCCTGATCTCGTCCGTCAACCTGTCCATCACCATTGCGAACAAGAGAGGGCTCAGAGCCGATCCTTGATGTAATCCCACCTCCACCCTGAACCCATCCGTCACTCCAAATACACACTTCACTACTGTCACACTGCCCTCATATGTATCCTGCACCACTCTTACATACTTATCTGCCACTCCTGACTTCCTCATACAATACCCCACCTCCTCTCTGAACCCTGTCATATGCTTTCCCTAGATCCACAAAGACTTAATGCCAATCTTTCTGACCTTCTCTATTCTTCTCCATCCACATTTCCAGAGCAGACATTGCATCTGCTGCTAGCTAATCATCACGTCTCCACTATTATTTCCCATACCGTTATGCTGTAGCTGATCAACCCGTAGTTAAAACTCACCCTTATTCTTTAAAATCAGTACAAGTACACTTCTTCTTTATTCATCAGGCCTAACCCATAACCCTAACCCTCTCACTTTAAAACATTGTGTTAAACAATTAAGAACTCCATTGCCATCTCTCCTAAACATCTCAATGCCTCCACAGGTATGTCAGCTGGATAAACTGCTTTTCCACTCTCCATCCTCTTCATAGCCACTCTCACTTCATCCTCACTAATGCACTACTTGATTCACAAAGCCCACATTATCCAATTTTATATTTTTCTTTGTTCATCAGCCCCTCAAAGTAGTCCTTCCACCTTGTCAACACACTCTACTTGCTCGTCAGCACATTTCCATCCTTGATCTCTATTCTCTATTATCCTGCTGCACATTCTTCCTAGATTGGTCGCTTTGTCTAGTCAATTGGTACCAATAATTTTCTTTTTCTTTAGTGTCTAATGTCTTGCCATGTGCCTTTTCCTTAGTCTTCCCCACCTCTCTCTTCACCTTACTCCACATCTCCTTGTATTCCTGTCTGGTTTCTTTATCTCTCTGGCTATCCCACCTCTTCTTCACCAACTTCTTCTTCTTAATATTTTACTGTACTTCCTTATTCCACCGCCAAGTCACCTTGCCTTCCTTCTTCTGTCCATATGACGCACCGAGTGCCTTCCAAGCTGTCTCCCTCACCACTTTTGCAAGTAGTTACCCAGCCATCCGGCAACCCTTCACCACCACTCAGCTTCTGTATTACCTCCTCCCTGAACTCCACACAACAGTCTTCTTCCTTCAACTTCCAGTATTTGATCCTTGGCTCTGCCTTCATTCTCTTGCTGTCCTTGGTCTCCAAAGTAATCCTACAGACTGCTTTCTATTGCTGCCTACGTTCTCCCCTGCCACCACCTAGCAGTCCCCAGTCTGTTTCAGATTGCACCTCCTGCATAAGACATCGTCCCCTTGTGTGCATCTTCTCCCACTCTTATATCACCCTGTCTTCTTAGCTTTTCTTGAAATAGGCATTAACCACAGCAACATTCCTGTCATCACGCTGTCCAACTCTTTCTTCACCTATAACACACTCTTGGCATACTCATCCTTCACGATTACCCCTACCACATTTCTCAACCTATCCACACCATGGTAGAAACAGTTTGAACCCCCCTCCATTTCCCTACCACCCAGTCTCTTGCGCACATACTAGTATATCGACCTTCCTTCTCTCCATGATATAAGCGAGCTCTCTCCCTTTACCAGTCATAGTGCTGACATTTAAAGTTCTGTCTAACCTCCACGCTCCTACTGTTCCTCCTCTCCCCTGCCTCCTGACATGCCTTCCCCCTCTCCTTTTCCTTTACCGATGGTAGCATAGTTTCCATTCACACTCTACCGATTAACAGTACTGGGGGGCTGTGGTAACCATGCTTCAATTGATCCAGTATGGAAATCTGATTTATGATCCATATATTTGATTTTGCATAGGTTTTATACCAGTTGCCTTTCCTTGCGATGAATGTATCAATAATAACTTGATAGCTATCTAGCATAGCTAAGTGAGATAGATTAATATTTTCTAAGTTTGATAATTTAATGATGCAAATGACAAATAAACATTACACACTTTACATAATGCCAGTGTGAAATTCAAATAACTGTTTAGATAACTGGTACAGATGAACATGGCTGAAAGCTCTGGAGACAAAGGTTACAAACTCAAAATAAATGAAAGGGATTTTTTGATAATGCAAGAACTCCCTTTTTATACTCCCAATATATTCACTGAAGTAATTACCATCTACCTTTTAAGATATTGTTTTTGGATTTGAATTGACAGCATCACAGTATTATGCATCAAGAAAATTACAATCCAAGGCTTGTTTTTGTCATCCGCATAATGTAAATATCCAAAGCAGTCGCGGATAATCAAATCCATAATCCCTCTCTCAGTAGATTTCCCCTCAGACAGTTTCAGACCTGATACTCTCTCTATGACATACAGCAGTGCACTGTAAATTCTCTCGTGTCTCTGCTGTGGTGTTGGCCGTTATACCAGCTTCTGCTCTGCTCTGCTCAGCCCCTGACGTCCTTGTTCATGTGGGTGTTTTGCAGCTCTGTCATTGACAGACAGTGTAATGATGCCCTATGGATGAGCCCCGCAGGGTCTTGGAGCTGCCATACACCGGTCTTCTCACACTGCACAGAATGCCAATCAGCTGCTGCTCTGCATGGCCTCTGTACTCACCTGTCTTTTTCTGCTCTGTGCGTGTCTGCCTGCACCCACTGCCCTGTACATCTGTGTGATTGTCCTTGCGCTGGTGTCATTTTCTTGGCAGGTTTGGCGAAGCCTATGGGGCTGGTGGAGGGACCAGGAGGCCTTGGCCAAGGGGGAGCTGCTGCTACTCTGGGAGAGGACAGTCGTGATGCTGAGGGGAAGTACGAGGAGTACGGCTACAACGCTCAGCTTAGTGACCGCATTTCCCTGGACAGGAGCATCCCAGACTACAGGCCTAAAAAGTATGTCTACAAACAGTTTCTTCTCAGTTTTTATCATGTACATCTTTTTTCATGTGGAGCCCAACTACAGCTCGACAGCTGTTTTGTCCCCCTGGCAGGGTTGTGTAATATTAGAGAGACTTGTAACCGGAAGGTTTGCCAGTTTAATCCCTGCAGCAGTTGATGAGCTCTATTTTTGTGGAGGCACACAATGTACCACAGGACTTTTTGCTAAGAGAAAGGCATTTTCATCAAACACAGTGATTTTTTTTCCTTTTCTTTTTTTTTGTGGTGATTATTGATATTTTGGTGCTTCTCCAGTACATTTACTGTTCCAAAATAAAAGCAGTGTTATAGTACAAGGTGTAACAGATGAGACTAGGTCAAAAGTGCATGGTACATGTTATTTATATGCTTCTGCTAAGTGATAAAGTTTGAACAGATTCCACAGTTCACCAACTCTACTTGGGTATAATTCCCTTTAGGAGAAATATTAGGGCATTAGATATTTATACCTAAGTACATAGCAGCAGTATAAATGATTGTGATCCAACATAAAACTGGCAGTATGCACTTAGTGAGACTGCACTAAGTAAGTGTAGAAGTTGATGCATCCTCTAGAGATGTCAGTGACAGGTTGGTGGATGTTTTGTACTTTCATTTCCATTCAAGGTGCTGTATATTTTCCTAATGTCTTCATCTTTATTCAAGACTTCTTATGCAGAATATTGGATCCGCTGTCTGTTTTAGGGATGCTGATGTGATGTTTTGGAATGTCATATGGATTATAGACAGCCTCACACTGGTTTCCATATTAAACATAAAAATGCAAATGTCACCCTTGTAAATTTAATGGCTGTCAGCAGGGAACATTCTTTCACACCTGGTGGTTTATGACAGTAATTTAGCCCTGTCCGCCCTCAGTTTGGCACATGGCATATAGTAAACTTAACCCAACCCCAAATGCCAACCCCAAAACCCTAAACCATAAAGCTACAGTAAAATGAAGTTGTTTTGAACTGCAAACACATTTTGAATAGGTACATTCATTTCAGGTGCATTTTACCATGGTTTTACAAAAGGTTGCTGGTGAGTAATCAGCATCTACACTGGCTAGTGACTGTATAGAAACAGTCTTTTTTCAGTACTCCTGATTAAACATATAGCCTACTGTACATATATATGTGATAGAGAGATATGCAAACTTGCCAACTTTCCCCTCTACTTTTTCATATTAGGGAGAGTCTCGAGGGGCTCCTATGACCTCCAGGGAGGTGGTTACATGACAGACGAGAAAAGTTAAGCTAGCACTACTGCTTGTGAGCTAATCTGTTAGCATTCTTACTGCAGATTAGCTGTCCAATCAATATCAATATTACAAAATAATGTCAGAGATGTTGTTTTTTGAGGTATTATGTAAAAAACCAGACACATTTCAGGTTGAATTCATTATTGAAAGTGACGTATATTTTTGTGTTTTAATACATTCATTGTGCTCTTCATTAGGTGATATTTCTCTATGTCAAACATTCTGAACAGAGATGAAGGACTGCAAAAGAAACTGTAAAGTTGCAATGATGTAGAAAATGTTAGTAATGATTACATTTGGAGAGGATAATTGTGTTATGGGCTAGACAAGCTAGCTAGTAGACAAGCTAGCGGGGCTACCAAAAAGGAGCCTTCTTGTATCCTCAGTTGTCTCCATCAGTCACATGACCCATGCTTTGCAGCTTGTAATCATCCCTCAAAAATCTCTCTCCCAACAAGCCTTACTTACCTCTTGTTTGATACTTTCCATCTTTTTCATCTATCTTATAGCCTAACGCCACTTAATCCTTCTGCTTCTCTTTAGCCAATGCAGCTCAGTTAGTTTGGCCACAAGGCATCTTAGGGCCTTGGCCATGGGGAACCTCACAAAAGAAATTACTTACACGACTAATCCAGACATGAAAGGACATGGACAAGATGATGGTCATAGTTGAAGAGCCATCTTATAATATTGCAATAAAAAGAATCTTGAATTACGGTATTTCTTATGAAAGGGACCCAGTGGACACTCAGCAAGCAGCCTTCATGGTCCTTTTAAAATACGTTTTATATTTAGAATGTGAACTACAGCTGTGATACAGTGCTGCAGGAGATGGATTGGGGAGGGGACTTGGGGTAATCAGGGCTGCTAGTGGCATTTATATCACACAATGTCATAGAACAATGACGACAGGCAGAGACACTGAGAGGAAATCTGACGGCCAAGAGAGGTTTCTGAGGGCTTTAGCGGGGATAACAATTCATTTCATCCACGCTGCTTTGTTCCGAGCTCTTTTTCACGCCCAGAAAAATTAGACAAGAGTGGAACGGGGAGGAAGAGGGTGAGTAAAAAGGAGCCGGCTAATTAATAAAGTCAGTTGAGAGTGCCTCTGGAATGAAGGGGTTTTAGGAAATTCCTTTTTTTAATCAACTAATTCAACAAAAAATGGGATGTGAGACAAAAGAGAAGTGGGCGTTGGGGGTTTGCTGAAGTAGTTGTTTCTGGTTTTGAATGCTGCCTACTTTGTTATGTTTAATACTAGTTACATGGTTGTGACTGGATGTTTCAGGCTTTTCCTCATTCTGTCTATATTATAGGATCCCAAATGCCTCCTGATCTATATGTATCAATACATCAGTCCATCATGTGTTAATTTATGAATTTATTTGTGCTTCAATAACAAGCACACAGTGTGAGAGTGTAAACCGAACAGGTCATTTCAAACAACGTAAAACTTCAGTATATGACAGGTAACCAATAGGTACATTGTATGATAAAGGCTTAGTACATTTGTTGTGGAACATAATGGAAATCAATACAGTGTAAAGTGCAAATATAGTTTTCTGTTTATGTCACTAAAGCAGAACAAGAGAAACATCAAAGCACAGCTTTAAGCAAGGCAAGGAATTGTTCACAGAAAGAAAATGTGTTTTTCTCGAGAGTCCAACCAACAGAGTACTGTAACCGCCAGCATTGTTGTGGTAGTACTCAGGACTTTTAGGGTACTTTCACAACCAACTTATTTACTTCAGTTTAAATGGATGCTGGTGTGTTTGCCAGGCTGGTGTGGCTAATGTAAAAGTTGTCAATCAAATTCCAATATGGACTAAACAACAAAAGGCGGCTCTTGGTCAGCTTCCAAGTGGAGTTTGGTGTGATTGGCTGTGTGTTCTATAGTACTGTAGTAGATAAATTCACCATTAAAGCTATGTGCTGATTATGAACCATCAAGGAATCAAGCTTAAGAACTAATATATAAGCAATGTATTCATTTTTACATATTATCTTGTAACCACCATGGTAAGACATAAGCCCTGATTCAACAGAAAGTGAGTAAAAACAGAGGTGTGTCCTCTCTTTTGTTTTGTTCCTCATTAAATGTAAGTGAATCATAGTTACCATGCAGTAACTATTTCCCAGTTGTATTACTTCTCATCATTATTCATGAAATGAGGTTGAGTTGCAGTCTTGTAATGTTCAGAATTTGGATTGCAGGATTTTTTCTCAGGAATTAGATTTCCCATGTGGGTGCATGTATCTATGATGCTACATAATGACATTCGCCAAAACTATGCAATCAGTGAGTTACCCATCTGTCCATATGACTTCATGTTTACAGCTCTTGGTTCATTTGTATCTAAATGTGAACCGGTCCAGAAGTAAAAGGCAATTATATATGATTATTTTGCTTGGTCTCAGTCTATCTGCTGTTATCTGCTGCAGTTAACAGAAAGACTTACTATGAAAGATTATGATTCTGTGATCTAATTCAGATTTTTGGGCAAAAGGTGACCATAGTACTGCAGAGGTTAGTTTAAAAACAGAAAGCAGGCCTTCTGTCTAATAGGCTGAGCAGGAGTCATTCAGCAGAGAGGACTTTGATGGCTACAGGAAAGGAAAGCCCACCGCCGTGACTGAACAATCCGCACATTCTCAACTCTCTCTCTTTTTAAACCTGCCTGCCTGCTGCAGAACCAATTCATAATAATTACAGACACAACTGTCTCTCACATAAAAACCTGTAATCCCCATTCACTGCCCGCTGGCCTGTGTTTCTTTCTTCTTCCCTTCACTTCTGCAAGTGACATTCTTAACTGAGGTACCAAGGGACTTAAGTAGAGTCTGTATTACGGTGACTCTGAGCTTGTCATTCGTTGTCCTTGGGAGGCTTAGGTACGATAACAGCTCATTGGGCTGTGGAGAGAAAAACAATAAAAGCAGACAAGCTGGTAAGATTACTGATGCCCACAAAACAAACATTAAATGTAACTTGTCACTCATACATAGAAAAATACAATTCAAGCCATCAAACCTGCTTTTCACCCACGAGTTCTCATCCTCCAAAAGGATTCTTATTCAATTACTCTTAATCTCACTTCTATCTTTATTGTCACTTTGCTGAAGATTTGATTTATATTTTGTCAAAATAGCTGTTAAACCCCAAACTGTATTGAAGCACAGCAGATGCTCAGCTTCCCCAAGGACCCCTCGTCTTGTGTTTGCCTGCCTGTGGGAGAGTGATAACCAGAGAGGACTACGAGGGAGGCTGAAGAAACAGGCTTACCTCATCTCCTGAGCGTCTGATACTGCAGAATGGGATCGTAAGGTCTCCGCGGTGCGGGAGCTCCTACCGCAAATTGTTGCTCTTTCCAGTGCTGGAGTTTATCTCATGGATGGGGCGAGGGGTGTGGGGTGGGGGACGGAGAAATGACAAGGCAAACGATTATCTTCCTGAGAGGAGTGCTCGCGGATTGGAAAGTTGCTTTGGGGTTGCCTGCATCATGCAGGTTATGGGAGGTTAATGTGAAATTTCACAGCGAATAAGAGCGGCCAGCGGGGAAAAAGTCAGAGGGAGCGACCGGGGCTGCAGGCTGGTGGAGGAGGAGAAGGGGGAGGTGTGATAGGAATACATCTTAATCTGGTGCTCTGTTTCTGTCAGAGCTTGTTCCGGGTCAAATTATGAGCGCTGGCCAGTGAGCTCAGTCCCATTACAAACAGATGAGTCGATCGCTCATCCTGTTATGGCTTTACAAGGCTTTCCCGCTACTGTAGACAGGTACAAATTTAAGGTTGAGCGATGCCCTAAATTGGATCCAGTAACTAGGGCATTGGAACTACAATATCACTTTACGATCTAGACACTGAAATCCAGCCTCACACCAAATCTCAACTAGGAGCGATAAGGGTGCTTTGGCCCTGCTGACATTTTCAAGATATTACTGTGGTAATATTCATTAAACACAGCCTCTCCACTGCTCGTAAAAACTGGACAGGAGTGAAATATACATTATTTTGTTTTGCACGCTTGCCATGTGGTGGCTCTGTCTCTGCAAAGGAGAAAAAGTGCCCCCACAAACTCACTGCCAGATTTGTCATTGTATTTATAGACCTGGCAAGGCTGATTGAGAGAGGCAATAGAGAAAGCTGTGAGAGGGAACCAAGGAGTTGCTGAGGGAGAGCATAAATGCACAGGGAAAGGACTGAAATGATACAGTGGGAGTGGGGGGAGGGGTGGTGGTGGTTATCAATCAAAACCCTCGTGCATTTACTCTTACGAATAGAGTGTGAGAGCAGGGCTTAAAGTATAGATAGACGTACGCAGTGTGCTCCATCATAAACACTCTCTGTGGTTTAGTTTTTTCTTCTTCTACTTTTATTACCTCTTCTGTCAAATGCATGTGGGCTGCGGTAATGGAAGTGATTGATAACAGCGCATGAAATTAAGCTTTCCTAGTCCGCAACGGCAAGCACTAGCCTACTTGGCCAGTGAGACTAGGCGGCAGATTGTCATTCCCATTCATGAATCAATGCCAATATGCTAGTAGGTGTTGTGAAATTATTAAAAATAAATGAGGATGTTTGAGTGCTTCTCAGTCTGAATTATATTCATACCTCCTTAAAATCCATAGTTGTCTTGATACCTTAAACTGAACACAAAGCAGACATTCAGGTGTATTTTAGCTTGTTGGGAAAAAAGGATCACCAAAAGTAAATAACTATTTGGGCTAAAAATACTAGTTTTTCAATTTTGAAAAAAAATAATAAATTACAATTTTTTAGTCGAAAACGGAATCCAAAAGAGAACAAATTTACTTAGCTGGCTCTAATTAACATGAATTATTTCAGTTGGCAAAACAATTAAAAAGATATACTGGATGTTGTGTAGTTAATAATTGCCTGTATTATATGACTGGGTAGGTTTATGGAAGAATAAACTAAGTGTCTTTTTCCCATCCAAAATATGAAAAGAGTGGCAAATAGTTTTCATACATAGAGAACAGTAGATAGCAGGTAACTTGGCAGCTGTTGAGTGTAAAAGGCAAACAGCTGGTGAACAGTTGTGGCAATCTCCCAGTTAAACATTTAAGCACATCATTATCAGCATTTTAAGGTTGTCACCTCCAGTGTTCAAAAATGTGTCTGGCCTGTCAATCTGTAACACTAATGTTGCCTTCAGCAGCCACAGTGCAGAGCTGTCAGCTTTAGGTGACTTACCAGCAGTTTGTCATTATAACTATGAATGGCTGAATATGCAGCTGTTCCCAATACATAAATGTAACACCACTTTTGAATGTCAAGATGAAAACTGTGAGGGTGAGGAGTGAAATTGATGTTTGTTGCATTGAAAATCTAGGTTTATTTAGATGCTTATTTTTCTCTGACTGACTGTAAATCATTTTGTGTTAATGTTTGGTACAATCCTACAGTATGTTGTTTAATACTATGTAGACATGAAAAGCAGGCTTGTGTAGTTTAATATTTTGAAAATAATTAAAATGGCAATGCAATCATGGTTGGAAAAAAACTCAATTTCAGCATTGTAGTAGTTGCAGTCTTCTTGCATAATTCTGGTATTTTTCTACATGTATGGGGTTATAAAAAAATGTAAAAGCTAGAAAATGTCTTCTGAAATTCAATCAGCAAGCTAGTATTAATTTTTTTAAGTGATTATTTTAGTGCTCTTTATTCCTTCACTGTCTTCCATCTGTCCATTCACCTTCCATGTACTATACATATATGGGACAAGAAGTAAACATCCAGACAAACCTTATAGTAGAAGGACAGAGTGCACATTCATTGAATAAGTTTAAATTTAAATTAATTAAAATAATTTAAAATAACTAGGTATAATAATATAGTTATACTAAATTTACAGCAGCAGTTAATGAGACAAGTGTCTCTTATAAATATGCTTAATGAGGTAAATGTACAAAGTAAATTTAAATACCAGATGGAAATGTAGAAATTTTAATTGCAGATATCCTTTTTACTCTAACCCATTTTTATCCTTATGTGCACAACTCACTTAATTACTATATCATTTCACAAGTAAGTAAGATGCCTGCTGTTGTGTCATCTTACATAATTGCTAGTTCCTCTCTCATTCTCATTCTTGAAAGGTGAGAACCTGCTAACACATGCCTGCCACACACACACAGACACACACCACACAGACAGACAGACAGACACACACACACACACACACACACACACACACACACACACACACACACACACACACACACACACACCTACACACACACACACACACACACAGGTTAGCTTAAATCACTTTTGGGGTATTTACATAGACTCACATTCCTTTCCCCGAGACTTGTTTCTTTTGCACTTTATCTAATTGCTATTTGTGTTTTAAATTAAGCAACTTGTCTTGATGCTCAAATGTACGTTAAAAATAAACTTGCCTTGCTTTGCCTATCCACATCCACTACTTGCCTAACACTGACCCAAAAATCATCTTTTTCCCAATTGGGCACACAGATTTTGTCCACAGTTGGACAAGCCACTCCTAATTAACTGGTCTTTAGTGTGAAATTTGTTCCCAAAAGTAGGCTATGAAAGATATACACACACACACATGCACGCACACACACACACACACAAACCCGTGGCTGTGGAGTTTGAGGAGGGTTCCTGTGGGTGGAGAAAGAAGGATGTAACTTTAGCACCATGCTGGGATCCATCTGCTGTGTGGCCGTCCCCCCGCGGCCTGACCCCATGGATGCTGCTGACTCAAGCTGACATCCCAGTTCGTTGGGGTATCAGGGCACAGAGCACCAGTAGAGTTCAGATGGCTCACAGCAAGGATGGAAGGGCAGTAAGTGTGCTGTCTTTGAACACAACATGTTCAAGGTAGCATCATTTCACTCGAATTTAGACTTTGATAGCAACACTGCTGCATTTTATATGCTAGAATAGGACTACAGAGTGAACCAAAGAGATCTGCAGTGTCATTACCACTGTTTCAATTTCAGTAAAGCTAAGATTTTATTTTATTTTTTAATTTTAGGAACTTCTGCACACAGAAATAATGTAATAACAACAAACTGCTCACTTGATCATTGCTCATCACTTCCTGTGGGCAGAAGATTTCCCTACAGTGGCTGTATGCAACACTGCAATTTCATTTGGGCGTTTAGGGGACGTTTGCTGTGTCTCATTAGTTGGGATTAAGGATGCTCCTCTCTGCACCAGCCCCAATTTGTGATTCAGGATGATGAAACCACATATTGAAATAACATCCTTGCCAAGTGCTGATTTTCAAGGCTGAATATCTTTTCTCTTGCTATCACATCTAATAATCTGTGATAGCATGTGATACTGATAAATTCTGACAAATCAATATATTGTCTTATTAATAAATCTGGTGTGAATTTCACCTGGTGTCAAGTTGATGTTTAGCAAACAACTTCCAGACAGCGTTTACTGAGTCTACAGTAAATAGAACTCAGATTTGTTTACACTGTAATTAATCTACTGTAGGTCAATTTAATATTCTAATACACAACTTTATAACAAGCCAAGATTGCTTGTAAATATTTCACCTCATTATCCCTACATAATGACTCAGCACTGCTGAATAAGATATGTGAAACATGGAGAAACAAAGGCAGAAGCAAGTGAAATGTGTTTGTCAGCTGTTGCGTTCGCAGCTGACTCTAACTGGAGCAGTGTGGAAAGAACCAGAAGATGTTGGCTTTGTGTGCGTCCACGGTTGCCATAGGAATCAGCTAAGTGCTACTGTCCAGTCAACACTGCTATTTTTGACTTAAAAGCCACTGTGAATACATGAAAAAAATCTGTGTATTTTACTGGAAAATGACAATGACTTTTCACAGGCTTGAGAACAGAGATTATCAGTGGAGGAGAACTGAATTATGGCTGAATGTGCAAGCGAGACTCTGAGACTAACTAAGTGAATGTACTATACATTTGTATTGCCATGTGTAAGGCTCATTTTTATTAATTGGGTCATTGTAAGTGGCAACATGAGGGTGTATTCCAATTAGTGGCGTGCTGGTCGCTCAGTCGGCTCAGTCGATTCCTTGAAGTGAAGGATGGAAGCCGGTTGCCATCTGAGAGCTGATTTTTTCTTCCTTTCTGTTTTGATAAATTGATATAAGACAGAATAATAAGATGATCTTTTTGCCACGCTACTTGGCCACACACACACACACACCATGTGCTGACTGAATGTTGTGCTGATGTATATATGTATGCTACAACAGTCTACAGATGTGAGGGACTGTAACTGCCTTGTGTTGCTTTCTCTTTTACACATTTCTTCTCAATATTGGCCTAACACTGTTTTGGATATTTTAGTGTAACTACAATGTATAATAGTGTTTGATGTTTTTACATTATTTAAAGTTTTTATACCAAACATAATGTAAATTGGTGGCATTCTGGAAATTAGAAGGTTAAGTATTATTACATTGAATAAATTAACTGATAAATGCACGCGTTCCAATCATAGGTCAAAACTGAATTAGAAAAGCCACCCGTTGGGGAAACAAAAGATTTGACTCTTATTGCTAAGCTGAGCCAAATGACCTGGCTCACTAAAAAGAGCGGGAATTACTATCACTAATTCCAATCACAGCCTTATAGAAGAGGTTACTATGGAGTCTATGTATGAGAGCAAGAGAAACAGGCAGAGATACCTCACAGGATGAGCAAGAGAAGTAAGATACTGCCTATATGTACAGTACATGCAAATTAGTATGGTTTACTCTGCACAGAAAAAGAGACTGACAAGACACACCCAAATCCATATTTTATAGGCAAGGTTACATATGCCAAAACACATCACCGGTTACAGATGTTTCCTGTTTTTTAGCCCATACGTCTAGCGTGACCACTACCATATCTCACTCATCATACCGAGTTTCTAAATCTGTCCTCGACTTCCTGCAATCCCATGCTACGCCTGCACTATATCCTGCTCTTAGGTATATCTCTGCATGTACTCTTTATTCCTTTACTTTCCCCCCAGAATTAATCTTTGCACGCCAGAGTATCATTTCAGATATTAGTAAGTGAGCATTTGGGTGCCTGGGCTCTGCTGCAGTCTACTGCCCAAATTTGGCTACTCCATCTGACCACCAGTAATGGAGGGCAAATGTGAAAATACAATTTATCATCACCAAAGTCAGACTTTCACTTTCAGTTTAGTTTGTATATCATCATCATTACAGTCTAGGAATGCAATGATGATCTGTCCCTCTTATGATAGCATCACTTTTAGACTCAACTGTCCTTTGTGTTTGTGCTAATTAGCAAATGCTAGCATGCTAACACATTAAGTTAATATATATGGACAAACAGCATTGTTAGCTGATGTTTTTAACATTTTGTTTAAAGCATAAGAGAAATTAGCATGGCTGTAGACTGAGCCTTGGTATGTATAGCATGCAAATAAGCAACTGCGTCTCCTAAAAATTACATTTACGTCCAAATAACTTGCTTTGACATGTACATTAAGGGTAGTAATTGCAGCCAGGATTACTTTCACTTGAAATGTTTTTCCAACCCAGGAAGTGTTCTTTTACTTCATAGAAGATGTAGGACACAGTTAATGTTCTACAACATACATTATTAGGTTTGGGCTACTTAAAAAACTTGGTGAAGCGTAGAGAAAGATTGGTAAAAATAGCTAATTGCCCTTGACATTTTCAATATTTAACCAAGAACATACTTTTCCCTGTAGATTATCCAAGTGTATAAAAATAATCATAAAAACTTAAGTCATGCTTTACTCGCTATGAACTGATATTGTAGAAATTGTACAAATGAAGTAAACTGAACATTTTGCCAGTATTAGATGTTCAGTACGAACATGTTGTGTTGTCAGTAAACAGTTTAGCTAGTCATTAAACATAAGCATTCCTGCTTTATGTTGATGAAAATGTAATCTGAGCAGGGTTATGTGTTTTACAGTATGTATTTGCAAATATAAATTAGCTGTATATAAACTGGAATAAATCTTATATGATCTTGTGTAAAGGAGAACATAATAAGAAATCATGAATACATTGTGCTTCTTTATAATGTGGAGTATAGTGAGTGCCACCAAAGGTTACTTTGTCATGATCCTGTCAAACCCAAGTAAAAAATGCATACATTCTCTTCCTGACTCAACGCTTGGTTTCAGTATCGCAGCAATACAGCATCAGATGTCACAGCACAGTACAGAACATCCAGGTCCGGGAGCTTCAGTTTTACCATCAAATGGAAGTGGGCCTTCAAATGAAATCTTAGAAGAGTGCTATTTTTGCCTTGCCTGTTTGGTGCACTGAGGAAAAAGTGATTCAGGACACATTCTTTTGCTTCAGAGAGAAATATCAGGCTGCATGCACAGTGGGAATACACTGGGAATGTGACACTGAACGTTTTACTCAATTATTAATAGGAAAAAAGCATACTACGAAACTCTGAGAGAAACTATGAAAAAGAAGAAAACAACTTACTGTCACATCCATTTAATAGATCTTTCTAAGTGTGAACGTTTTGTCTCTTCAAACAGGTGAAACTAATCAAATTAATAATGTCACTGTTCCATATTTTGCAGATGTGTCATTTCCAGGTGCACATGCTGTCTGGCACACTTAAATGGAACAGAGCCACCGTTAATGTTATTAGTTACACCTGTGCCTTCGCTACTATGTCAAAATGTCTCCTGTGAGAAAGGGTTGTAATGTTGCTGTGAAAGAGGGTTGAGGGTCACCCAGCTGTCCTCAGGATGGCTCCAGGAGTCCTTGAGAAGGTATTAAATTTGAGGGGGTCCATTAAAGGATGGGCTTGGGGACCAGGGATTTTCTATGGGGTTAACATTAAATAGTTTTAGGGATCCTTGTGGGAGCCCCAGGATTCCCCTGTACCATTTTGAATATCTTACTGTAATTTCACCTGTCTTTCACACATTGTCTTTTCAAATATTTGTGTCATTATTACACACTGCATATACATTTTTTGTTCTTCATTTTCTGTTCAGCTTTCAAACAAAGCACTGGATAATCATATTGTATTTATTTTAACAGGTGTAAGCTGCTGACGTACTCAGAGGACCTTCCTCAGATCTCTGTGGTCTTCATCTTTGTGAACGAGGCTCTGTCAGTCATCCTGCGCTCTGTCCACAGTGTGGTTAACCACACACCAGCACACCTGCTCAAGGAAATCATCCTGGTGGACGACAACAGCGACAGCGGTAAGAACATTAAGTAAAAACAGTATTAGGATCACCACTTTAAGTAAATATTAACTCTGCTGATCAGAGGCCACAGCCAGCTAGTGTGGAGGTTTGATGCAGTTTTTTTGATGCATTTCCTTTTTTGCATAATTTTTTTTCTTGTTTCCAAGTGTATCCTCTCCAACTTTAAATCTTAAAACCTGTAGAGACTGCAGTTACTCATTGTCTAATGCTTTAGGTTTGCTTTTTCAGTTGAGACAGTCAACCTATTTATCATCTTTTGTCTTACCCAGGGGAATCTGAATTGCGGTGTCATACACAAATTAGTTGCTATGTTGTTTTTGGACTCCTGCCAGGGCAGTCAGTCTTCTTATGCTAGAGTTTTTGTGCATACTTGGGTATATACATGTGTGTTGTTGTGTGTGTGTGACACAGATTTGTATGGGTGTGTATGTGTGTTTGGATTTTGAGTAACAGTTGAAGGAATGGAGAACCCCTGAGGGTGGACTCTTGAACACCAGGTTTTAAAATAGCTTTAAAACAAGAGGAAAGAGAGGGGATCGGATTTGTCTCGTCTCCATGGTGATATGGGAAAATGCTTCAGTTGCTTCCACACCATGACGCCCACAGCAGCTGACGATGCCCGTCTCCACATCCCAAAAGCTTTCCTGTTTGGAGAGAGAGGGACAATGAACTAGATTCCAGATGACACTTGGCCCTCCTTCACTTGGCACAGAGTAACAGGCCTGCCTCCCTCAGGCTGGCAGAGGAAAAGGGCGCATGTAAATAACATACTGAAAGACGGCCGAGCAAGAGTCACCACTGGCACATCCCCACTCCCCACTGTGGCTCTAACAGGGTACTATTAAGGAGGAAGCCGTTAAAAGCCAATGAAGAGACAGACCTGGAAGCCAACGCCTCATCTCATTAAGTTGTTTTGTCAGTTTGCCCCACATGTTTGAATTCAACACCTCTCCACTGAAATCCATGATGAGATTATGGCAGTACTGAAATGAACTATTATTTATCTGCAGGAAATCTGTGATACTTTTAAAGCTGGTGTAATCAGTACTTGCTTTATTGACAATGGATCAAATGACTCTGTGTAATGTAAAAGATGTTGCTCATATAGATGAAGATGAGAATTATCATCTGGCTCTGCGGTTCTCTTCAGCTCTACAAAGCGTTTTAGTGACTTTTAATGGTTTGTTTTGCTTTTACGACCGATAACTGAACTGCTTTGGTTCACTCACACCACGCTCATAGCATCGTTTTCAGCAGCAGCAGGCACTTGTTTTCAGTGACAAAGCTCTCATTAACCCACTGCATGCTACCTACCAAACAGTTAGCTACCACCTGGTGAAAATAATGAAGTTTTTAGCAGCTAAAAAGCCATATATTTACCCCAGGCTCATGTTCCAACTCCTGCCTCTGTCACTTCTTTTTTTACAACCTTTGCTGTTAAGTGTCACTCACACCGGGGTTCAACATTGTGTGCCGTGTGCAGTTCACTGACATCATGGTTCATGACTACAAGGTGTTGATGTTTCAGTGCCCACTTGTCTGCTGCTGCTTTTCTTTTAATGAAAGGTCGAAATCAGGTCACTGATGGCGTACCGACACATCCGTCAGTCGTTCATACTGTACGTTTACCAACCGTGACGATAATTTGTGCAGATGTGTGAGCTGTTGGGAGCCACTCCGCTCTGACATTAGACAATTAACATGCAGACTGGACTGCTTGACCTTTTCTGGATGGCTCTGTCTGTCCCCTTTCATTTAAACAAGGCTCAGTAAGATGAGTGGAGGTACAGGCACATTCACTACTGGCATAATGAATCACGCACAGGAAGCATGTTTGCCTTGTCACCGCAACACATTTCCTTTGCTGGGAAAGCCAGTGACATTTATTGGTGGCTGAGAGGTTTGTTCTCAGCACTGGTACCAGTACAATCTGAGCTAAATTCACATGTCCATAGATGAGCTTTAGCTGTGTGTGTGTGTGTGTGTGTGTGTGTGTGTGTGTGTGTGTGTGGCAGGATGACTCCAATTCATTGTGTTGTCGCCATGTTAGCAGCAAGGAAAAGCTTAATGAACCCTACAGAATTCAATTCCAGTAAATACCACCACGGAACTGATAACTTAATGATTCATATAATGAAAACAGGATATAAACTGAGCACCAGTTGAGTACAGCTTGTAGTATTAATTTTCGACTGGAGAAGAATTACTTCAAACATTGCATACATTAAATCAGATGAAAGCTGCTAAATGGAGGATTTGCTCCATAACATATTGCAGGAAATTTGTATTACACAACAGAATGCTTACAAAAAATGATGTTAACGATTCTCAAGTGTTTACTATGATTTTCATATTTTTCCCTAAAACAATCTGTCACCTCCTAATGAGGGGCTGAGAACAATTATGTAAGGAACAAAGAGTATGTCAAATTAGTAAGCGGCATTAGCAGTTAGATATTAAAAAGACACTATTTAATTTGGGTTAGAGAGAGTATCCCTGATGGTTGTTCATAATTTATCTGTCAGTGAGTCAGAGAACATCAAGCACGTGTTGCCAGAGCAGAATTTTACATGAAGCAAATGTAACAATGTGAGGAGTGGGTTAAGGGTGGAGGAGTTAAAAAAGCATATACTAATTTAAAATTTCTCTAACATGCTGGTGCACAGATTATTTGCCTAAATAAAATACACTGTCTACTGTCAATACACATTTCTTAATCACAGTGAGGGGTTTATTGCACAGGACAGCCAGGATGAGCACTATCGTTTTACTTTTCACTACAAATCTTAATATTTAATGAAGATCGCTTGTGGGAGAGTCAGTTTACTCAATAAGTAACTTTACTAGTCTGCTTGTGATCGATCAAAATGATCAGTTTCAGACCTGTTTTCGTATCAGTCCATAAATCCACGTCTGGAAACTCTGAATCATTTGGCCGGTGGTTTGTGCAGTAGAAGTAACATACCGTGTTTGTTTGGCAGATCATACCGAGGTTCCTCTGGGTTATTTTTGATACATATATACTGGTAGTTAGTGAACAGATACGAGGCAAGTGGGAGGATGCACTTCAAGCTTTGCAGCATGTTCTTGAGGTGAATGCGAAACAGTTTAAATAGCCCAAAGCATGTTCAATACCTCTCTACCATCTGTCCTTAACACAGGAGCTTCCATAATCCTCCATTTCGTCAGAGGAATTCATGGTGCTCCTGGTGTGCGCAGTGTACTATGTATTCATTTTAAATTCATAGCATGATGGATAGTTATTTATCCTCTGCTATGTTACACTGCCAGTCCTTTAAAATGTATTCCGCTCTCCATAACTCTCCTCCCATGGATGCAGTCCAACATTTTATTTGCTAGGTTCAGAGGGAGGCCCATAACTTTTCTCCTTCCCAGCAAAGCCCAGTAATTATTACACTCTAATAGCTTTTATCATATTGTAGCTGCGGGGTCGGCTGATGATGGAGTCACGTTGCGCAGGTTCAAAACATGCAACACTCTAAACAGAGCCAAACTGCAAAGTGGCACAATGTAACTTCTAACAGGGAGTAATCCAATGCAGAATGCAGTCAGTATGAACCCCATTATTCATATATTTGTTTTACATGTGATTAGTATTAAATACATGAAAAATGCTAATTTCTACCACCACTTTGTGATGCCTTCATGCCACAAATGAAAGAGGAAAGGCCCAGCTGCCTCATTATGGCCATTTAGGAGGCATTTTGTATTTCAAACATTGTTTTTTTTGTTGCATTTTTGTTCTTCTGTTGAGAGAATATCTACAGAAACCAGGTGGCCAGGATTCAGTGGTTGCTTTAATCTGATGTCAAATGCGAAGGACACTGCTTCCAAATGTACCCTCTTTTCCTGCAGCACTCACTGTGAGACAGAAAACGACTGCTGACAATCTCTCTGCTCACTGCATCTCCTCAGTCACACAGACAAGGGATTAGATTGCCATTTTTTTTTTTTTTTTTTTAACTTTCACTGCCTGATTTATGTTGCAAGTCAAAGTCAGAAGCTAGGTGTTGCTCAGAGCCTGTGCGCCACAAGCGTCCTTATTAATCTCTCCCTCAGAAAGTGGAACGCTCAGCAGTAACCTAGAGGAGAAGCTCAAACAGTCGTCTATACTCCAAAGAAACACAGACAGCAATTTGTGCAACTGGCTGTTTACCCAACAAACTTTGTTTCTGGTGATGACAGCCAGCCTCATCTGTGAGAGCAGAGGAGGGAAGATGTTATAATCCTGCTGGAATAAACATTGAATGGTGACACTGTACAGTAACCTTGAACATTGTCTCAGTTAGGATAATCAAACGAATGCTGCTTTTACTTGATATATACATCTAGTTTGAATTAATGTCATGAGTTAAAAGCACATCCAAGCTGCCAAAGATCAAAACATTTTTCTGCAAAAGTTCTTGCTTATTAGTTTGGTATCTTTTTTCCAATTGCTCTCAGTTCCTCTCAATATTTGGAGCTGCTAATAACCATCAGTGCTGAGCAGCAATGTGTTACTTAGTAGAGCTTTACAGTAATGCAATCACTTTGAGTAGTGATTACTTTGACAATTTGAACATTGAATTGTTCGCATAGTTGATCAATTTTGTCTGGCTGTGTTTCTGTTACACACACACACACACACACACACACACACACACACCAAAAGCAAAAGTTCAACTCTCCACAATTTGAGTAAACTTTGACCCCAATACAATGACCTCTACAACTGGGATTATGGTAGTGTCGTGACGTGGATGTTATGGCAACAGTTTTATCCTAGATAAGAATGGTGGAAAAGTTCATTTTGTGCTTCCTTGAATTATTTAACTCAAGCATGTCGAAATATATCAGAGAGAGCAACGATACCACGTTAGACTATTGATATTTTGCTTAATTACATACAGAGTTGGTAACACCCTAGTTAGCCATTTTGTGCTGCTCCTCTTATATCTGGTCTGAAAGCACTGTTATTGTAGCTTGGTGGAAGAGGCTGAAGAAGAGAAATCTCACATGTATTCAAAAATTGTCTGAATTATTTGTTGTGTCCACTAAGTTTGCTAACGTTGAACCTACAGGCAGGAGTCGCTAATGTTCCCCGGGTCCTATATTCCCCGATCGTGGCTAACTCGGTTGCTAGCTCAGCGGCTAACTCCGCTGTTAGATCGGCTGCTAGCTCGGCTGCTAGCTCTGCGGCTAATTCGGCTGCTAGCTCGGCGGCTAACTCATCTGCTAATTCGTCGACTAAGTCAGCGGCTAACTCAGCTAACTGTAGACGGGATCATCCCTATGTTCCCCGGTCACATACAAAGCGGGGAACATAGGACCCGGGGAACATAGGACCCGGGGAACATAGGGATGATCCCTACACTGCTGTGTCAGGGGGCTAACGTTACGCTAGCTGTGTGGTCAGTAAATAGCCTGCCTCCAAACTATAGGCTTCTCATTTGTAGTCTTGTTTTGCATTATCCAAACAGTGAATATTTGTTATTTAAAGTCAAATTACTTTGTCTGTTGTAGTTAGTAAAGGAAATACTCTTTCATTGAACAATGTGTAATGAGTGATTACATTTTTCAAGTTATTTGCGCAGCACTGGTTAACATCCTGTGTACACTTTTTTTTTTTTGTAGCTAAATGGGGAAAATAGCCCAAACAATTGCCCAAACAATTGTTAAAATGAACACTTATTTTCAAACAGCCCTGTAGACTGCACTGCAAGGCAGTTTTGGCATTATATTGGGTTATAATATAATATAATATAATTGGGTTCTAAGAAACACAAAATCATCTCCTAAAGCTGCCTGTTTAATGTGCTCACACTGCCATTTGGATGTCACTTAAATGAGGATTCTCTCTAATCTGCCCTTCTTTCAGTGGAGCTGAAATTCAACTTGGACCAGTATGTGAACAAACGCTACCCAGGCCTGGTAAAGATTGTGAGGAACAGCAAGCGGGAGGGCCTGATCCGAGCCAGAATACACGGCTGGAACGCGGCCACGGCTGCTGTCGTCGGTTTCTTTGATGCTCACGTCGAGTTCAACACTGGCTGGTAAGAAAAGGTCATGTTTGAGGCAAGAGGGTATAAGCTGTTCCTGTGTCCTTTCACACCTTTGCAATTTGCTTTTTATGTTTCAGTACAGAGGGATGTCATGTAAGATTATTATCGTTGAAATATGCTGTTTAGTCTGCCTTAAGCATTTAGAGGTAGTGTAAGACATGTTCTAACTGAGGCAGCACTTTTTTTTAGCAGGGTGACCCTTATTATTAGTGAGAGTTCATCATTAATAGCCTATGCTCTCCCTTTTGCATCTCGTTTTAAATTGTGAGTAATGAGGTTTGGTTAGAGCCGAGTGCAGAGACATATTAAATGACACTACCTTTCCAGAAAATATAGTTAGGACAAGAAAGAAACAGCCAAACACTGTGAAAGACGAAAGTGAGTGTAATTAAAGAGGCAGTTCAAATGTTCGACATTATTTTATTATATTTCTGGGTTTACTTTGCAATATGAAATTACTTTTGGGGGTCTCAGTCCAATGTCTACCTGCTGTTCAAGTTTACTGACAAACAAGTCACTCAAACACATGTAAATGACACCTAATTTGAGCCTGTCGTAATGTCAGTGTTTGAAGATGAAGTGTAGCTTTTGTTCCTTGGGAAAATGCCTGGGAGGCAGCAGGGGGACGGGAAGGGATAAAGGAATGAAGGAGAGGAGGGATGGATGAGGAAAGCGCAGTGAAACATTTCGCTCATAAATTGTTTACAGTGCCTGAATGCAACTCAGATTTTTTGGCTAACTCAATACTCGGCGTGTAAACAAGATATGAATCCATTATTTGCATATGAACTTATAATGCGCTCTAACACAATTTACCACAAATATCACATCTCCTCTTGTTAGTCAGTCAAATTGAAACACATCATCGTATACACACTGCTACAATGAGATGATCTCACTCTTAACTGCACATTTCAGTTCTTGGCTCATAATCAACAGATTCAGACTTAAAGCACCACGAATTTCAATGAGGCAGACTCACCAGAATATAAACAAACAGGCTTATAGGCTGCAAGGACGTGGACAGATAGTTTTAATAATAAATATTTAGACATTTGGCAATACATTTTCATCAGTTTTAATCCTCTTAGTTGTGCAGTGCAGGATAAAGTTAAACGTGTGCAAAGGTGTTATTTTCTCCTCATTATCTGATATTAAAGCCTCATTATCTGATATTAAAGCCTCATTATCTGATATTAAAGCGTGGCTCTTGATGTGACAATTGACGGGAATTTGATGAACTGAAATTGGAGATCATTTCTAAAGTGTATGCGCTCAGATTTTTGTCAATAGCTTTCTATTTTTTTCATAGACACTTGCAACCAATTTTCACCTGGACCTGCCCCCATTGTATGTACGACATCCAGTGAGCTGTTATACACAGTTTTTTGTCAATACCTTTCCCACTTCAACTTTACATTCATATGGGCCTTATCTTTGTGCTTACACAACCTTCAGCGTTTTAAGAAAAATCCAAAGCAACCATGACTCTATATTTCCACCTGGACCAATTATAGTTACACAATATTTATGTAGATTTACTTTAGATTCTTTCATTTTAAAAGGTAGAGTTTAAATACACAACAGGATTTGACATGATGTTATTTTGTATATATGTTATTATCAGAAAATAAAGATGTCTGGGTGAGGGTAGTTAGAGTGTGGGAAGGTTTTTGTATAAATATGAATTATAATACAAATACATGTATAAATTTTTTTGGGAAACAGACTAATAGAGATACTGGCTTTGACACTGCCATGCCAACATATTAGGCCTTACAGGTTGAAAACATGAGAACAGGGTATTGACATGCTAGCTTTAGATTGACTGTATCAACTGCGTAGTATATAAGCATCTCAGTGTTTCTCTCATAGACATGAAAGTGTGACCCTGCCTATGAAATAAATGAAGTATACACATAGTCCACCATAGATTAGTCAGCCATTAACCACCAAGCACAGTGACCTTCTGACCCTTAAAAACAGATGATTTAATGTACCTCCATCACTTCCTCTCGGCAGACTGTTTAATAGCATGAATGGTAACATCAGGCCTGCAGGCTACAATGAGAGCCAACCATCCGCACAGCCAACATGCAGCGCTCAAAAAAAAAAGAAAAAAAAGAAGTTGCATCATTACCTAGGTGCATTACAGAAGATAATTGAGGCCCTGGTGGTTCCTTCATCTGTTTCCCCATCTGTTCTTACTTAAGTGTAGATGTACCTCTCATGCCCCCATATAACCCCTTCACCTTTTGTATAGGTTTCCTCCTCATCAGTTCTCGTGCTAGCCCCTCACTCACCCCCTGTTTTACATGCCGAGGCTGTGTCGGCATTTCCTTTGATTTACTTCACCTGCTGCCATCATATCTTCTGTTCCCCCCTTACCATACCCTCACCCACATGCCCGCCTCCATCTTCCTTTGATAACTGACTGCCTTCATTTTTCGTTCGGGTGCTTTTTAGATTTGCTTTTGCATGAGGATATATTTACAGGAGTCAATGAAAAGTAGAGCAGAATCCCTGTGATTTCTGGTTAAAGAGATATAGCAAAGCGGGAGATGACAGACATTTTCAAGAAGCCTGCTCATGTTGCTTAGATTTCTTCTTCTTTGTGTGTTGATTTACATTATCTACTGTATGTGTGCCAACATTCTCTGCTGCTCCTTTATTCAGATAGATTCACTCGTGGTATCTACACTATCTATTTGCTACAATGGAAGAAGACCCCTATTTATCATAATATGATTATTCACCATGGCACATACAGTGATAAGTGAGATGGATGGTTCCTCTAAATGTTGTGGTGACTCTCCCTCAATGACCTTGTGCACGCTGCCTGTGCATACTGAGCCAGAGACAATGCTGCCAGCTCTCAGCTGCAGTGGTGTGATTCATTGGCATGGCTTCCCCCTGGGGTGCTGTACATTTGCAGCTGAAATGTATTGCTGTTTCGCATTACTGTTAAAGCAAACATAATTGTATCATACTGTATAGTGCACTTGACAGCTGTTTCCCATTCCCTTACACCATGTCGGTTTATGAGGAGTTAAGAAGCGGGTGGTTTTCACCAGAGGAGTGATGGAATCTGATTTCCATGGCTTTACTCTGCCTTAATATGAGGATATGAAATAGTTGCCTATCATTGATGCGGTATTGCATCAGCTAAATGCTAGCAATCCATCTCCTCCAGTGCTTCATATCCATCCATCCCTGTGACAGGGGTTGTCCATTTTGCTCCAAACGGGACCCGTTTTCCTGCCCTCGCTCTGTAAATAAACAGGATTAATGGCAGGAAATGGGAGCGTGTTGTAATTAGGACCTACTGTATGCCACACTCGAACCACACGGATGCAGAGGGGAGGCACAGGGAAATTGATATTTATTTGTTTTTTTGAAACCCTGGCACAGTAGCTATCTCAGGTTATTAACGATTAATGATTAGCAGTGTGGCTTCTGCTCCCTGCTGAGTGTGTGCTGGAGATAAGATTGTCATTGCGAGGAGGTTGTAATGAAATACATGCTTCAGAAAGCAACACTTTGATGAATGTTGAATGCTCCGCTGCTATGTGACCTGGTGAGTTTATCCAGGAATAAGACAAACTGGTGGAATTCATAATCTTCCACCTCCTGTAATTATGAAATATGTAATATTTGTCACATCCATATTTGATATTAGTTCCTTTTTTAATATCTATCTGCTCATTATGCCACACAAGTGCAACAGTATTATATTCACTTTAATGGTACATCAATTTCAGGGTTCTTGAAGGCTGAGGAAATATTTTTTTAACCTAAAGTAAATCATGTTTTTACTTTCGCTCCCTGTGTCTGTCTGTCTGTCTGTGTTTATATCTGTCTGGAGATGAGAAAAGAGGCAAAGCAGCCATATTGAGTGCTTCACAGAGCACAAGCCAGGCAGACCTCCAAAACCACAGAAAAGACAGAGATTTATGCCGCCTTTACATTTGTATCATATCAACCACATCCTGAGCAAATGCATTTAGAAGTAGTGTGGAATCTAACACTGCACCGTAAGAACCTTTTCCAGTTCATGCGTCCGCATCTCCCCATCTACTTCAAAAAGCCCTGACGCCATAATGAATTGAAATTCTGCATAGATACCTTGACTGTCTTTGGATCCTGCATATTTTATGGGAGGCAGGAGACTGGCCAATATTAATATGTGCTCTACACATGTCTGAGCAGCTCTGCAAAACAGCCAGCCAGGAGGACTGTGGAAGGCCTCACATTTAGAGAGATTTAATGCGCTTAAAAATGGCTCAAGGCAATGCAGGCTTAGATTCTTCTCAAAGAGACATCACACAAACTCCGTCATATGCACATGCATGCTGTATGCATTTGTTCAACACTTATTCATCCTCTCACATTAATTATTTGGGTCATCAGTGAACGCTGCATATACCAAAAATTGAATTTCTCCCTGCAAGGGTAGCTCACATGTTCTGCTGTGTTGGGTCCAGGGCAGAATTAAAGGGCATCTTATTTTAGACATCCAGGGCCCTGCTGCACTTGGGGCATAATTCTGAGTGCAGTTAGATCCCATTATCAGATAATTCTCTGCTCCAGAATCATTCCAAATTTAAGATCCATTAATTTAAATTTAAATAAAAAATGTAACCCCCCAAAGGAGAGAGCTGCTGGGTTTTTTTTAATATTAGCACCAGTTAAAGGTAGGAGACATAGTGAGAGTTGAGTTAATCGATGTTGTCAACATGTATTCACAATATTGGATGAGTCATCAGTGGAGAAGAAGGTTATACTATTGTAATCGGGAGCTGAGTATGATTCATTCCGATGTGGATGGATAACCCTCTCGATATTATGCAGATGGAATGGCAGATACAGGCAGAGGAATGACACAGGCTCCTCTGTCAAAACCAGATGTGTCCTCATTTCCAAAGCGTCTCTATCTCATAAGCTTCATGGATCCCTGAGGTACAAGAGCTGCTAGCTGGCTCAGGGGTGTTTTGGGGGTTGCAAAGGACACAGGAAGATGACTGGAAAATGTGCAGAGGCAGGGACAGCAGAGCAGCAAGACTTTAGCTACAAGTCAAGAGAATTACTACGTTAAAGCTAAAGGTCTGTTTCAGTGCATACTCAGAAACTGTACACAACACAGCGTGACCTTCATTCAACAAGGTTTGCTCATACTGCCCCTCTCAATAATGAAGTGACACTTGGAGTGGAATAACTGTAGGGTGGCTTTGAAACTATTTTCTGAAAGAATTCTCAATATTACAACCTATAGCAATAAAAACACAGAAATGATTAATTTATCTTCAGAAAGTAATGTTTAACTGTCAGATTTATTTTATGATTTATTTAGCAGCATTTTTCTATACACTCTATATGAGGATATAGTGCAGTGTGAATACTCTCTATCAACGCCACCATTTGACATATTTTCATTGACAGTGAAGATGCAAATATTTCAGTAAATCAAGATTTGCATTCTTTTCATCCAGCAGATCAAGGTAGCCTATTTGAATGTGGAAATAATTCCATCTTCAAACACCAGACGCAAGTTTTGCCAAAGAGGACACAAACAAAGAGGGTTTGAAAGTGCTATGTAGCCCCATATGCAGCATTACTTGCTAGTTTATGTTTAGAAATCAACAAAATTACAATCCATGGCTTCTTGGAGTATAATTGCATAAAATGTGTAATTGTTAAAGTGAGATTTCGTTTGGGGAACATGCAGAGTATACCGAGCCCAGCTACAAAGAGAACAGTTCATTGTTGCTGTTCAGAATGCAATCATGAAGATTTAATGGTGATGAATTGAAGTGATATTGATTTCATGGCAGGCTGCTGATAACAGTACAATTTAGTAAGTGTGGTTTTTGTGACTTGTGGCCATCTATCTGCTGTATTTCTTAAACATTTTGAAGTGTTTTAGATTATAACCATTATCCCAGTGGCATGGATGAGGTCTTTCATATGTTACCATGCTATTGTATAGGTATAAGTTAACAGTTTGAGAAATAAACTCATTATTTTTTTTTGCAGTGAGCTAAAACCAGAAGGCAATTAGCTACATAGAGGTAGTTTGGCTCTTTACAAAAGTTGAATAATCCACTTTACCAGCAGCTCTAAAACTCACTAATTAACAAGTTATATCTTTGGTTGAATCCACACAAAAATACCCCAAAATATCTACCCATTCTTTTAAAAGTGAGATGCCTCTGCAGTAATTATTACTTTGTATTTTTTTTTCTTAGAAAGATCATCACTTGGAGGTCATACTCGGCCAACCCACCGTTGAGCTCATATGACATCATAGTTAAGACAGAAGAGCCATCTGCTAGCCTCTTAGGATGGAGGCTGTAGTACTTTTAACAACCACTCTCACGTTATTAAATAATGGCTTTTTCGAAGCACTGCTTCATATTTTACTGATATCATCGTCGCATATAGTTCAATTTGGATCCATTCCCTCAGTACTTTCTGTCCCCTACCTTCACGTGATAAGTAGTAATTTTGCTTTTGGAAGATAAATGGGTTTCACTTTTTGAAGAGAAGTAGATGGGGAGGGATGAAGAAAGTTAGTGGGTGGAAAGACAGAGGGAAAGTTGGAGTGTGGGAGTGTTCTTGAGAGATACATTTATCATTTTATAATTGCAGCCTCCTTTTTTTAAAATTTAGAAGTATATCATATGAAGAATTGAGCATATAAAGAGTTGCTTTGAAGATATGGTGGAGATGATCTTTCAGCATGAGGAATGGGGGAGATTATACAAATGTATAATCTTCCTTATTTCATTTATATCGTTATTTTAGTTTCTAACTGATGAAAAAAACGTATAGTGCAGACACACTGAATCCGGCGATGACACATCTGGACACACTGGACATACTGGACCACCCAATGCTTTGACCGCTGGTGAAATGGTGGGTGATGTACTGCAAATTGGGCGGTGCTTGCTCTGCTGTTTTCAACATAGCAGCTGCATCACATAAGATCTCATTTTACAGCAACAGTACGCTAAAGTATGATTTTGAAAACTGGTTGAGATGATAAAATTCTGCCATGCCGTCAAATCACTGGCTGGATCTCCTGCTCTCCATAGGAAATGAATGGAATCCGTTAACTTCTCATAACTCTGAATTGAAATCTGAACATTTGTTGTCATTACCCAACAAGCACTGAGATGTTGATTGACTGTTCTTTAAATATACAATCAAGACATGCCGTTAAGGGTTCAAAAATGGTTCCAAAACTGAAGTTGTGTCAATGTTTGGGACGTTACCTGCATGGACCAAAAAAGCAAGTATGCATGGTGATGTCCACACAGTCCATACACCCAAATACCTACCAGATGCCCTTATAACTGTGCTTGCACAGTTAAAATGGGGCCATTGGTGTGCTAGTGAGTGGCTATATGAAAACCAAACACTGTCTTTGATCAACTCAATCTAAACTACAGTACACATGTCCATCACAATACAAGAGCATTTTTCAGCAGGTGTATTGATGTGTTTGTTTAATCCATACACGAATGTGAAAATGACAAGTTGTGGTTGTACAGAGAGTTACAGTGTTTCTTGGGAAACAGCAGGGCACAGTGACTTTCTAGAATCTTAGTTTCAGCACATAAATCCCCATAAAACCTCAAATAGTTGTTTTTAGTTTTTTGTCTACAGAATAAACAAACAACACATGCTGTGGTGAGCTCAGACGTGCCGGTCAGCAGATTTTTATTTAAGCCCCCCCCCCCCCCTCTGTCTCAATGCTGGGCTACTCATGTCCAGGCTCTAGCTTTATACTTAACAGACATGAAAGAGATATCAATCTTTTTATGGGTTTTGAAAGTGAGTGAATGCATTTCCTTCAATGTCACACTCAGTGTTGACTGTCATATCAGTGTCAGCCAGTGGTCTTGTAGGTGTGTAGGTGAGGGTCTGGACACCAGCTTCTTTATTATAATTGAGCTAGACGAAATAAGCTGCGGAACTGTGGCATCTAGAGAAGACATGTTGGGTTTGATGCTATCTCAGTCCACAGACTCAGCACCAAGCGCTAAAATGCCCCATGAACTAAGACAAAAAGTATTAAGGTTAGGACTGATATTCGCCCATAATATTTGAGAGTTTCTCCTAAATTGGTCCATTAAGAGCTACTCTTAGCCTAAGGAAGTTTCATGAATACAACTTCTGCTCTCCATTTGATGTGCTCTAACAGAATGTGTGCCAGCAAAAGCAGCCCCCGAGCAAAAGCCACGAGATGAAAAATGCGGCAAGCTTTTGGAGCAAGGCTAACTTGTAACTGTTCACGCAGTGGAGGGAAAGGAGAGGGGGGGGGGAAAGAGTGGATAGTTTTCCCAGGAGCAGACTAAGCCTCTCTTTTCACTTGATGTGTTTTGCTCTATCAGGTTTTACCTCTTATCAAGTCTCTTGCTGGGATAAGTGTCACATTTTGACACTTCGTTTTCATGAGCAGCAGATATAAAATATGATATGATATTATTTGTTGTCCCACGGAAAATTCATTTCGCAAGACCTTCACATCATAAACAGTCGAGGGAGGCGAATCCCGGCAATCGTTTTGAATGTTGAATAAATGCTGATTCGACAGACTGCGTCGTCGCTGAGAACCCATGTTAATGCAGCGCCGGAGCGAAATTTGAGATGACATCTGTAGTCGTTTATAGCTGCTCCTGGCATCATCCTAAGGAATCAGGATCACAGTAAATACCTTTGCGATATTAGGTTCAGTGCCACAGTGTGTTTAAAAAAATATTTGGGTTGATATCCTGCGCCACATTCACAACTTTCAAAGCAGCATTAGCATTCAGTAACATTATCCACCTGTTCATTCCTGACCAGATTTATTCATTCTAACATTGTTGCAATATTAATACTTCAAACCTCTACAGAGCAGAATGAAAATATGCACCATTTTATTATTTGCCCTGTAGCAGACCGTTCTCTTCTCACTCTCTTTTTTTCACCTTTTGCAACTGTGCGGTGAAGCTTCTGCATACTTTATGTAGAAAGTCAGCTCTTAACTACTCTCTCTTTTTTTCTCTTTTTCTTTTTTTTTTTTTTTTTTGATCCAAAGGGCTGAACCTATTCTGACCCGGATGAAGGAGGATCACACCCGCATCATTCTGCCCGCCATAGACAACATCAAGTACAACACGTTTGAGGTGCAGCAGTACGCTAACGCCGCCCATGGCTATAACTGGGGGTTGTGGTGTATGTACATCATCCCTCCACAGGAGTGGCTGGACAAGGGCGATGAGACAGCCCCTATCAGGTGAGGACCTCGGCTGGTGAACAGCGTCCATTATGGATGAGGATGTTTGATGAAATATGGATAGCCTCGGGATATGACTTATTCATGTGTGGAAGCATCAAACTAAGGTACTCTGAAGTCTGATGTGCCACCCAAACACACAAATAAAGCCTGCGTAGAAAGCTGTCTAATTACCATGATGAACATCTCTATTTTGATGCAGGATCATGAGGCCACAGCGATGCGGTGTCATTAGTGTAATTGTGTGTTGAATATGAGCAGGGCATTCCATTATACCACCGCCGATTGGAGGACAGCTCTGGCTTGTATCACGTTTCTGTATAATCCTAGAATTGTGTCCTTTGTAAAATCATTTAGGATTTCAATAGGCTGAAGAGCACAGTAGTGTTGTATTGCACTGAAAGAGTCTAATGTTGCAATCAACATCTGTTTGGCTGCAGTAACACTATCTATACAGTCCATAAAGCAGCCATAAAAGATTGAATTATCTGCAGACGGGAGCTTACTGTCATACTCACCGCTCTGAGTTTCTCTTTGTTAACAGAAATACTGTTTTCATTTACTCAACTCGCTTCAACTTTGCCGTTTTTTCGATCGATGTTAAGTTGCTGTGTACACTTACTGCACTCAACACTTACTGCAGAAGTTTCATATGAAAAAATCCAGAGGGGGACCATAATATATATTTTTTGTTCCTGAGTAGTAAATGTTATTTCCTATTTGTTCATGCTTAAAAATTATAGAATTGCTTTTGTCACCTGGGCAATCACATTTTGAAATTGAACTATTTCCAATGGGATACCAGCTAAATTTGCATGTTTTTATTCACCTAAAGTCATGAGTCAAAACTAACACCCATTATAACCTAGGTTATACAAAAGTGACCACAAAAGATTTAGAAGTAATTTTTTGAGATTTACAATTATAGTGTAAATCACTTTCACAAATCAGCCCCCGAATATAGTCTCCATCATCTGGTAATTCACATGTTGTTTTTTCTGACTTTTTTGCATAAGTAATTAGAAAATAACACTCACTACTGAAAAACAAGTGAACATTTGTTACACGGTGTAATGCCCTTTGAGCTGGCTTTTAGTGTGAAACATCTGTGCAGGAAGTATTGATTATACAAATGTTAAATGATTGAAAGACAGGAAATAGGCAACATATCGTCATAATAAAACTACCACATAGGTCGATTGTACCTGCACTCAAAAATGACCCTCAGGAGCATTTTCAGAAAGACTCATAGGAGCTCAATATGACAATTTCCGGAACAGTTACAAATAACAAAACAAAAGAAATCTATGGTGAGATGAAGCTGTGGTGAAGGTCTGGTTAAGTTTAGACAAAAAAAACATTTGGTTAGAGAAATTTCATGGTTTGGGTTAAAGATCACTTTCTACCTTCCTGGATTCTACACCACAACAAGGTTGTGTTAGTGTTACAGGTTATTTTTTTAAATGTCCCGACTCGCAGTTGGAAACATGACACTCACCGTTGGATAGGGGAAGTGAACATTGGCTTCCTACAGCTCAGTCATCTTCATCATCTAACTATCCTGGTTTCACCCCACCTGCCTCCTCCTAATATGGCAAAATGTCACCTTATATTGACATCATCCGAACTGCATCACTTTCCTGGGTCATTATTACTATGGCTACTTGATGCCATACATTTAACGAAAGGTTTTTTCCACATTCATTTTAGACTTATGTTGTTGTTTTTTCAGGACCAGCTGAGAGAGAGACAGGGAGATTTGATTTTTAAAACACCTACATTTTTCAATAAATAAGAGCAGTATCAACATAACATAATTATCAGATTAAACAGACAGAAATAAAAGCAAAACAAACTAATAGTTATTAATCAGCAGAAATGGAGGGAAAGGGAGAGAGAGAGGGAAGTTCAGCAGCAGTATGGCATAGCTCTGAAATTTGTGCTTTGGAAATATAAATTATGTTGAGTTTATTAGTTAACAGCAAGAATTTGCAATAACAGCAAAAACAGCTTATTTAAACCAGAGCAGATCAGAAACCAGTGAGGCTTCTTTCTAAAATGCAAGCAAATATTTTTTATAAGAACATTAAAAGTTAGGAATAAAAGCCTGCTCCTAAAAGCCTGTCATTTCAATAGACTGAAAGAGAAAGCGCACAGGATTACAGTATGTATTGCATGTAAAGGGTCTTATACTCCAGTCAATATCTGTTCAGCCAGGGTAAGCTGCTGTTACACTACAGACGCACAGTGTAGATTGTGCTTATGGTTACAGTATAAATGTGCATAAAGAAGAACAGTTTCCTGCATTTTAAAGGTGTCAGAATTGTGATTTGTTTGTCTTTTCTCATCAGTGTGAACAGTAAAAGACAAGAAGTCACAATCTGAGAGTGTGATAGTGTCAGATTATGAAGCATGCAGCCCACCAGCCTCTTCTGTTCGAACACTCAAATCAGAAATGGTCAGCAGTGCTACAACAATAGGAAAATCTTCAATAGAGAAGATTGCCATAATTTTGTTGCCACGGCAGCATGACTGAGCCTGCAAGAACATGAATGCACAGTAACAAAGAGAGAGAGAAATGGAAAGAGCAGGAACTGGAATCTGCTCAAAATCAGCGGGGGAGGTGTAGCTGTGAAAATACATGTGATGTGTTTTACTTGTCAGTGTTCAATACCTCTGTTTTTGCTTTATTTTACAATAGATATGAGCATGAACATGTTTTTTAAAAAACAAATTAAAATATCTATTCACAATTGAGACTGACGTCCCGCAGTGTGGTTATGCCTATTAAAATATCCTTTAACAAAACACTGCTGTTGCTTTCCAAGTGCACGGTTTACTCTAGCTGCCCCTGAGCTCTGATCCATCTGATGAAATGCATAAATGCATGGCTCTCAGTAGGGTATGCAAGAAAAGAAATGGCTCTGTGAGAATGTATGAAATATCATGACTCACGTATACACACTTGCAGGATCTTATACTGTAGTACAGCCATTTAAACACTTGTGAAGGACACCTTGACCGTAACTTCTCGTGCTGCTTACCGTGGAGGAACTACAGCTATAGATATTTGTTTCAGTGTGGTAAATCTAAATCTGGCGCAGGAGCCAACTATGCGAGGTCAAGCCAGAGCCAACATGAAGGAGCTCAGCTATTGGTTTTCATCTTTTCCATATTCATGGCACTGCTGGATTGCAAATGTTGCTGTGGGCCTGCTGCATTGCCACTGCATTCAAGTTCAGAACTAAAGGTAAAACACCCTGAAATGTGAATGGATTTAAAGTAGGATGCTATTAAACTTTGTCAGAAAAAGTAAAGTGAGCGAACAATGGCCTCGACAGCCTATGGTCAGAACCACTCAGAATTTTTTTGATACCCATGGAAAGTCACAAAACACTTCAGGGTCAGCAATAGAGCAGCAGCCAGATCCACATTCTAGTAAAAGGAATCGCTAAGGGGACATTATCAATAAGGAAAAGATGTTACATTTGAGGGAATTAACTATTTTAAAAGAAGAAGATTTGAAACAATCAATGTGAATTGTGCCAGTATGTGTGTCTCACTTAGAACTTCTCATTTGGGATTAATTAGAGTACAAACAGATATCACAACATCAAGACAAGCCAGGAGAGTCTAAACAGTCATACTTACAATTTAAGTGAAGGCGAGCACATGAATAAATTAGTAGCTTCTCTGCCAGGTTGTTTAAGAGCGAATAGCCTAATCAACTCTAATATTATGATTGAATATCTGAGGCTGTACATTAGCATAGGGGAGTTATTATGCCTTAACTTTGTTCAATTGATACTAACCTCATCAACAGTAATCAGGATCAGGTCATTTTGATTGTATTTGTATCACTTCAAATGCTGCATTTGACCAAAGCTGCAAACATGAAAAATAAACCTGATGCTTGAGGCCAGAATGTTTTCAAATATCCCAAAATACTATAAGCTAAAACATTCATAGAGTCTGTCTTATTCTGACCAAAAACTACATTCCAAACCAGAGTTCTATTACCTCACTCGGCCCAGCACAGGGTAAGCAATAACACTTTCATTTGATACACGGTATCTCATACAAATAAATAACATGATGACGATTTATACTCGGGACCAAAATATTGGATGTCTTATGATAGCTCTGTCAAAATCCTGTATTATTTTGTATTGACTGGTGGACTTAAGATAGGAGAGAGATAAGACAACAGCCTCAGACATTGCAGAGCTGGTTTCTGTTCCCCTATTGACACTCTGCTGCAAATGGACAGATCGCCTCAAGGGCCAGCTAAAGTGTGTCGGATGTGTGGATTTCTATTGGAAATCATTCACCCACTTGTTTCCTCAAGGTTTTTTACCCATCAACAACAGAAGCTCTGTGGCCATTCTGAGCTCAATCTCAAAGCCATTTCTGCCTGTTTGGACACATTCAACAACAAAGAGAATAGAAGGGTACAAGAGGACACAAGAACTGCCACATTCTGAGAGTATAGAAAATTGCAACAGTGGTGGAGGTTTGAAGTAAAAGCTTTTTTCTTTGACAAGCACAGCAATTATTGACAGGGACAAAACAGGATTGTAGAAATTAGAATTTTGGACCAAATAACCTGGAGAATGTGTGGAAAGAGTCACACACTGAAAGTCTGTAAATTCCTGAAATTAGCATCTATTGAAGGCTTAAATTACTTTCAAGAAAGAAAAAAAAAAGAAAGTCACAGCATCACTCTTGTTTTGTACAATACTCTCTTCAGTCACTACTTGGGTGTGCTTGAGGAAAATTCTTTGATCTAAGCATCATGCTTAAGCAATTACTTAAGAAAGATGTATTAGGTGTAAATGTATATGAAGGAGGGAAGAGAAAAGGATTATGAGCTTTTCATGGCTAAAAGGATGTTAAATGAAAACATAGAATTACTGGTAAAGAAACATCTAATTGGACCATAGGCATTATTGCACTTTAAATGTGTGCAACAATAAATTATGTGTGTCATTCTAGATCAGGAATGTCTATATGATGGAGTGTAGGTCCTCCATAGTGGCTTTGATGGATGGATGGATGGATGGATGGATGGATGGATGAATGCTCCAAGGGCAATCTAATTTGCACAAATAGAGCACAAAACACATCAAAGCGTCAACAGCCATACAAGACAAAAACCATGATTAAAAACATAATTAAAGAAGCATCATTTGGGTAATAGATAAAAACATAAAGTGCAAATTCAGTGAAGTGTCATGTGATCAAAGCCTGTTAGGCAGCTGAATACTGCGTGGGACAGCTAAATCTTTAAAAAATATATCTTTTAGTGTATTCATCTTGTTACATTTGTTCTCATATCTTACTTGAAGCATCAGGACTTTTACAGAATTTGACCTTTTTATATGAGAGGTCACCGACAAGCCAGATGTCAGGTTCAAAAAACAGATTAGACAGCAAAGTCCTCATCTGGGCGCGAACTAACCCATCTCAAATTAAAGTGTTTATCTTGCCAAATTGTATACGTGTATCAGATGTTCATACTGCATACTTCAAGCAAATAATCTGGGGGCCAAAGTTAAGGGGTGTGAGGGACGGATGAGCCCCGCAGGCTGACCATCTGTACACTAAAAATAACTATCCCTAATGACACTAAATGAGAAATCCACTGGAGGATTTCACTGTCAATCTGTGGTATCCTGTATATTCCAAAACTTATCTTGTGACAAAACTCTTCTGATGCTCTCATATTTTTGGTGTGCATACTCACAACCCTCAGAGACATGCGTTCTCAGCACTTTATATATGTTGGTACAAAGAGCCAGAACAGCAGTGCAGGAGGTTTTCCAGCTGAGAAAAATGTGACTATGGAGAGAACAATATGGCTCTGTGTGTCACTCCTACTTACAAAATATTCCAAAAAAAGCCACTTGAGACTCTCTTATAGTTCACATAATGCTGATGGCAGAAAAGAAACTGGCTGCATTACTTTAAAGTCTATTGAGACTCTTATTGATGATGAAATTAGTATCCCTGCCTCTTCTATGATGGATTTTCTCTTTGTATGATTGTTGTACATGAACCAAAATATTAAAATACTAGAGTCGGGAATGAAACTAGCAATTTAATAACAAGAGTGGAAATGTATAGTATAGTCTGCCTCTCTTTTCTGCATCTAGCCGTAACAGTTGGCTCTAATCACTGATTTAATTTGGCTGCAGTTAATTGGCTGCAGTTGGGGAATTACTTTTTCATGCCTTTTTAATATTGTATGTTTGATCACCTTGCACAACAAAGAAATGAGAAAACCACCAAACTTTGCTATAATTTGTTCTTGTCATTTCCCACTAAAAATGATATAACCCACAAGAGTTCTGACTATAATCAGGATGAATTTTATTTTAACATTTATACCTTGTCTTGTGTTGAAACAAACACATCAAACATATCAAATGTGGTTTTAGCTTCATCATCACATGCATCTGCCTTAAGGCGCTGAGTCTGTACTAAGACACTGAAATAGTGTTTACATTGCCAGGAAGATTATTCTAAAGAGAACAGTAGGGGAGCGCTGCACAAAGTTTGCACTGCACAGACAGCCAAGGTAGGTCACTTGTCAACAGAGGAGAAAGGATGAGGTGAACGAGGCTGAGTATGTGCTGTATCTGACGTTTTATCTGCAGAGCAAGTGCAAATAATGGCACTTGAAAGCCTCGCTGTCACCTCCTTATAATTTAAACAAGACTGTGTGAGGCTATGTCAGGAAGTAAATTTATATAAGTTGGAAAGCACGGGTAATTTTAGGAAAAGTTACATAACAGCATAAAACAAGTTTGCGTCGAACAATTAGCAATGTGCTGTCCTGTCATATAGCTCCCTGTACTTTATTATAGAGGTCAGAGAACTGACAGGATGAGAGAGAGAGAGAGAGAGAGAGAGAGAGAGAGAGAGAGAGAGAGAGAGAGAGAGAGAGAGAGAGAGAGAGAGAGAGAGAGAGAGAGAGAGAGAGAGAGAGAGAGAGAGAGAGAGAGAGAGAGAGAGAGAGAGAGAGAGAGAGAGAGAGAGAGAGAGAGGGGCTATGACGGATTATTACCATAAAGAATCACATTCAAGCAAGAAGCCTCAAGTGGTGAAATGTATTTGAGACTCTAAATCAAGTCCAGTTGTCCTCTACATAGCACTTGTAGATATTCATGAAGTTTTGGTTGTTATTTTTTAGCTGTGGGCATTCTTAACAAAAAGCGGTCATACTTACAATGAGGTCTTTGACACTACAATGAATGTAAGGCTTTCAAAGTAATTTATGCCATGCAAACGTGGCAGGTTTTCCTGGAAATATAGTAGGTTCACATCTACTCGTGTATCAGTTTGATTTGGCAACTGATCAAGGATTTTCAACATAACGTTTCATGGTGATAGTCCAGACAGTTTGGGGTCTAAACCTAAAAGCACCTTTCTCTTTGGCTCACACAGCATATGGCTCAGTGCACTCTTTTAATACAGAGTCAATGAATCATAATGCAGCTCCCACTTTATAGTACTTCCTACTGCCATATCTCTCAAACTGAAGTACCAGACACACATCTGACTCTAGTGTGTGTGTGTGTGTGTGTGTGTGTGTGTGTGTCTGTGTGTCTGTGTGCGCGTGTGTTGAGAAATGTTATATGATGAACTAACCCTGGGCGTCATTCCAAAAAGAAGAATAAAGCCACTCATTGGTCACTTTAGATAAAAAAAAATAACACAGTGAAGTACTCTGTATGAATGTAATGCTTTTTGTGCAGCTTTGTCCCAGAGCACTTAAGACCTGACAGATAATAGTAGTGAAAAGCAGCCTGAGGGAGACAGCAGCTAAAGTGGGACTGTTTCTTCTAGCAAAGGTGGAGGCTTTTGTGAGTAACAATCTCTAACTCTTGCTCTACCAGCTGAACTTGGATGGTTGTCAAGTAGTTTTTGAGTATTTAAGCATTAGTAAGGAGTAAATTTATCTTGGATTATTATACTGGGCTGAGATAAGGGAGTAGGGTTAAAGTGATGGTTTATTTTCCTCTCTAGATTCTGTAGTACTTATGTTATTTAGATCTACCACAATTGAAATGACATTACAAAGTAAACCTTATATGCCTCTACGTTGTATTTTTAGCCAGTGTTAACTTCACGAGACTGGTCATTTAACAGGAATCCTGAGTACAAAACTGTACTTCAGACTAGTTAAGTTAGTATAATGAGATTGAAAGACTTGCCCATAAGAGCAAAAATAGTCAGACAGCGTAAGGCCAAGCTTACATTGCTGTTTTTTGTTTTTTTTTACGTGCTTCAGTCCCCTAAATTCTTTCAACAGTGGCTTCTTTTGCATCATTACACCTTGTCTTGCATTGAAACAATCACAGCAAACATAACAAATGTGGTCAGTCAGCACCGCAACTAAATGATGAATGCCACTGCTGAAATATCACATTGTAGCTACATAATAATCAGGATGAATGTAAGCCCTGCACACTTTTATTCACTTTGAGCAGCTGATTGGAGATAGTGAGGAGAGAATGGGGTGTTTGCTTCTCCGTCACTATCCTCTGCTCTCTGTCTGTATCTGTACCTGTTTGCACGAGGATGGGGGCTGAGCTACACACACACACACACACACACACACACACACACACACACACACACAGAGCAGAGGTCACAGCAGACAGGATGAAACAGACAGGAAAATGAATGAGTTTACCACACTCTTTCGAGATAGTATTCATTTGAACAAACATCCAGAGAGGATGCAAAAGGACCCACCTTGGGTTCGTTTTTGCTCTGTTCTTTGCTTTCTTTGCTATCCATTTTTACCCACAACTCTCAGTAGCAAACAAGCTAACAGGGATGAATTATTATGGAGTTAGATTTGTTTCATAATGTTGTGTGTGTGCAGATCGACAATCTGTGTGTAAATGTGTAATCTGTAAATATAAACACCTTCCACAAATACAAAAAAAAGATTTGTATACTCACAAAAATATTTTGCAAATATAAAACGGATCTGCAAATACACAAACAAATTCCACAAATATAAAAAATGCATTAAATTAATTTTGTGAACTCAGTTTTTATTTGTGAATCGAAAAAACATTTGTGGATCTCAGTTCTACGCTTGTGGATTTGCTTTTTACACACACGGAGTTTTGAAACAAACTTTCCGCCCGTCCGAACGAAAATCCACTCGTATCACTCGGCTATTTTCGGATAGCAAGTGATCGCCTACTGGTGACGTCATTTCCGCATATCAAAGTAAGAGCACGCAGTCTTTCTATGAGCTTTTTAAAATGTTTATCAGCGATAAGTGACGTGGTGCATTCATGGTTTCATGTTAATGTCATACAGTGATTATTAGTGTGTGTTTATTTGTTCTATGTATATTATCTAGCACACACGTTCATATACATTTCTGTTTGAGTATGAAAGGCATCAACATTCAGCTCTCTAAAACGGTGGCTTGGCTGCTGCTAAGCAGTTATCAGCCACCTCATCCTTTATATTTTTCATTTATTCTTTCAGATGGGTAAAAGTCACAACGCACTTCACATCTTATTAGTAGTGTACTCTTACTAATGTAGTTCTAATGTCTATGTGTAAGCATTCATGTTGCGTGCTGGGAGAACAGGGTGCAGGATTTTATACATTGCAAATATGATTAAGATGCATTGTAAATAGGCCAGAAGTCATAACAATCCAACCTGTAAAGAGGGCCCCTGTAGACTGCTGGTGACTGACATCCAGACATCTCTTCACAACCTTTCAATACTAGTGTAATCAGTAGAAAATGATGGGGTTTAAGATTTAGACATTTTCAGCACAGCATTTAAAAGACATTTTTTATCGTTAAACAATAATAAAAATAATAATAATAATGATAATATATTTTGCATTTGTATTCATTCTGTTTTATGAATAGCTGTGTTTATTTATTTATTTATTTTTTATTATTGTTTAACGATAAAAATTGTCTGAACGTTGCCCACAAGCATCCTGGTGCCTTTCATACTCAAACAGAAATGTATATGAACGTGTGTGCTAGATAATATACATAGAACAAATAAACACAGTAATAATCACTGTATGACATTAACATGAAACCATGAATGCACGTCACTTATCGCTGATAAACATTTTAAAAAGCTCATAGAAAGACTGCGTGCTCTTACTTTGATATGCGGAAATGACGTCACCAGTAGGCGATCACTTGCTATCCGAAAATAGCCGAGTGATACGAGTGGATTTTCGTTCGGACGGGCGGAAAGTTTGTTTCAAAACTCCGTGTGTGTAAAAAGCAAATCCACAAGCGTAGAACTGAGATCCACAAATGTTTTTTCGATTCACAAATAAAAACTGAGTTCACAAAATTAATTTAATGCATTTTTTATATTTGTGGAATTTGTTTGTGTATTTGCAGATCCGTTTTATATTTGCAAAATATTTTTGTGAGTATACAAATCTTTTTTTTGTATTTGTGGAAGGTGTTTATATTTACAGATTACACATTTACACACAGATTGTCGATCTGCACACACACAACATTATGAAACAAATCTAACTCCATAAATTATGCTCTTAATGTGAAAAAGTGAAATACTGCTTGGTCTTCCTGCTAATAGGTGAACTTCAGCTTTACTACATCTATCCATCTAAATATTAAATATGCCAATACAATTGCCAATTTTTATATCAACAATGAATCAAATAACTGTACCATTCCTAAAAATGACGTCTTAGCGTCTGTTAATTCATGGCTTGTTTTAGCCACAGCCGGCAGTTGTTTTCAGCAAAAAGCTCTAAACCAGATCTTTCTCAGGTGTTGGTCGAGAACGGACCTGAACTAAAATTAGAGTAAATGTCAAACTTTTGTCAGGTGGATAGAAATACAACTTAAAATGAATGTTAATGTTGCTCACTGTCTGCACAAGCATAAATCACAATTTCCATAAAACTCAAAATCACATTTTATTTGGTTAAAATATTTCACAGATTCAAATCAAGTTTCCCTGAGGCAAAAATAACAAACTGTATCATATTTGGACATTTACACTCTGCTGATTCAACTGAGTTAGTGGTAAGAGTTGACAATACTTTTCAACTTTTCTATGAAAGCCCTGTGAATAATGAAAAACTTACATGGCTTCTGTCTTGATTACATTGAATGCTTTGGCTTTCTCTTTGGGTGTACAAAAGTTAAGTGACTGAATAATAATATTCAAATGATGCTGTTCTACTCTGCTCACCCAGAACTCCGGCTATGATTGGCTGCTCCTTTGTGGTGGATCGGGAATACTTTGGTGAGATTGGACTGCTGGATCCTGGCATGGAGGTCTACGGAGGCGAGAACATTGAACTTGGCATGCGGGTATGTACTGCAGATTATTACCTATAATCACGTTAAAATGCATTCAAATGAGGAGACTTTGATAAATAACTTGAAATGTAGACTTTCTCCTTTTAAACCAAATTAAAAGTCCTAGTGTAAAGCAGAGGAAGAAATTGCTCAGAGAATTGCTCTGAGGGAAGTTGGTTCTTTTTTAATGAGGCATTCCTTCAAAGCTGAAGGGTTTTGTGTGCAGTTGTACCAAGAAGGCCACACAAAAAGGCATGATTACAAATCCAATATTTGAGGGGGTAATATTTAAATGAACAGTCGTGGTGGGAATGATTTGTAAAATCTATACTCAGACTTTTCTACAGCTTATGATGAAGTTTCCTTGTTTCCCAGCCTGGGGGGTACAGCTTATGATACAAAACCTAGGGGCGTCAACAGAAACCATGATTAAACTTTGCAAAGTTAGAATTTCTTAGATGGGAGTGGTGGAGAAAAAAAATCCCCTTAATGCAAATCTTCAGCAAACCCAAAGGCTCTAAAGCCTGTATACGGAAAATGTAAATCTCTTTTGCTGCTGCTTTAAGTTGAATTTAACGGTTCATGTGAGCGAAGGGCATGGTGAAGAATTGGCTAGCGTTTTAAATTCAGAAAATGTTTCTCTCCAGCCAAGTGGAACTATTGTGAATCTAAACGTACTCCTTGGCTTATTGGAATGAGAAATGCTTGAAAGATCCCACTCCTTCATTTAACGTCGTCTCCACATCCATTTCAAAATCTCAAGATGGCTTCAACGACACCTCTGAAGTGCCTGGCCTGCCTTTGAAAAAGCATTTAAATGGCTGGAGAATGGATCTTGGTTTACAGATTGGTGTAGTGCTTTATTGAAGCCAGAGACATTTATAGTCGTTGATGACCATTTCAAACCTCCTCATTATTCCACATAGAGTGGCTTTCCCCCTACATCAACAGCAAGTTTTTTTCATGCCATTGACAATAATGACACAATCATCTGATTCTTGTTTGGCCATTATCACAGTGTGATAAGCCAGCATTATGTATTATGTGCCAACAGCCAATGGCCTCCCCCAAGGTTACACAGTGTTTTCTCATCCAGTGGAGCTGCTTATATGTACCTAACAAACCATGCAACTGAGTTAGACGAGGTTCATGGGGGAGATCAATTCAGCTACAGCCGCTAAATAAAGTTAGAACAACTCTATTGAACTGTGTGATATAGAGTAAGAACTTCTTCTGGCTCACACACACAAGCTCCTCATTGACTCACGTCTCTCTCTCTCTTTTTTTTTTTTTTTGCACTATGAATATTTACTGTTCATTTTTCATTCATGAAGTGAGAGAATATGCCTCCGCGTCTGTGAACACAATGCCATCACAAATGCAATTACCTTTCCTGCTGTTTGCCCTGTGTGGAAAATGAAACACATGCCAGAGAAAGGGACCCATTCAGCACATGTACAAGCTTGAATAGGTCTGCAGTCATCAACCAGCTTCAACCATTCATGTTGTACAGCCGCTAATGGAATGGAGATGGGCTTCTGGCAAGTGGACGGCAATTACTCCTCTAAGGCTACTTCTGCTCAGGCAGCTCATTGTGGTGCCGGCTGAAGAGTTGCCATTTGGGATAGGCTTGATTGACAAGAACAAGTTTAACAATCAGGCAGGGCAGCTCACAATAGTTGTGGATTCTCTGTTTGACATCTTAATAGATTTCCAAGGTCCTTAATTGCTGCAAAATTAAAGAGAATCAGTTGGGTGTATTCTTACTGTTACTGGATCTGCATAGCCTCAAAAAATGGTTCCTCTTTTTGCCACATGTGCTTGTAACATTGGAAACAAATATTTCCACTTTTTTAAATGACTGTAAATACCATGTCTGAACAAGAACATCCTGTTTACCATGAGGCTTTGTTTGCAAACAAAGGAAAAAGGTTAGGGACAGAAATGATGAATTCTGCCAGAAGTGTCAATATGAGTCCCTAGCCCTTCTGCTTGCTGAGGCTTTGCTGATAAAGCGTCTAAGGAGACTGTGCCTTTCATTTCAAAGTTCCTGTGGGCATGGCTATCATACTGTGGTGTGTCTGTAAGTCCTTCCAGGAAATTGCGATCTTGTGATTGGAGTAATTAATGCAAATTCAACTGATCTCTACAATATTTGCAGGGGCTTGAAATTTTTTGCAAAATTCCTTCAATTTCTCAACATTTAATAGTCCTTCCAGGAAATTGTGATTTTGTGATCACAATAATTAACACAAGAGCTTGCAACTTTGCTAAATTAGCGCACATTTTTCATATGAAATAGCAAAAACCAATGGACTGCCTGTGATTTGGACCAACTGTTGCATTTCATGTCGTGGTAACATAGGAAGTGATTGCATATTACTTTTCATTGGTAGAGTTGGGTTTTTTTAAATTCCAATATTTTCCTTGCCATTTTTCCCTAATTCATGCAATTTTACATTTTGCACATGAAGCATTGCTTCACCGCTGCATAATCAAGCATTTCTGGCTGCAGTAAACGCAAAAAAAATCCTGGAGGGATTAGTTTGTCTTCAAACGTCATACTACTGTACATCACATTTAAGAGTTATCCCTGCAGCTGCTGCTCCTGCCTGTTCCACTGAAACCTGATGTGAAATGAAACTTTTCCTGTTATTTTTCATTACTCTGAAAGGAAAAAAATAGCTATTACTTATTCACTTTCATGCCAAACGTTAGCTGAGAAGATCGATACCACTCTTGTATATGTACGCTGAAAGCTGGTTAGCTATGAGCTTAAGAGGTGGTGGATTTCTTTTTTCTTTTTTTTTTTTTTTTTACCTTTGGCTAGATCTAGACTAGCTGTTTGCCCAGTCTTTATGAAAAATTGGCATGGCATTATATTTAGCTTCAGCATATCCTCTCCTCAAATAAGTGAATTTCCCAAAATGTCAAATTATTCCTTTAAGACTTTTGACTTCTTAACAGTTTAGAAATCAAGACTCAGGAATAAGCCAACATATTATTTGTCTACATCTAGAGTGCATTGCACGATTTAGTGCTGACCACAACGAATAAACAACAAACTCCAGTTTATTTTCACTGATCCCCACATTCAGTTACAATAAACGGTCTTTTCCCTGCAATCCTAACATGACTTATTTCAGTTTGCTTTCTATTACGTCTTCTAATTTGTCCTATTTCATGACAGTGAAAACATGACAGTTACCCCCTTTCCTGCCAAAAAAGGCTAATTTGAGTCTAGATGGCTTTACCCCACGTAACATGCCCATGTGTCTACTTTGTCATCAGGAAACCATCCAGGCTGCTTTATGAAATCTGTCTCATTTTCATAACAATCCAATAAATCTGTCACTTGGGGTGGCCTGTTCCTCTCGATGACATTTATTAAACTCACCAGGAACTCCTTTCTAAAGTAATGAACCAAAAAATTATTATATTTTTTTTCTTCTTTGAAGTCCTGTCTCCATAACCACCTGGGCTGGGCCTGGAGGCATCTGGTCATAATCTCTCTGTAGTGAGGAGAATGGAGCTAATTAAAGTCTTGTGGTAACACCAGCTAGACAGGAGTGGGACATAATTACACTTCACATGGTCCCCTCTGCATCCCAAGCAGAGTTATTACTTTTTATTATTAATTAAGTTTTCGGACGACTCTGCCATTGTGGGTTGTATCAGCAGGGGACAGGAGGCTGAGAACAGGAGTGTGGTGGACAGTTTTGTGGTTTGATGTGAACCTAATCACCTGCAACTCAACATCACAAAGACTAAGGAATTAGTAGTGGATTTGAGGAAGTGAAAGACCTGTCCGAACCCAGTCAGCCTCAAGGAAACACAAGTGGACATTGTCAAGGCGTAAAAGTACCTGTCCACACGGGTAATAAGATGGACTGGACTAAAACACAGAGGCTCTGTACATGAAAGGTCAGAGCAACCTGTATTTTCAGGAGACTTAGATCTTTTAACATCTTGAGAGCCATGCAGGTGTTAAAGTTCTCAGGTGCCATGCTGGATTTGAGGCATAGAGCAGTTTTAAATTCCTACAATCCTTAATTCAATTCATTGTACACATTTTCTCCTGGACAATTTTTCAGGCTCACCAATCATTTCCTGCTTTAATGCCTGACCATGCTGCAGATGTTTTATCACTCAGTGGAGGCCAACATCATCTTCTATGCTGTACTGTGCTGGTGCAGCAGGGTGAAGGCAGCCAATGCTACTAGATTCAGTAAGCTTATCATGAAAACAGGTTCTCTCCTGGGAGTGGAACTGGAGTCTTTGGGGGAGGTGATGGAGAGGAGGATGCTGAGGAATCCACTCAGTTTTACTGTTAATGCCTCTCATCCCCTGCACACCACACCTTCAGCCATAGACTGAGACTACTGAGGTGTACCACTGAACACCACAGAAGGTCTTTTCTACCTTCTGCAGGAAGGACAGCTGAAACATCACACACTGAGAAGAATAATAATGTCAACATCATGTGCAATATTGCGTTTTGACATTATGTGCAATACTACTTTTTATTACTCTCTTTCAATATTGAATATCACTATTCAACATCATTTCTTATTACTTTTTCAATATTGTTACCTATATCACTATTTAACATCATGTGCAATATTACTTTTGTGTTTTAGTTTACTAATTTCACTAAATTTATCTCACTTTTATTGTTATTCAGCACAGGGGTTAGCATTTACTTCTCATACACTTTACATTTATCACTGTATTATTTTTATGCTTAAGTTGTTGGAATTTTTGAGCAATCTCTGGAGACAAGAACCTTTCATGAGGATTAACAATTCTACATCAGTTCAGTGCATTTAGTATTTTGGGGTTTATATGTTATGTTTTCATCAATTTGATGTATTAAACATTTAAATTTACGATTACATTTTAATAGTTCAGAATTTGCAGGAGAGCTTCAAAGCACAAAGAAAAGCCCTCAACTAATGCAGACAGATGCACTGCAGTCCCAAAGTGCCTGTACAGCATCAGCTGTGGCTGAAGTTAAAGTTTTTCATTCCCTGAATAATCATGGCCCACCTCATCACACCACAGCTGAATCATCTGACACTCTTTTACACAGCCATGATTACTGCTCCTGTTAACAGTGCAGCTTCAGGTCACCTCAAATCAACTGGAAATGAAAATTCTGTCATGAGCTAGTAAATGAATATGTTTTTTTAGACAGTATTTGGTAGCAAAGACCAGATGTGTATCAAGATCAAATATGATAGATTACTGCTTAACTGCAACAGACCAAAATGATGGACTGTCTCTTATAGACTGCATCAATTACCAGCCAACTAGACAGTAAACTCCTGAGCTCATCTTCTGCTGCTCACCACTATCGTCTCAGTCCATTTTTTACCAGATGGTGACTTTGTTTAATGAAAAGAAGAACAAAAAAAATCAAGATGAGACAGTATTATTTCAGGCAGCATAATAACAGGTGCAGCATCAAAGCAGTTGGTAGAAGCAGTCAGATGTTGCTTTTAGATTATTCTGAGAACATCTGCCCCACTGATACATGGACATTTTAGCGCAGTTGATTAACCCCACAAGCCATCTGGATTTGTAGAAACAAATGGATTGAAAGAAAATCAGCTCGCACTCCAGCTGTGTTAATTTGATGAAGTTATGATGACAGCACATTGTATTGTAGTCATATTAATACTCACTGGTGTGCATATCTGTGTAAGCTTCCAGTTAATTTCACTTGTATATTTCCTCTTGCATGTTAAACATACATTAATACCACCTTAAAATTTCAATCTATAATTTTGACAAACGTTTATTAAAAGATGTTTTTGTGCTTTGGCCTGAGTCAAAGGATAGTTTCACATTATGTTTGTTTTAAACACAATACAATACTGACATGACCATATATACATTAAAGGTTGAATATGTAGAATATTTATTAAAAGCTATATTTAAAAAAAAAACAATACAGCCACGGGGCGTTTTGAGGGGTACAGAATGAAAGTAATGAAAAAATTTAGTCTGAATTAATATTTTAAATTTTTTTTGACGGGTTCGACAATGACGTTCTGACATGTTCTGTGTACATTGTACCAGCTAATTAGCGGCCGGAATTGCGGGTTGCCAGGGTTGTCTGTTGTTCCGGCGCAGCTACTGTAGGCTGGCACTGGGTGAAATGGAGTTGTAAACAAGCAGAGCCGTGTGGACTTCCCAGCGTTTTTTGCTCTCAAGTACAACTTTTCATCACAAAACTTCGAAGGTAAGACAGAATATCTGTTAGTAGCTGTAGATAAGTGGTTATTGACCTTTGTATTGTTTGGCTGCTGGTTCACTGAGTTTTTAACTCGCCAGGGCCTTAGCTTTCATATGAGATGCTATTTGTTTGTGTACCATGAAGTATCAAAACGGTAGCAATGGAAATGTGGAGAGTGGGTTGACTTTCTGACGCTATTCGGATTTTGATATTTGATCATTAACCTCTTAACGCACGCTGTTCCGTTCACGGGACAGGACGGATGTTAGGAGGTAGCCACACGTTCTTCTGAATGTTTTAAACACCAACCCTTAAACATATATATTCATGCCGTACATTGTTGGAAAGCTTAGATTGTTCTGATTCATTCAAGACCCCTCACGACTTATATGGTTGCTCACAGCCGTAATAGTATTAGCGATTAGCTCGGCTAGCCACTCAGCTAAGTGAGAAAAGCTATAATGCCTACATACCTTCAAAGTCTTCCCTTTATCCACAACAATCATCTTATGACACAGGACTTTCTGTACAGCTCGCCAAGTATCCATTCTTGTGAAATATGAAATCCGTTTCCATAAAACCGGAATATTTTCCTCAATATGTCCATGTATTTAGTCCAACACGTAATGTAGTAACACAAATAACAAACCATATACGGTCTGTTTACGTCATTTCCTGACCTGCGCGTCCATCTCAGAGTACACGTGACTAGATGTTTACGACCGTGAGCCTCTCCTGCTTCTGACGACACCACACACAAGCCAATCGGTGTTTAGGATTAGGCAGTACATGCAGAGACATTGCTGCTACTCCCACTGGCGTTACAATGTAATGTACCTCGGTGGTTTCAAGTCAGTTACAGCGAGGGTATGTTCGCTTCCTGTTTTCAAAATAAAAGCACCAACTCTATCGTTATGGTTTTCTTAATAATAAAAGGCAACGGGTGTTTTATTTTGTGAAAATGACCGGAAGTGCGTTACTCGCTACGGCTAACTTGAGTGGCTCCGAATTCGCAGGAACAAAACTTTAAGCAGATGTTATTTGGACAAATTAGCGTCACATTGTGGATCTAAAGGGCTACTTTCTCACCTAAAAAGGTTAGACATGTGAATAAAGTGGTATATTTACAGAGTTAGAGCTAAAATAAAATCCGGCACCGGACCTGGCAACTCGACTGCTGGAATTACTTTTTGGTTGTTGCGACTACGATCTCGAGACATTAGATGGCGTTGTTCTGCTCATTCTACATATTCTACCTTTAAATGCATGAATACTGTTAATATTCCAGTAGCCAGTTAGTCATGCTCTTGTGCAATGTGAAACAAACACACCAATTTACATCATTAAACTTTGTCAAAAGAAAAAACTCACAATGACATTGAAAGCTGGGGAGAGGCACGTCAAGAAGGAAACGATGATTCTGACATAAAAGTAATTAAAAACACTTGCAGCTACAGCACTACTAGAACGCTATTACAGGAACTCTATAAACTGCTATTCTTTTAAGTAGCAAGCCAGTACGTCCTCTGTGTGTTTGTCTGTGAAAATGCCAGGCATGGATCATTTGGAAAGGACAAGTTTTGTAATTAATTTGAGTATTTCCGTTTTCTTATACTTGATTATTTTACTGCACTCCAGAGATCATATTTTGTACTTTTAACTAAACTACATATATTCAACAGTTATACTGCAGTTAAGGATTACTTTGCAGAGAAGGGGGTCAGTGTACACCCACCTACACCACTGTTTCTAAGCCTATACAATCATTTTCATACAGTCCCTCTAGTCCATAAATTGCTAGAATGGGGCCATGAAATTCAGCAGTTAACTCTGAGAGTCTATGAGTGTATTGTTTTGTGTGTAACATGCATGAATGCTGAGCTTGACACTCATGCAGGTTGAAAACAGTAAATGTAAATGTCATCAGTAGGCAACAAGGACCTTTCATGGGCTGCTTTGATAAGCCCAGAGTGAGTTATTTTCTGATAAGCTCAGTTGGTTTTTGAGCAGCAGAGCTGTGCACGCTCTATCTGTCCATTCTTAAAATATCACACCAATAATTCTTCTGTGCTACTTAATGGAGGTGTTTTTGTGTGCACATGTTTGGAGGGGTTGTCAAATCTATTCATATCACAGGAGCATTTAAAAAATGTAAAAAATGAAATGGGGTGGCTATTCATTATACCTTGAACATTTTTAGACATGTAATCAATCAAGACAGCTGATTGAACGTTTGCAGCCCTCGACTTGGACTCCTACAGGCTGCAGCTTTCCACAGCAAAAGCAGTCACCTTGAGAAGGGCAAGAGCGTCGTTATGAGATGGCATTAAGCCCCAGCCATCTGTGGACACCAGCCACTCTGGCAGCTTCAAAATCACCAGCGTGCCTATGTCCATCAAGCAGCAAATGACAGTGGGTGCTGACCATATGTGAGCCCTTTCCAGCAAACAGTCATTCCAAAGACGAAAATAAATCTCAGGCCACTGAGGGATTGTGCTATATTACACTTAATCAAATGTAAGAGACAAACACTGAGAACTATTGGGTAAATACCATGGTAAGCAATGCTGTAAGGGCCTGTGGACAGTACAGTACATCATTTATTGACTTCCGCATATATAACTCCTGTGGGAATTTCCCCTGGTGCAGTGTTACAGTGCTTGAGTCAGGTCTCATTTTTAAATGTGGCCTCAAGACTTGTTTTTCTGTCATCTTGCAGTAAAAAATACAATTCAATGGCATCTGGTTAAATGTTTTTTCAAGATGTGTCTCGGGAGGTCTTGGTCTTGACTTTGCGCTCATTGTACTCAGTGTCAGGTTGTCTCGGATTTTCTTGACTACCAGTCTGCTCTGTTTGCTACAGAGTTTTCATCTCTGGTACACAACTGGTTCAGTCTCAACACAGTAGAGACAACGTTGGAGGAATCATCTGCTCTCCATCAATACAGCCTGTGTAAAGGTAACAATAGCATTGGACATTGATCTGGCATTTGTCTTTTTCAATGCCTGCATTATTCAGTGGCTGAATCAATCCGTTAGTGCTTAATGGACTCAGGTGTACTTACTCCATGGTTCATTACTGTATGTTCCAGCCCGCGTCAGGGAGGTGAGACAAGTGAGAATAGATGCAGCTGTGAAATTTCTGTACACAAGAATCACATCAGGTATTGTTTCAGGAGAATTACTGCAGCTATCGAATGACTTACTGCTACCATATGGCGTAGCGGAGCAGCTCCGCATATGCCTCGTGTTGTAGAATTGACCGTAGGGTTTGCATTCAATCAGCCGACATTATAAAACATGTTCATGATTCGCATTTATGCATCGGTGCGTTCCATGCATATATAATTTGAGACTTATATTGTCTGTTTACTTTAGGTCCTGCTGATCCAGGCTGCATCCGTAATTTACGCCTCAGCAGATTGTGTGTACTGAAAACATACTTCATGTTTACCATTTAACAATGACATGGAGCACACACCTCAGCCTGAAATGGCTTTTGAAAAATGTCATGACTTCCTGAGAATAAGCGTACCTTGGAGAGTTTCTGCTTTTCAGAGCCAGAGGGACAAGTAATTAGGCAGACCTTGTCAGCTTGCCTATTATCCATGTGAATCATAAACTTCATTAAAAAACCTCTTTCAAGAGTGACTGCAGATACTCCCACCTTAATTTGAGCACATTTTGACATGGTAATTAAGATAATTTGAGATGAATTTTGTATTCACATTCACACCTTCTTCTGCTCAGGACAATTGAATTTTGTGGAGGAGCATCAGAAGCTCTCTCTGTAGGCAATATAAATACAGTAACTTTTAACAAGTGCAGATTGGTTCAACCCACTCATTGGTTAATCTGTTCACATAATTGCATCTCTTGGATGTCTCAGACTTCGGCTAAAAACTTGAAATGATCTGACACAGTCTGAAAGTATTTGAAGAGTAGTAGCACACACTGATTTGGCTACAGCAGCAAATCGACAGGCATGTCAAAGATGAAGGGCAGCAACTGGATAGAATTAGCTTTTGATAGGCACGGTTAAGGGCCTCTGTGTATATATCTGTCTCTCCATCAACATCCTCCATTTTATGGAAGGAGATGCAGGAAAAGGAAGCATGAAATGAATAGATGGACCATAGGGAGTGGCAACTATCCAGCCCATCAATGGAGGAGGGAGCCTTCAGTGCGTAACGCTTTGAAACATCACTCATCGTCAAGATTTAAGAGGAGGGGAGTTGAGGAGACCAGCTTTGCAGTGTTTCTGTCCAGTTAGAGGTATCAGCCAAGTGTGGAAACATGCAGAAGCTGATCAGGCTCAGTGTACCGCATAGGGAACAAAACTTAAGCATCATTTGAACAGTTAAAAACAAATGCAGGTGAAGATTACTGAAAGCTAACTCAAGCAGCAACATAAATCAGATTTGTATTAAATATGATTTTAGGCATACTCCGATTCAGGGACTCAGGGTACACTTTGCTAAGTGCTGATATTTGTACCTTTCAGAAGTCATCTACCTTCCTCTTGCACACATGCCCTCCTGTTGGCCCTCTGTGCTAATTAGCACACTTGTTTTTGCTTTTGTGAAAATGTAAATGTATTATTTATGGTAATTAAAGGCCACAGTGAGCTGTGCTGGAGACACGTCAATGTTGCATTTCCTCCCTTGCAGATGGAGGTGCACCTTTAACTCGTTTAATGTCAACTCGAAACGAAAACATGTTGCTTCATCACATGAGAGCGCCATTTCACAGCTTTGATACATAAGATGCATACTATTTGAAACTCAATAACACAGACTGATGAATAAAATGAATACAGGGTGAGTTTGCATTTCTTCATATTGGTTACCTGTCTGTTTCCTTGTTGATATTCTTCTCACACACAGCTTTGAAAAGAAACTCGATACTATGTGATATTCACAGCTTTAAGATCTGGAAATTAGTGTTGGGGCGAATAAACATTGCTTTATAGTGACACCAAAGCTGATTCTAAATAAGGATAAAGGTTAACTCCATGCTTGCTCTAATATTATGCTTCAGTCTCTGTTTTTAAGAACAGTTTTGTCAGTACACGACATAGATTCCACTTGATACTTGTCGTAATGTCTTAATGTCTTTCTCTCTATAACCTTAAAAAAAGATGAGAGAAAATATAAACACACCGTCTGATTGGGTTTACTGCACCCTTAATCAGCATTTCTGGCATTTCTTTGAAACGGGTGAGACTTTTGGGATATTATCCTGCAAAAAGGCATCCCTTGGGTATAGAGATTGCAGCGGAGAGCATTTCAATTAAAAACAGGGATGTGTAAAATTCCCCAGACACAACCGAGCGCACACAACTCATTATCTCAAGTGGATACATCCAGTCTTTGGATGGCTTTTTTCCGAGTAAATTGTGAAAATGTCAGTGTGAACTTGAAAGAGGTTTTGTGACACAGGTCCACTCAGCTTTACTCAGAATACATTAAGTGTTTTTTTGTTTTGGGGTCTGCTGGAACTGGAGTCTGCTATCAGGGAGAAGAACTTGTGATTCTGTTTTTTGATGACTTAACCTGAACCTGAACTTCAAGTTTATATCATCTTTCATCAGTAGAGAACAGAAAAGTGACTGAATCCTTTTAGCTGACTACATAGAAATACACACTCCCTTTCAGTTCCCATGTTGTACAGGAGCAAACAGAGTGCAGCCACACATTCAGCTTGTGGACATGAAGTCATAGTTGCTGCTGTCCAATCTATTTTCGCTGTGTGAGTTGATAGAAATCAATAAGAAATGCGCTCAATGTGGCCCTATTTGTGTCGTACAACCAAGAGCATTTATACAATTCAATGGCCAACATACCAAGGAGTTTTTGTTGCTATTGATAATGCACTAGCTCTCTGTTTTTCTGAATACCTGGGAATCTAGTTGAATGCTACTCAGTCCTCCGATAGGACCGAAAACCAGCTTGGCTGTGGTACCTAAGTACCAGGACTGAGAGTTGCTGGATTAATGCATGTGCACAATCATTTCTGAATGGAGCAGTCACATTGCAGGACGATAATCTGCTCAGGCTGCGAAATGGTTTGTTACTGAATATCCACAAAGGGAAAAGATATTTAGGTTTATTTAGGGAAATCATTTATAATGCATTTTTAAATAGACAAAAAACAGAGGCTACATAGAGTTGCCCTAAAGTTTTTATTATCACTAAGTCACCACCCTGGCTGAGAGAAATACTTTATAAACTTCCATGTTTGAAAGTAAAGAGATGATTGATATAAAGTTAATTCCCAGTGTTCCACCAGCAGTGCAGTAATGACACAATAGTAATTATCTTCTGCTCCATATGGAGAGGAACAAATGATGGGAAGAAGTGCTGCATTTTGATGATGTTTTGGGAAGAAGTTTTATCAGGCAGGTAGATTGACAGTCAATTAATGCCACCCAGTGAACCAGAGAGACTACAACATTTAATTTTAAAAGTGACACCTATTAAACCCTTTTTGTTTAAATTTGAATAGCTCTCAACATTTTCACCAGAATGAGTAAAGTTCAGTTGAGTATGTCTCATTTTTTTCTACAGAAAACCTGAAGAGTTTTACTAATGGATCATTTGAGCTGTGGTGTGATGAAAAGTCGTCCAATCAACAAAATCATGAGGATTCATTCTAATTATGTCTGTACCATCTTTCACGACTCCAGAACGATTAGCTGAAACTGGAAATGAGGATGAGCAACCTAAAGTAAAAGAAATTAGTTTTTCATAGCTATTCTAGCTTGTGTAGCTACAGATGTGTTGGCATTGATAGTTCATGTGTCTAAATACCATGTCTCCAAAATGTCAATAATCTGATGTGTGTGATTGTCCATAGGAGGAAACCATTAGCTGACGCATTGATTTCTAGAGCAGTATGGCAAATGTCACTTAGATGTGCTGCTGTGCAAAGTACATAATGGTAACCTTGTAAAAAAAAAAAAAAAAAACTAAAGCATTTGGGGGATAAAGTTCCTATTGAGACCACAGCAAAAATACAATTATTAAAAAGTAGGCTCCCAATTTTTTAGGTCAGTCAGGAGCCCAAAAGAACATTGACATAGTTTTTTACTTGCTGTAATCATTCCTCCTTTTCATACTGACCATCAGAAGATCCCTTTATAATGCACTTAAAATGTAAGTAATGGAGGCCAAAATTCACAGTCCTCCTCCTGTGCAAAAATGTATTATGGTTAGCTTATCTGAAGCTAATGTGAAGTACTGTAGATATGTTTCAACTTTACAGTCTTTTTAGTGCCAAAGTCCCTCTTTTTGTTACTATACTTCCATCACAGCTCAACAGAGAGACTCTGTCCAAGGAAACACAAAGAGGGAATTTAATGCTAAAAAAAGACTTTAAATGTGGCAGATATCCACTTGATATGACTAACTCAGACTGCTGAAGCCTCATATAAGCTGCAGATCAACTTTGAAATATGTGGACACACTGGGGATTTGGACTGCGGATGATTACAGTGAGAAAAAAAACAACATTTCAGTGTTCTATGAGCACCTGGCTACTGTTTTAAGACCGATTTGAAAATTGTGAACGTGTCCTTTCATTCGTAACACCAAAACAAAAAGAATATTTAGACGCAGAGCTCCAAATGCTCTCTGTGAAAAATCTCCTGGTATAGAAAAAGAGGAAGAAACATCAGGACACAGTTCTGTTTGTTTGTGTTGCAGGCAGCAGGAGAATACCATTTTCTCCCTCTTGAAATGATCAATAAACCCTGTGAAACTGTTTCTTCTTCAGTGTTCTGTAAAATAGCTCCAGGTAATCTGCCTTTTGCTAATATCTTCACACCTATCTGTATCTGTCTGTGGCTGAGCTGTGTCAGTCATGCAAACAGAATAGCTGACAAAAGTGGAGATGAACTCCGGTTGACCCCCAGGCTACTGCTACACTCATTTGGGCAAACCTGAGGCCTCTATTTGTCGCCGCAGGATAATTCCCTTTCCCTTGTCTGTCAAATACGTTAGCAGTCTAGCAAGATGAGGCATAATATTAAGTCTGCATGACCTCAGCCCAACCTTTCATCGTTTCAATCTGCCTTCTAAGCTGCTCACAGACTCCCTCTCCTCTATCCTATTTTCCATTTTGACCACTCTCTGAGAAAAAGTCTAATTAGCAAAATCAGGTTTGCAGTTTCAGTAAAGGTTACAATGGTGGGATTTAAAGGCACACACTATACTATACTGAATAGGCCCGATGCTTGCAGTGATATGTCTCGTTAGAGGCATAGAATTCCTTGCATAAATATTTTCAAAGGACATTACTTTAGAGAAATAGCCCATTCATGTGTAAATATGTCTAGTTTGCACTTTATAATGTGACCTCAATGTCCACTGGCTCCTTTTGCGTAGTATTTTAGTGTCTTTTCAGCTGCCGGAGACAGTTCACAGTTATTGTAGCCAGTGCTGCAACGGTCACCAGATCTGTGAGAAGAGCATCTTACTCACAGCATATGCACAGCTCTTTTCTCTTCCCTGCTTTCTTTACACACCCGGTCTATTTTTGCTGGAGCAACTTGTGTCTTCGAAGTGTAAAAATGGCTGCGAATGTATATAAATGTTTATATATTTGTTGGCAACTGACTGAAAATGAATATTTAATGATGCTTTTCACTTTTCGTTGACTTGTCTTCACTCATGCACAGCTAAACTAGTTTTTCACGACATCGCCAGACACAGTAAACAAAAATACCAACAGCAGCAGTGCTGTGTGATTGATCGGCTGTAATGACATTTAAAATGAGAGATCACAGAGAAGGTTAGAGGTAAAAAGAAAGGTTGTATATTAAAGCTACAGCTACAAAGCATCTGTTACAACATCTAAATGTTGAAATTCAAATATGAATTCAATATGCTTTTAAAACTCTTCAACTCTATTAAAACCATGGCTGCTGAAACATTTCCTCTGCACATTAAAACTGCGACTGAGCTGTAGTGCAACTGGAGCCCAGTGCAGCCAGATCCAATTCATTAGTTTCACCAGCTCAGCAATAAGCTGCACTGTTCATACACGACAACATAAAGTTAAATGGGCAAATGTTTAGTTTAGGAGTTCTAACTGGTTAAAGGTGGATTCAATCACCTGCAAATTACTTCTGATCTGGGCTCACTAGTTATTATTACGCCTCATTATTATTCAAAATGTTATGCAGGTTTCATAGCCTGTGATGGTCAGTCATCAGTGCTGTCATGAAGCTGATTATCCACATGCCTGTCACACAGTGAGCCCCCATATACTGCATTCCTGTGTCCTGTTTTGCTGCTAGTGTTGTGTAATGGAGCTGATGGAAACTTGTTTGCTGCTGTTAATAGCTTTTATGCTTTTTATGGCTGATGTTTTGTGTAGCCCCTGTGGAGCTTATCACGCAAATGGTCCAGCTGCAATCAACTAACTGCGCGTACAGCGACAATTAAATTAAATTAGCAATTACATTACCACTACATCAAAGTGCTCTGTGTTAAGTGAAGGGTCAATGCCAAAAAGGACTACACTAAATATAGTCCCAAAGACCTGTGTGCCTGTGTTTGTGTGTGTGTGAGGGATTTCAAACGAGGTAGAAGATTAAAACAATCTTGTTTGGTATTTAGATTGATTGATTATATTTCCATAATAATACAATATTTAACGGTACAGTTTCTAAGTGCTGTATATTGTTCCCAATTGAAACACCATATCCCTGTTTTCTTACTTACTTCTTTACTTCCTATTGATACTGACTGAGCATTTCTCTGAAATCATTTCTTGATGATGGTAGAACATGTTGTTTGATCATTTTATTCTCCAATAAGTAAAGCAGACTACAAAAGCTCAGTTTAATTAGCATAAATTCCTTCACCTATAGTTCATTGATTTCCAGTAGGCTACACTAATATGAAGTTAGATGCTGTCAATAGCAAAGGTGCCCTCAGCATGGAGTTAATGTTTTCTAGTCTGAGCACAAGAGCACAAACTTCATCATTATGGGGATGGGGATGGGGTCTGATTTCTTTTGGTAACACTACAGGCTGCAAGTGATGAGCAGTCCTGGAGTATGACACACCGGTTGAGCCAACAATCTGCTGAGCGCCACCTGTTTTTTCCTCCAAATTACCAGATCACTGATTCTTTCATCCGTTGAAAAAGGTCACATCAGCATTAATGATCCTCAAAGACTGAATTGACTCCCTGTAGATGTCTTGTACCATGTTGTTCAGTGTTAAATTAAGGAAGAAATATTACCCAGGCCTCCCACTTCTTTCCCTGTTGTGTAGTCGATGGTTTGTAATTAGCTCTTCACATCTGCAGATAATCTCTTAACTCAAAGAATAAATGTTAGATTGTGAGCAGATGTTCTCTATTGTGTTATGATGTTCTTTTCACTCCGTTATGTATTGCACATCTACTGTACAGGGATACCTAGAAAATGGAGGGATGGTGCTGCCCATTGAACTGGGTAAACAACTGCTAACTGTTAATAGGTTAACTAGCAACAACAATAACTGTACTGACATACTGTATTTGTTTGCCACAAAGCTGACCTGTCCTGCCAGATTAAGACCACAAGCAGATTGGATAAAGTTGAGTCTTCATGTTCAGACAAACTATTCATTCCTGGTAGATATTGTACCTTGAAATGGATTTGATGTAACTTTACCATAATAGTATCATAGCAAACAGCTGTGCAGTGTTTTAGCTTCTAATGAGTCTCTTTAAAGGCATGGATATATTACTCAAACTGGACTCCTTGGATTATATTTAATCTGTTCAACACGCCCCACACCAGTGCAGCCTCTCTTGTTTTGTGTCTTTGAAACTCAAGGTTATTTTGGGTCTGAAAAGACTTGCGTGTGGGAAAAGTTGGGTCAAGTAGTTCAGACCACTAAATCCTCAAATAGAATTACTGACTAGTGAAGAAACCTGTTGAAGGCAGACGGAGAGGAGTTTGCAATTATTACCATGCTAAGGTCCACAGTCAGATATCAACAAATGCAAACATTGCAGTGGATGTAATAATAATATTTATCTCGGTGTCTTTCAGAAGAGCATCACAGATAGAGAACATAAAAGCACGATTATATTCGACCCTGTAACTGATATCAATGCAATGTTCAATGTTTGAGCAATCTATACATGTGAGGCCCTTTAAGATATGGAACAAATATGGCTTCATGTTCATCCACTCTTTCTGATATAATGTGATTTTTGCATCTCAAATATTTTTGTCACCATCATGCATGTTCATACTTTATACAAACACAGATAAGCAGCCACACTGACACTGAGGGATATGGACGATCAAGTTAAACCACATAAGATCAAATCACACGTAGTCTCACAGACTCTGCCAGCTCTCAGAGGTAAACAGAGCTTAGCATGTATGTAAGAACCAACAGCAGCTCATTTTATGCAACCATGCTCTTTTTTCTAGCACTGGTACACTCTTGAAGTTGCTTCTTCTTCTACCATTGCCCTAAACGTATCTGGATCTCAGAAACACCAACAGCTAACAATATTTCATCCATTGTGCTTGGTTTGACATCACCTTCGACAATTTCTAGCAATTTATTTAGCATGTGATTTATAGCAGACCATATTGTGACACATACTGTATTTCCTCAAACAGTGGTCAAGGCCTGTATTATTTCAACGGCAGAGGGTACCAGCCAGGCTTTTATTGGAAGCAGGTTTATATTATAGAGAGGCCTTTATTTCTAATCCCCTCTGTTTGACAAGTATCTTTGCTCATAATTTAGTACAAAGCCTCCCTCTGATCTGCTTTCTTTTCTCTCTTAATCTTTTGTTACTGTAGTAATTTACTTCAATATGCGGAACAATAATTCTCACGCTTTAGTTCCACCTTGAACGTTTTGGCAGTATACCACTTAGCTGTGGCTAGCATGCTCCTCGGACTAGCCAAGTTACCCTGGTTACCCATGCTCATGTAGTGTCACTATTGTCATTATTATTGAAATGCACCATTATCTTAGCCTCATCTTGTAATTTACTACCATCTTTTATTTGAGGAATTACAAGAATTACAACAAAATTATACTAGTAGCATTACCCGCATTCTGGCTGGCAAAATGTATAGTGGAGTCTGTACTGCCATATGAAAAAAATAAAATAAATTCCTGATATAAAAAATATGTGGATATAAATGTGAATATAATCCATCTTGCTCTTATAGCTGACAAAAACATTTTAGTATATGTGTTGCTCCACTTAAATGACACTACATGAAGACTCATTTGATGCAATGAAACCTGAGCCTGTTTCACAAACCTAGTTAGCTTTTATGCTTCTGACCTTCTAGAAAATAGTGGTTGAGAAAATATTGATCTTCAATTTGCTGTTAAGTGCTGGGCAAACCGCTAACTCCAATTACACATATACACATTTTCAATTATCCATGAGTGCTCCACGTACATATCCACAAGCGCTTGACACACATAGATACATTCACACACATACACCCCTCACACTCACAGTATTGATTTTAAACAGGAAACCTGGAAAACCAAAGAAAGACGGCATTACACAGAGCTTACTATGGTACAAAAGGTGATGGGTGGAATCTGCAAGGACTAAAGACTTACCGTTAAATTGGTATTGCACTTACACCTACATAAATGCAGCAACCATGAAGGCTATTGTGGAAAAGCAGCACTTGTCATGGGCTGCAGCAAAGCAGGTAAAGCCTACTCTAAAAGTACTAATGGATTTTTTTTTTAGGCCAGGGTCACTGTGGTTCATCAGCAGTGAAGATGAGGGGTCAGTCAGTCAATGAAGGTGTTAAAGCTTGGGTCAGCTCTGGTCAGCTACTCCACTGCTGATACAGAGAAGGCACAAAAAGGGTTTCCGGATAAGAGAAAAACAGAGGACGCCTTTATTAACATACGATTAAACAAAAGCTTTAATACACCCTTGAGCATTACAGAAACGTGTAAATTCTGATAATTGGGACTTGGTAAATGTTTGATGGTGTCTCATTTCCATGAATGCTGCACACTTGGCCATATGGCTCAAGGCTCATTCTACTGATTCAAACATCTTGCCTGCCCACAGGAGCACAAGTAGATACAGCTTTCTCTTGTGATTTGAATTGGCTTCTTGCTATTTTAACAAGTGCTCTGCTTGTTTGAACACTGCAGGTGACAAAACAGGTTTGAAGCCAGATGATGTTGCAAATGCTGCAATGTAATCATTTAAGGGTCTCGATAACTCGGGCAATATGTAATCTAATGTTTAATAAGTCTCAGTTAACATTTAACATGAAAACAGACCATCCTACAAATGTGTACCTTGCATCTGAATGTGTTTGCGGCCACATTGTACACATATGTAGCACCTGATTTACTAAGGTAGCAGCTCATCATCCTGTCAGCATCTGGAACAGTGGGATCTCTATAAGTGTGCCAAGTTTAGAACATTAATGATGGTGTAGTGATACTGATGTATTAATTAATGTAGTGACAGGAGAAAGAACAGTGTAGTTACAGCCTGAAGTGTATTTACAATTCAATTATCATCAAGTTAAAATTTAGATTAAATGAGCACAAGCCACGACTCTCTCTCACTGTTTGTTGCAGTGTTCATTGATTCATCTTTGCTTTTTTGTTGCTTTTTTGTTTTCAGAACTGAATTAAAGTAGTAAGGTCAGTGTTTTTATTAGTTTATTTATTTTGGGATATCTGATATATTTGACTGATTGATCTGCTGGCATTACGAGTTCTACAGAATAATTTAGTCACATTTTTAAAAACCTTTCTTTTAAATCCTGTAAAAAACAATCTACGCTGTGTTAAAGCCTGCTTCCTGGGGTGGACAATTTCCCTTTCAAAATTGGCCATCACAAATTGCATGACTTTAGTAAATTCAACAAAATCCATAATAAACCTGCAGTAAAATGTTAAAATATGCAGTTAAAATGTGTCCTCCTGTTATTTGCATGACCTTTCCTCAAATGTCGATACAATAAGAGGAGAAACACCTTTCAAACAATTGCTAAAAATGCAGGAAAACTGTGACTCAAGCCTGGTGCGACTGTAAAAAAAACTGTTACCTACACTGCATGCATCTAATCTGCACCTGAAAAGCATTCATTCTACAATGAACTACACAGGAGGAGCATATGGGACCAACACTTTCACTTCCACATATCTCAAAGTTACAAAGGTGGTGCTTGCCAAGTTCAGTGGCACTGTTTTTGCATGAGCAAAGCAGCTGAACTAAAGAAGTAGAAATAACTGCAGAGTTTAAATAAACCACTGCAATACTTCTTGTGAAGATGCCCTAAAGCTACTGAAGCTGTATTTACTACCATGGCATTAAATAAACATGGTCAGGCTTTAACCCTGCTTTGGTCTTAATTGAGAAAATTGTTTTGCAGCAGTATTCTCCTTTTAACGCCAGGCGGGGGTTCTCGTTTTGGGTTCAGAGAGAAGTTAATGGATCAGAACATCTGGTGTGCATTGTGGTAATCGTCATTAAGAGACTGTGGGTGGCGGAGGCTCTGCAGTTTGTATGGCTGGAAGGACATTACCATATGCTGTCGCATTCTGATGGCATTGCACGAGTGTCTAACTGCTGGGCTGCTTTCCCACCGCATGGCATAGATTTTGCAGATTTGCATACTGTATATCAATGAGGGATTGTGTTTCTCTGAGAGTTTTAAAATTCAAATCTTTGGCTGCATTCTGAGAAATGAATGTTTTACCACCATCTGACTGCCTGCCACTATTTCCTTACCTTCAATATGTCGGTCGAGCGTCACAACATCCCTCAGTCTACTATCAATCAATACTTTCTACTGTGATGGATGTTTTTCAAGACGACATAAAGTATATTTACTGCCTGGCTTTATATATCACTGCTTATGCCATGCGGACAGCAATCAGGTATCAGGGTTTTCTGGTTGTCATGGGCAACTCTCTGAGGGATTTTGTATTTATGCACCAGAGGCTTATGGAGACATTCATCACACAATTTCACACACTCAGTTCAGCAGAATATAATGGACAGTAATACCAACTGTAGCTGCAGCATCAAGAAATGCGTGCCATGCTAAAGATAAATTAGAAGTAAAAGTTAATCAAAGAAAATATTGTAAAAAAATACTGTTAAGAATGATTGATTTCTGCTTTTTCTATGTAGTGATGTAGTGGTCATTGTACAGGCTGCAATCTGCTCCCATTTGTGCATACTGGATAGACTTTGTTCTTTGTATGTTTTATTGAGCTCTAGCAGGCAGGCAGGCAGTTAAGTAGGTAGATAGATTTACTTTGTTGATCCCTGATTGGCTATTTTCTAGAGATGCTCTGCTGTCTTGTTGTTCTTGTAACAATGACAAATATAGTACTTTGACCCAGGCACTGCATGCGAACAGTAAATACACCGTAAATATGTCAGCACTAGAAGAGAGACCTATATCTATAGAAAAATAAACATGACAAATAAAGTAATTAAACAATAGTAACATAAAATAGCTCAATACAAGAATATAATGTTTGAATAAAAATAGAAACATAGAATAACATACTAGATGAGTGTGTAAAGTTTTTAAAATGCAGTTGAAGAGTTTGGTTGAAGCAGAAACTATAAGGTAGAGAGTTCTCTGTTAGGCAGAGGTGAGCTGTTGTAGAGAGTTATTGCTTCGGGCAGGAAAGATCTCTTGTATCTGTCCTTGTGACAGCGAAGCTGAAGCAGCCTGTTAGAGAAAGTCCTCTGCTGTCTGACCAGTAGGTGGTGGAGAGGGTGGTCAGGATCATCCATAATAGATCCTCTCCACCACAACTTCAAAGGTGTCTGGTTTGCAGGCAATTACAGAGTCGACCTTCTTAATCAATCTATTAAGTCTGTTGGTGTCCAGGCTCCAATGCTGCTCCCCCAGCAGACTAGAGAGGTACAGCGCACTGGCCACAACATACTTTAGAGGATTTCCAACATCTCGATGCTCACGCTGAAGCATCTTAGCTACCTCAGGAAATAGAGTCTGCTCTTCCCCTCGTTATATACAGCCTCAAAGTTGGTCTCCCACTTTGATTCAGATTTAGATTATTATTCTAGAGGACAGTTTCACAATCTACCAGACCTTACACAAAACAAACAACAAAAACACACATTGGGCTGTGCAAGAGAAAACAGATAAGGACTTTCCACTTTGGTCTTTGACAATGTAGATGCAGAGTTACTTGTAGTCCACCACACTAACATCCTCTCCAAGAAGCCGTCCTCTTCCTTCTGAGGTCAATTATGTGACATTTGATATTTAACAGCAGATTTCTGTGTCCATGCAGAATCAGACGTTGTGATCGATGTGGTTTTTCGCCAGTTTTTTCCGTTTTTGTTTTACCTTTGGCAGTATCTACTTCTTTCACTTGTGGTAATGTGTGAATATGCTATTGTGTTTTTTTCTGCTTGAACTCCTTATCGCTTCAGCATCTGGAGCTGCAGCAATAAGTTGTTAAGATCATCTTTGTTTTAGCTGCAAAAGCTTACATTAGTCAAGCAAATTAGTTTAATGCAAGGTTTGATTTTTTTTCTTTGCCTGTACTGTACTTGGTTTTTATACTTAAAGTAAATGTATTTATGAATTACATCTGTGTGTGCCAGTGTAAGTGGCATACTGAGATCCTCATTTGCATATTTAGGTAAAATAGGATTCTTATGAAGAAAAAAGCTTACATTTACAAAGCATGGTTATAATAAGAATAGTACTATGATCATTTTTGATTGGACAAACATAGGCTGAACATCATGTTTTGCTGCATTAATGTGAAATGGGGAAGACTTTTATGTCTTTTACCTCTTCAAATTCTAAAGTAAATCAAAAATAAATAAATAAATACACAGCTGTGTCTGTGATTCTCATAATGGCACACTTTCATAAAAATGTAGCACACTGACAAAAAAAACTTTCAGGAGATTAATCAAATCTGAAGGTAAACAACTGTCTTTGCAATTTAGAAGCAGTGACTTACTGAAAGAAAGAGCAAAGTGAATTTATTTGGCATGTGTGAGGAGTCTTTGGTGATTAGACCCCACAGTGAAATCATCATTGTACAGAGGTGGTCACACCTGTATGAGCCATACAGGAATATTATTGTGAATATATTGTTTAGAAATTGGTAGTGGCGAATGAGTAAAGATCAGTCTAGCGGGAAATCTGGAGCCTTGACAAGCTCACTGGAAGGACCACTGCATGGATCTGACACTGAAATGACAGCTGACAGCAGAAAAGAAACATTTTCTAAAGTTTGACAGCAACCAGATGATTTAGTCACAGAAGTTGTGGCAAAAATCTGACTGGTAGAAATGAAAAGTACCAGCTGATTATGAAAAACAGAGAAAAATAAATCAAACCAATTTAATAATAGGGTAAAGATTGTCTTCCTGATTGAACTAATGCTGAGTTTCATTCAGTGTCTGTCTGCAATGCAATCCAGCAATTCACTTCATATTGACTTTTTCCTTTTGAAGAAAACCAATCTTTATAAATAATTTGATGAAATTGTCATTGCTGTTGAAATGTATGTTATTATTCAATTTCATTAAACAGTATAAATGTAATATTTTTTTTTTAGGTAAATCAAGAATAGTTTAATTTTATTTGATAATAGTGTGTGTAGAGGGGTTGGGGGGATGGGATATTGGGAGGGGGGACAGAGGGTGAGTTAGAGGCAGAAGTTTGGGCTCATGAGCTACCCCTAACCCTCCAATACGTAAGGAATTTCCCCACACCCTCATCTACCTTGTGGAAATCCTGCCAGTTTGCGCTGCTTTCTTCCATCGGGTTTCCACGCCTTTGATGCGATTCCAAGGCTCACCGAGTTCACAATGCTTGCCACGACGACTCCAGATATCCCATGAGACACATGTTCCGTGATGCAGTTGAACGGTTATCCCATGGGGATGTCTCCCTCGCCCCCCATCATTGGGGACATGATTTCTGCCAGGTGCAGCTGAATTTCAGGTACATCTGTTTCGATGTACTGTAACACCTCCAGGATTTCCTGCAGGCCTCTCAGGCACTCCAGGCTGGGCAGCGTTCCCGCCACATGCAGCTGATGAAGCAACACACTCATACAATTTCTAAAAAGTGCCTCTACCCTCAAGTGTTGCGTCCACAGTGTTTCTTATGAAACACTGACAACACTGACAGCACTGTTCAGGCTTGCAACATGTCTCTTTTCCTCAGTCACATCAAAAGCTTATAAAATCACAGTGTGATATGAATGACAAGAAAACATTATTTGACGTGTACTTTAATTTTTTTGTTTGGCTCATGTCTGATCCACTAACATGGAAGGGGCAGGATTTATGACATATACTGCAACCAGCCACCAGGGGGTGACCAGGATCATTTGGCTTCACTGGGGAGCTATCATGATACAGTCAATGAGAAAAACAAAGAAGAGTCTCTTGTTAGGACACCAACTTCCATCCTTTTGGAAATCTAGTATAATTCCTAATGTTGAAAAGAGTTAAAAAGCAAACAAAAACTGAAGTCATAAAGGGCAAAAACACTTTTGTTCCCTTGCACTGAATCTAGACAGTAACCAATAGCATAGTGTCATCAGGACGTTCTTTGGTGTTCTTCCAGCTACTTTCAAAATATAAAGGTGACTTCACTGTCTTTGTAGCTTTATTGACTACAGGTGTCTCCATCATTTACATAGTAATTTGCAAAACTAGATGAATACAAATGTCTGTCTTAAAATCTCAACTCCACAGAGATGCACTTATTTTTATGGTTTTCCTTTTCAAAGCACGGAGCACATTTGTTTGAACAGTTCCACCTATTTAAGTTTTTGTCTTGTGACAATCAGACAATCAGAGATCCCTGCTTCTGAAGTCTGGAGATTTCTAATTGAGTGGCAGCGGACCTATGCCCATTACATTTTGTCAAGGGCACCTCTTACCCGAAATTATGCTCTCCCGCTATTCTCCTCTGTAATGAGCTACATGTCACTGCGCCAGTATGAAGGGTACTTGGAATTATTCTGAAATGCAGAGGTTTTTTTTACACTAATTGTTTTCACCTAGTCTTAACAACAAAACCTGGCAAATTGTCCTCTGTCTCAATGAGTGAAGCGTTCAGAGACTGACTTGTGAGTCTAATTTAAGCTGTACACTTTATCTTTATAAATATATAATTGTCTGGCATTACATCACTTTGGTTTGTCTTTGACATTACTTGGATTTATTTATTTTTTATACTTCTGGTTTGTGATTGTGGACTCACGCTGCTGTACATTAAAAAAGCAATTTTTCAAAACAACAAATACAGTTGATTTCTATCCACAGATTCATGACACCTCTGAGAGGCAGCGGCACATGCCTCAGCATGACCTTCTAAAAAATTAGGTCCATGACTCAGGAATGAGGCTGTTGAGGATGGTCTTGACCGTACTGAAGACGGTTTCTTCTTATTGTGTGGTTTGGACTGAGCAGGTTTTACTGCTTTAACTGCTTGTTTGTAAAATATGATGCAAACGTATCAAGAGCTGAACCCGAGATGCCAGCCAGCTGTTGTGTGATTAACATGGACATAAATGTCTCTGGTCTATTACCCCACAACAGCTTTGGATAGTCCTCTCCAACAGTTTCAAGTGCAATGTTGATAATGTCACCATCTTCCTGGGTAAAACTTATCAACTCAAGAAAAGTGATCGACCATGCTCTCCGTTCTCCATCCATCACAGTTGGTCCAAGTAATCCAGCTAAAGTGTTGGTGTGTTTACAACCTGTTTCTCACCCAGCCTGACTTTGTTGTAGCTTTGTTGCTCTGAACCAAGATCTCAGGATTTAAATTCTAACAATAAGAACTAAGTTGTAACAAATTTTCTCAAACCACTCCTGCAACATAATCCATGTCTCCATCTGTATGCTCACTGTGTTCCAAAGTTTAATATTTTGGAGTGGTGAAAGATTGCTTCTGCTTGTTGTTAATACATCCATAAAGGCAACAACCCCTGAATAAGAGAAAGGAGAAATTCCAGTGGCATGATTTCATGTTTGGTCCTGGATATACTTGATTTTGAGTCAAAAGGCTCCAAGTCACAAATGTGTTAAAGTTAGTTGCAGGACTTGCTGAGTCCAAATTGGTTCACATTATTTCATAAACTGCAGTTATGGTTTATTTCCACTGCAAAGCATTTGCATTTCCATCATGTTTATAAATTCAAATATAATTATGTGAAGAAATCCACATTTGATTTAAAACATCTCTCTTGCTGTTTTCTAGGTGTGGCAGTGTGGAGGAAGTATGGAAGTCCTGCCATGTGCTAGAGTGGCCCACATTGAGCGCACCAAGAAGCCCTACAACAATGACATAGATTACTACGCTAAGCGCAATGCCCTGAGGGCTGCTGAGGTTTGGATGGATGAATATAAATCCCACGTCTATATGGCCTGGAACATTCCCATGAACGTAAGTTCTTCTCTTTCTGAGATCACTCCCTCTCACAATCCCCTAGCTCCCTTTCCCCCCTCTTCTCCACTCTCACTTGCTCATTCAGACATGCAGCCCAGGTCTCTTGAGACACAAGTCAATAGAAATTCAAAATTCAGATTTCTTCCCACTTGACCTTCACACTAGTGGTAAAGCAAAGGCAAAGCAAAGAAGCAGTGAAGTCTGTCTCCAAACAGATGAGAGAAGAGCACCAAGTGATAGAGAGGAGCCTTATGTCTAATCAGTCTATTTTCATGCACGTCAGTTTAGCTTAATTGCTTTCAAGGGTCTTTTGAGATGGGCTTCAAAATAATAACAGCTACTTTCATTAATAAAGAGTTTAATATTGAATCCTAATTGCCTCTTCAGCCATGCAGAATGAGATGATTGTCACTGAAGAATGTCAGTAAAGACCTCTGAACATTGCCCAAAACAACACACTGCTGTTCATAACAAAATAATACTGGGCAGTATAGCAGTCACACAGAGGTGTGATTGGCTGATGATGCCTGCATGTCGTCTAGAAATTTGGCACAAATACCATTTCCCAAAAACTCACTAAATGTAGGTAGGAAGCACCAACTGGGGAAATATTACCATTGTGTGTGTGCATTACGGAGACATGTTGGGTAGGACGGGGGAGCAACTTTGACAAACTAGCCAATCAGGCCACATCCCTCCTCCAGTGTAATTACAAACACAGTGGCATGGCACGTTATTACCCCAGCTGTCCTGTGGCGCAGAGTTATTTTGTGTACAGTACAAAGACCTAACACTACGATTATTCCATCTACACCTTCCCCCTCCCCTCAACACACCCATACACACAATCACACATTCTTGTTATTGTCTGAGGTACCCGCTGAGAGCACAATTACTTTGGTGGGGGAAGGCTTTATGATTCACCACAGTGGCCAGCCCCAAATCCAAATACCAAACAACATCTAGCTGAAATTAAATACATTTGTTAGTGTCGCTTAATGGCTACAAAAAAGAGGAAAGTGGACATTTCCAATTAGAATTAATTATTAACAGATGTTGAAAGCAGCTTCAGCAGCTCTCTGTAGCCTCAAACACAGAGAGGGAAACTGATGAGTAGTATTTGTGATAAGACAACTGTGTGTGTCCAGGTATACTGTATGTGTGTATGTGCCTTTGAATCAGTTTCTATAGGAAGGGCTTTGTTGTTTCATATGCTTGTTCTATGTATTTACTGTGATTAATAGAGTATATGTTTATATCATGTTCATGCACATTCACACAGTGTACTGTATATGCACATACTTAAACAAATATTATTAAGCTACATAAATTTAATAGCCCAATACTTACTGAATTAACAGGAGAATAAAGCATCACCAAGCCAGACAACATGAAGATAAATAGTATAAACAATGTGAACTCCACAGAGGCTGCAGCACTCATATTAAGCAAAAAGTGAACTTTTGCCAAGTTTTTGGACACTGTGTAGTGCACACACTCATACACACACACCCCTGCGTTGCTATGCAACACAGTGGTTGTCAACATCTCCTCTGGAAAGTGAGTTACAAGTGAGTGAGTGTGTTGTTTTATGTACCTGTGTGAATAGTATTCTGTGAGCTTCTTGTCCATTTAAGTTCTCCACTATCTGCCCTAACTTCTTTGCTCAGTCATTCTCAATATGTGATATAGTTTTCAAACATTTTAAATCACATCCCTCACAAATGTGGCAGGACAATAATTATTACAAATAATAAGAAAAACATTAGAAAGCCAGCATAGTCACATTTTGTCATTTTGTCTTTTTCTTTTTTTTGCCATTTGTTGACAGAACCCGGGGGTTGATTTTGGGGATGTCTCTGAGCGCTTGGCTTTAAGGAAGAGACTCCAGTGTCGGAATTTCCGCTGGTACCTTGAACATGTCTACCCAGAGATGCGGATCTACAACAACACCATCACATATGGCGAGGTGAGAAAGATACTTGCTAACAAGATTACTGGGAATACTCAACATGGTAATTCCACTGGATCATCATCTGTAATTCTGTTGCTGTACTGTGGTTTAAACAGAATGCACGCAGGACGGCAGCTAATTTGATTCCATAGCTGATAAATATACATAATTAGTTGATGAGAACAATTTCTGTGCTCTGCATTATCCAGATTTTTTTGTGACAGTCTTTATTGAAAAACATTCATCTGCAGCACAGCTGTCAGCAGCTGGTGATATATTTCTGGTTAGAACAAAACTATTTCCATAGTGATCAAACACAAACTGATGAGTACAGTTAAACAATCAGGCATCATCACAGTGACAGACTGATGCTATCCACATTAAAGATTACACATAAAGAAAATACAAATGAATTCACTGTATCCAGTTTAAGGTAAAGGTATCTTGTTGCCATAGCAATGCAGCATCACCACACAGGATTAGATGCAATTTCCTCATAATGAGTTTTAATTAAACACTTATTAGTTTTCCATTCCAACTTGATTGTTTTGAGCTTGGCTGCGCACTCAGCACAGTAGGCGAAGAAAACACGATTATGACAGGTTGAAGAATTGAACACACTCCAGAGTCAGACACTATTTTGAGGTATGGAAAGACACACAATGTTTACTCCTATCAATTTTAACAATTGAAAACATAAGAAAATCTATATGGTGCGCAAGTGCATGTCAGAATACATCAAAATTAACCTAGATTCATCAAAGCCCTGTGACTTGACTCCTGCCTTTGTTTCCCCTGCCTTGTTTTGGCTCTGGCACCCAGCTAATGGATTCCTCAGAGCGGCAGCCACTTAAGTGGCACTATTTCAGATCTGTCGACAAGCTGGGTAACAGTTACCTTGTGTTGCCACACAGCTGCCACAGCAGAAGTGAGTCTCATCTGTCACTGAGCATCAGCGCTGCACTCGGCCATGCTGACCAGACCAGCGGGGTGGAACCTTCCCTGACAACAGCACATGATAGATATGTCACAACCTGGAAATGAAGCCATACGCATTCAAATCACACAGAACCAAAGCTCATGCTCAATGCACACCACCATCTGGGGGCCTAGAGGAGAGTCAGAGGCAGAAGTGGGACTGGTCTCTGCATGATGATATCCTATCATGGCCCAGACATCACTGTGGGATAATAGAAGTCACTGTTGTGTGAACAAGCCACAACGGATCTGGTAGACAGGAGGAGGTGTAACATGCATGCAGGAATGAAAGTGGGGGTCAGTTTCAAGGGAACAGAGCCATCCCAAATAAACAAAGGCAATTGATTCGCGTTCTGTTTCAGTTCTGCAGCAAATGTAATAACAGAAAGACAACCTGGCAGGCAGGAGGTACTTTTTGTGCAAATTCTTCAAAAACCATGTTAATTTACATATATGAGTTCAGGATATGTACATTTTACTTTCATATGAAATATTTTATATGTTCAAGATTTAGATTGATAATTATTTCATCTCAACTCAATTATCATCTTAGAGAGGAGTAAATTCAACATTTTTTATATTAAGAGCCATACTACTGGGGGAAAAAAACGAAGGAGTGAAATTAGGTCCTCCCCTCCATCATAACTTGTGCAATAATTACTGTTCAATTTCAATTCAAGGCATAGTTCAACATTTGGAGAAATATGCTATTTGCATTCTTGCTAAGAGCAAGATGAGAAGATCAATACAGCTCTACATCAAAAATGAAGCTACAGCTAGCTTCACAAAACAGTGGGAGAGAAACATTTTGAATAACTAGAAATGAGAGTGGTATCAATATTCTCATCCAACACTCAGCAAAATGAATAAGCATATTTCCCAAATGTCAAAATATTCTTTTGAAATGCTCGCTGGAAAATAATCTTTTATCCTGATGGCCTTGCACCTGCCATCTGCTCTACCCCCACTCTTTTCTCTTTCTAACTCCCAAAGTAATTCTCACCTTTAAAAAAAGAATTCACAAAATCTTAAAGTAACAGGTCCTCCTGATGTGTTTTTCAGGTGAGGAACAGCAAGGCTAGCGGCTACTGCCTGGACCAGGGCTCAGAGGACGACGACAAAGCCATCCTCTACCCCTGTCATGGCATGTCCTCCCAGGTCAGACCACACTCGTGAGCTGTTTGTGTGTTCATGTTCAGAAAGTACTCATGCTCGTATTCCTAAACCAACATGTTCTACAATAACGCTTTCTTCAAGTTGATGCAAGCTTCTCTTCAAGCCCCCTTTGAGTTAAATCACATTTTATTCAGTGATTGTTGGATTGGAGGAAAAAGCACTAGAGAGAAAAATGATTGCCTGATTGCTTCTCATGGACCAGAACTATAAACTCCTACACACATCACTGCAGCTACAACACACTGAGAGCTGATTATGAGATGATACCCAAAATTACACCTAAATGCAGTGAATTCTAAGTCTATATGTGATCTACATAGATGGTGTGTGTAAGTCTGTGTGTGTGTGTGTGTGTGTGTGTGTATTCAATCAGGATGCACATGCTTAACAGGTATTCTGGAGGTGTAATTGTAACTGATTACCAAGCACTTACCAACACGTTTTCAGTTCTACTCTGTCTGATTTGAATCACATCTCAGGTTGATATTTGGTGGAGTTGTACTTTAAAAGTGTCCAAGGTCGCCAAATTTTACACTTCTAAGAATCATAAAAGGTTTAAGTTGTCTGACACCATCAGGAGGTTCAAGTAGATGACAGCAATATGGTCTTTAACACCCCCACAGTGTATATCTTGAACCTGTGTGGGTGTACCTTGTGTCTAAGACCTATAAAGGATGTAAATGTTGAAAAAGAAAGAAAAACAAATAAAGTGAGTATATGTAATACAACTTGATATATAGCTGGATGCTCCTACTGCAGCTGTGTCATCCTGTGCTAAAAAAACCCACATTCAACCAAAGCGTAAAGCAAATGCTGTGTAGGTAGCAGTTTGATTCATATGCATATGTAGTAATCCATGTGCATCAGTCATAGTAAATAGTATAACCCCTCTATTTGTTTCCATTCAGAGAGGAACAGAAGGCTGCATCCTGCCTCCTCTCTTATTCAATTAGCACTTCCGCCTCCTGCAGGGTCGATAAGGATTCAGAACAGATTCAGAGTATTACAGAATTAAAGAATATGAAATAAGAATACACACGGATGATGTGTTGCCACTTGAAAATGTGAAAAACATCAGTCAACATGCTTAATTATAGTGTTGTGCTACTCTACACCTGCATTTAAATGTGCAAAATCTGGAATTAAGTTGCTTTTAAATACACAGTTTTATTCTCAGGTTTATTGCATAAAGTAAGACTTGATTAGACTCCAATTTTGTTTCTTTTTCTAATAATCTCTTCAAATTACAGTATCATCAGTGAGAGATATATTGCCAGTTTGCACTCTTGTACCACCTAGCATCCTAAATGTGCTGTTTTTGTACAGATCATAGTACATTTGGATAAATAGGTCTCATTGTACACCAGTATTTTTTTGATGGTAAAAGAGAGCAGTGGAAAAAACGACAGCTCTAAATGAGATGACTCTAATAGCAAACTGTTGAAGGTGATGCAGACATTGCTCTTGTGACTGTACAACTAAGCAAAGCATTGCCATTTCCAGAGGCTCTGTTCAAACCGCTCAGCAGGAAAGACTGAAAAACTAGGGCACTCCCAGGTGAGAGTGCATGTAATTATATGAATATACAGTAGGATGCTGCTGGAAAGAAAGAACTGATGTGTTAAACATAACCTTTACTTAAATAGATACCAGGACAAATGTCACAGTGGGTGGGAGGGTGTTGTCTTGTATCTTTGTGCTTATTTTCCTTTTGTGCTGTGAAACAAAAGCCAGTCTGGTAGAGAAATCCTGCAAATGCTATTCATGTATCATTTTTCTTACATCTACTGCTTCTCTCGCCGCTGAGCGACATGTTCATTATGTGTCATGAGAGAATATGAAAAGGAGGCCAGCAGCAGCAACAGCAACAGCAGCAGCAGCAGCAGCAGCAGCAGCAGCAGCAGCTCACCGGCCTCTCCTCTCTTCTCCTTCAGTGAGAGCTCCATGGGGTCCAGTAATGTAAAGCTTCACTGACTCTTTTAATCCTGATCCCCTGGGGAAATAAACAAATGGAGATGAATTTTGTGTCTTTGTATCATTAGATTACAGTGATGACCGACATTACTGGGAGCGGGACGAATTCAATTTTGTGGGACAGTGTGATTTTGCATTCCTTTTACCATGCTCCTTTTACTTACGAAAAAAAAATATAATTGCACAGAATAAATCTTTATTGTGCTTCTGAGAATGAGTCTCTCTGCCGACTCTCCCAGTGGAAATCTAAATCATGGATAATGTCTCACCTTTGTCCAATAGTGTAATGCAGTGGAAGCATGGTGATAGAGCTACAAAGCCTGCCTCGTTGCCCTGTACATGCACACTATTGCTTAGTCACTTTAAGTAAATAACACTTTTTTTCCCCTGGATTTTCTATTGATGAGATTAGAGTTTCAGCTCTTGTTGGCTATTACTACCCCTGCCAACTATAAATACTGTTACTATGAATATAGCACAGATTATGACTTAAAGAAAAACTACAGTATTCTCTGTCATGGGATAAGGAATCCCAATTATGTGCGGTGCGCTTGGCTGTGCATGGTGCAGATGGACACCCGCAGCACTGTTTACGCTGTGGGGCCCCTTAAGTCTCCATAAAGGTTTGTTTGAAAGGCTGGAAGCTATAGTGCCATACGGAGAGGACATGTGATAGGTCCCAAGCCAAGCCCTTCTTAAAACATTTGCTGTAATCTGTGGCATAAATGTACTCATAACTTCCTGGTGGAGCGAGGTACTAGAAAGGTAGAAATGTGACGGTTACAACCCGACACCGTGTCCAAAAGGCAGCATCTTACATTTACATTGTCACAGCGTTGCACCATTAATGAGCTCATTAAGAAACTCGTGATTAGCTTGACCTCCAGAAAGTGGCTCTAAAACTTTCACTGTGCTGGGGATGCAATGGAGCGTCTAATGTTGCTGCAGAGGCACAGGTTAATTGGCTTGGCAGAATAATTTCCTTGCGTTAATTATTTGTTATGGTCCCATTTTAAATGTGTTAGCGTATAAAAGGCTTCCAGACTGAGCTGTAAACAGGTATTAGTGAGGATTATGTCGGGGGGGGGGGGATTTCTTGTGCCCAGTTATAGTTTACACCAAGGATAAATCTGCTTACTGCATTATAACCTCGAAAGACCTAAGATAGCAACATAAAATGCCATGAAGGATTCTTAATCAAACTGCCTGTAATAATGACCTTAAAATACCACCTTCACAAAACTGTTTTGTGCATTATGTGTCTTGCAACAGGTTGAGAATTTAAATTGTGTTTATGTAAATGTCTGATGTTCCTCAGTCCAAAGAGTTATCCTTATGAACAGCCTAAGTAGCTCCAGTGAACCCTTAGTGACACACAAAGTGGTACTGAGTTGTTTTCCTATTTGTTCCAAGTGGCTTTTCAGGGCAGAATATTGGATTAAAACCCACCCGCAGTCTCTTCTTACAAGGGGCAACACCTACACAGACCACTTGCCATACTGCATCTCTATTTTCTTCATCCATGCTCCAGAAACCCTCCACTCAGAAAAAGTTATCAGTTCAGAGAGATTTTACATGCTAAAATTGATTAACTATGGTACTTGAATAAGGGACTATCAGTATGTGACAGCAGAAAAAGGGTTTTCCTCCTGCTGTACTGTTTGAAGAGATTCAATTACAGGCGTGTAGATACAGGTAGGGTAGTCACAAGGATCTGCTTTAGTCATAAAATATGACTAATTTTCTTGGTCTAACCTTCAGAAAATCTGGAAGATCAGGCAGCATATATTTGCATCAGTGAACCATTGGAAGACACATTTCTCATAAGTCAACTTTCCAGCAGTCAGGATTCTTCCACGGCTGCAAATCACATAAAATAGCAGCAGTACCTAGTCTGTGCTTTAATGGATGACTGTGTGTGCGTGTGTGTGTGTGTGTGTGTGTGGTGGTGGGGGGGTGGGGGTACAGGACACTCGTGAGTGTGTTCTCCCTCGAAGCAGGGCTGCTGCCGTTCTGAAGACCTCCCTATCTTTGGCATATCATTTTTTTCAGAGAGGATCACATAAATAATAAATGCTACCTCTACTGTGTCCTTACGTAATAGATACGTATCATCACAGAGCCTTTCATGTGCAGGATTAAACAGTGAGGGATTGAGTTTTGGTTTGGAGAAATATTGTGGTATTAATAAGCTGTACACTGGTTTCCATGCAATGTTGAACACTACAGTATTATTATCTACAAAATGACATGTAACAATGAGACATTTTATTAGATGAAGCTTCATGCACAGTTGAAAGGACATTAGTGAATTATCCTGGTTCATTGTTTTCTGGAGACATTATCATGTCTCTCATGGCCACTAGAGACTTTGAATGGAGGAATTATTTCATTTTGAATATAGATAGTTTTCCCATTTAAAAATCAATGGTTAATTAATTGGTGAAAACTAAGTTAAGATCTAAATGTTACCACAAAACAAATGAATGTCATAGAAATATTTTTTTTTTCAAATTTGCAGTAACTACTCATTTGTGGACTCTTACAGCCATTGTTGCACACAAAAACAGAAACACAGCTAAATCAAGAAAGCTATGGTACATCAAATGAAAACTACTGGGGAGAAAGCCATGATTAGCCTTATCTAAAGAAATGTACTCACTGATATTTTTATCTTACCTGTTAATTAAAAAAGTCTATTTGATGAACTGGCATCTTGGTAATTAATTTTGCTATTCCACATAATGAAATTTTATGGCATAGTTGCTAAATTCAATCACAATAGAGAGAAAAATCCCAGCTAAATGTACTCTTAGTAGCTGCTGGAACACGCTATGCATTGTGGTTAAACTTACTTTAAATCACATCTATGAAATTATAAATTATCAATGGCATTGATTTCAGTTTAAATATTTATAATAGACAGACACCTAGCAAAACAGAGATTCCTCCAGTATAACATATTGGCTGTAAACGATCCAAAAGTTTTTTAAACAAGTTAAAACAGTCAAACAGTATCATTGCAGACTGCATTCAGTTTTCTCTGTTTCTCTCTGTTTTATCACTTACAGTTCGTGCTTTCCACAGATACTGAGATGCTTTCTAAAAAATCAAGTATTTGTTTTCTGCAGCTATGATTGCTGCTGTTGTAGCTACTTGAGTCCAGCAGCGTAACACATCGGTTATCTCTGTGTTGCAGCTCGCCCGCTACTCTAATGAGGGGCTTCTTCAGCTGGGACCCCTGGGCTCGACCACCTTCCTGCCTGACACAAAATGCCTTGTTGATGATGGCAGAGGACGTACTCCCAGTCTGAAAAAATGTGATGCTGTTTCAAGGATTTCTCAGAGGCTGTGGGACTTTACGCAGGTAAAAATAAAACATATGATCTGCTCTGACGCTGATCTTCACCAATGTGACATTTCAAACACACCACATGTAATAGCAACCAAAACAAGACTGAAGAGTGTGTTTTGAAGTATTCCATCACTGAATGGGTAATAACTATAATTGATCCCATGGTAACAAGTACTGGGAAATGGGAGTAATTCTGCGAATGGGTAGAGCCATCTGTTTTTATCCCTAGACTGTTAAGAAAATTGGGTCATATTTTTACATGTTTTTTTTGTTGCAGAATGGCCCAATCATCAGCAGGGACACTGGTCGATGTTTGGAGGTAGAAATGTCCAAAGATGCCAACTTTGGCCTTCGCCTGGTGGTGCAACGATGCTCCGGTCAGAAGTGGATGATACGAAACTGGATTAAGCATCCCAGGCACTGAAGCCAGAGAACAACCTCCGAGACAGTTTGGGCAATGTTTCAAGTCGCAGTTGGATCTCAAACTGTGGACAGTTCCGAGAGGAGCAGGGACCGGTGGTGCTAGTGTGTGATATTTCACACTACAGACTACACTGCACACTTAGCTTCCTTCAGACCACAGAGCTTTCCAACAGTGAGTCTTAAAGAAGAATACGATCAATTCATGTGTTCCACTGAGCTGTGCATTCACAGAGACCTTACGGCAAGCTGCACCGTTTGAGATGGCCCACATTTCTGACATTCAGCTACATGTATAGAACAGAGTAACAAGACACCTCAGCGAAGCCCCTGAAGGTGGTTCAAAATCCTAGTAATTCTTTTATTTCCACTGTAAAACTATCAGATCTCGGGAGACGAGAAAGAGAGAATGTATGTGTTTTGTTTTTGTGTGCGTCCGAGCAAATCAAAAGATATAATTGCGGTCACTCGCCACGTCAAAGTGATTATTTTGGGCTGTGATTCGGAAAATTGCGTCGGACATATTGCCCTGCCCTGGCAAGACATGTAATAGGCTTCTAAGGGGCTGCCTATCATCTGAATTGGGAAGCATTTCACCTGCACTCACACAAACCACTACGGTACTTTGTTTTCTTTGGACTGTATTGCTCACTGTGGACAGGAGCAATCATGTGCCTTTTTTTGCTCATTTTTCTGCTTCATCTGACCAGGGAATGTCAGTCCCAAAAGCATGTACAAAATTATTTGAAAGTTATTAATATATAAAACAATGTATAAAAACAGTCTAATGATAGTAATATATTGTAAAAAGTGAAAAATTGATATCTGTCCTCTGATAACAATTAGGATAATAAAATCATTTTTATGATGAAGAAGTCTCCCAGTCTTTCACTTTGCACACGTTTTTATATGTCTGTCATCAGTTCATATAATTCACTGTCACCTTTTGTGCCCCAGGTGTTCTTAGCTCTGTCTTACATAAAAACTACACATTTTCTTTTGTACTATTGTAGAGCCAGTTATTAACAGAACCACCACAATTGCCTGTCTTTTGTTGTACCTGCACTTACAAACACATCAAGCCTCCATCAGGTTTCTGGCCCTACTGTATGTGCTGCAACGGTTTCAGCCCACCCACTGGATAACAGGTCTTCAGAAAGCACTGAAAGCTTTCCAGTTATTATACTTGGAGTGAAATGTGTTTACTTGCTACAGTTTTTCTCATGTCGAAGTGAAAAATGTGGGTTTTTTTGAACGACTTACATGAAAGTGTTTGACATGCTTTTAATTTGAATATGTTCCAGAGATGCCTACAATCTTTTTACTAGTTATGCACTAATAACATTACTTTTATTGATACACAGTGTAAATTGATTGAAAAAACATTAGCAGGTTGTATACTGATCTCCTTCCCAAGAATAGCGAAATCATCAAACCATTCCTGATCCTGGATGCTACCGGAGGGTAACATTAGCAATGTTGAAACCAAGTGAAAATGGTTGTACAGTTTGAACGCATATGTAACCATAGCAACCACACAGGGTTTGTTAGAACTAAATAATCATATGATACGTCTTCCAAAGTCTTCTACAGTACATTGCTGTAAGGTTGTTTTTTTTTAGCTTTAGCCTTTAGCCCAATATGTTCATAGCCATCAAGTAATATTAAACCTCTTCTACAGGATTCTCAATAATCTAAATAATTAAAGCAAAAATAATAATGCATTTTTTACCCTTTTAAAATAGACATTATATACAGTAGAATGTAAGCCAAATAATTGCCGTCTATCTTGAAAGCACTGAATACAGTTGTTGCATTTACAAGAGGATCCCTTGTGTGTCCAATCTATTTCTCCAATGTCCTCAAGCCCAGAAATACTGTACGTTTGGAGGCAATGGAAAGTGAAAGTCCTCTTTACTGGGGTTAGCCATGCTATTCAACCTGCATGTTCCAAAGGCCCATTTTAATTTGGTTTCCAGCTGGTTTATCCTGAGAGATTGCCTGCACTTGCCACCACGTCATGCTTCTTTGCCTCTAATCATTTCATATAAGCAATGCATCATCTGTGTGTCCTCTAAACGAAGACTGCTTCAGCCACTTCTATGGTAATATCTTATTCTGGTCTGCGACAAGGTTTACAAACACACTGCCAGTACAATGTCTCACGGCCTCCGTGTAAGGAAATAGCCTGAACCGGGAAATTATTATTCTAGCAATATGGGTTTCCCCAGACTTAACACCTGCAGAATAATGTTACCTCACCTGATAGAATGAATGGATTCAGTGGGTTACAGCTTTGTGCCACAGAGTCTCGCCTGCAGAGTCGATTTACAGCAGGGCTCAGAGGAACTGTGGTACAGATGGCAGAAAGCAGAGATGGAGCGAGCCACTGTTTGCAGTTTAGCTGTACCTTTGTTAAATTACTTGTGTGCATGTGTGTGTTATGATTAAGGAAAATGACATAAAGAAAAGTTTTAATTATTTGAACTTGTTTAAATTAATGTTGGAATTAGGGTAGTGGTACTGCACCTATCTATAAGTATCAAACTTTAACCTTTGCAACTAACCACAAAAGTTAGAATAAAGATCGAAGCCTTTTGTTTGGTCTGTACAAACTCGAAAGTGAGAGAGTTTCTTACTATAGGGATTCATTTTGAGAGGTGTAGAATTTAAGGTTTGGGTTATAAAGGGATTAAGCTATAGCCTTTTGAAAGTATAGTTACAGTTGCACAGCATGTATTAGTATGCTTGAGCACCAGACAATAGCTACTGAGCCCGTCGCTGCAGGTGAAAGGGAAGGTTAGTCTGTATTAAAGGTTTAATTTTCACTGAGAGTGGATGACAGAGTGACAGTGAGTGATGTGCTGGTGGAGGATGAGGGGCTGGGAGCAGGAAATGGTGTTGAAGCTTGAGGGAAGAGGAGGGGGGCGGTGGGGGGGTGGACAAGGACACCGCATCCGTCTCATGAGCAGTAGGGGACCCTCGTTCGTTCTCATTGTGATGCTGACAATACTCTTTTTATACCTGGGCAGCAGCCAAGAGGGAAAGGTGACTTTATTATTCAGACAGCTGCGGGGTGGGGGGTATATGTGGGGAGTGGGTTCAAGGGTTGGTGGGTTTGCTTTCAACTAATAGAAGTGCTGCCAAATGTAGCATTTCTATTGTGGAGACCAAACCAAATGCTAACTCCCTGGACCACCATGAATGGATACGGTTTGAACATACAGTCAATATGTAACTATGAGAGAGCCAGGAGAACTATTGAAGATTTATCTCCAGAAAAACTGACAGCAATTACTGGCGTGTTTGGAAAAGCAGAGAGATCTGGACAGATAGCTGGCTCGATAAGGGAAAAAGTGCAAAAGTTTTAATGAGCAAAGTGTGACGGTAGTGATTCCCCAGACTTAACCACCAGTTCCCAGCCACATAAAAATACAAGATATTTACTTGGAGAAACAAATGTCACAAGTTCCTTCAGAATAAAAAAAAATACATGTATAAATGTATAAAGCAAGGTCCAATAAAAATAAACAAAACAAAGCCTGTAGGTGCTGGGCTATCTTTAGGGAGAGAAAAACTTGCACAAAGAGCACTAAAATTCCCCTAATGCAGGTGAAAGTTGACTTTTTAAAATATTCACTCAAAATAGGCTCCATAATGTTTAAAAGTGCTCGTAATCAGAAAAGCAAAAAAGGGCTTGAACAGACTAGATTGTCTGACAGTGACTGACAATATCCGCCAAAATGAGGTCTGCAGTAAATGGAGGAAAGATCAGAATAACATGAGTGTGCAATTTTCCACTTTTTCTTAATCCCCAAAGAAAAGTTATCATCACACCCTGATTGGCCAAGAGAGGAGTCAGTCCCTGCACCCTGCACAACAGGTGATCTGAATAACCCTTCAATCAACTCAGAGAAGTTTCAACATTCAGCTACAACTGATCTGGGAAAATGGAAATGACAGCAAGACCCAAAAGTGGGCGACTGCTACAAAACTTTAAGGGGTTACCATAAACACAAATGCAAATGTTACCTGTGGAGGTTTAGATGTATCCAACAATCATCACATGTAATATTTTTTTTAATTTCAGCTTATATAATTAAAATGACTCTTTTGGCTAGGTCTACTCAAATCCATCATTGGGGACTTTACAACTTTGAGTGGGTAATTTCTGTACAGATTAATGTCACATAGTTTATGAGTCCTTCTTGAGGTAAATTTTTTCTATTCAATATTTCAACTCTCTTTAATAGTCTTCATCTGAGCCTATCTAATGACACTCCATTCATTCTGAGCCCACACAACACTTCTCCTTGTCACATACTGTACAAAGGCATTAAGTAGCAATATGCACATAAAGTAACAGAATACTCAAGTAAATGCCAGATGTAAGGTATTGGACTATTAAAATGTCATTCAATGAGGCTTTGCTTATAGGTAGGTTTAATCCACTGAAGTGTCCTTGAGCAATATATATAATATATCCCTCCTTGCCTGCCGTGTCTCCAGCTCTGCACTTGATAACATCTTCTCATCTCAAAACATATTAACACATATGCCGAGCTATTCCTTTCTTACCTTGGCCATCAGAAACATCTCTACAAGTGATATGGTGGCTGTAACCTGATTCTATTTGTATTATCAGGACCCAAACCCCTTTGGAATATCAGTTCAGAACAGTAATTCAAACCTGTAGTAAGCTTCTTTTTTTAAACTGCCAAACTATTTTATTGTGAAAATGTTGGACATTATTGGGTTGATGATAATTTAGCAAGTACACATACAAAAAAATATAACGATTTAAAGATAGTCCACAAGTTATGTTACTCAAGTTGCATTTTGAATAGTAAAGGAGCAAAATGTAACTGAGTAATTAGAAGACTTGGGAGTTATGGTATTATCCATTTTATATTTGTGTTAATATTTACTCTGTCATGGTTGTGTGCATGGGGCAAACAGGAGGAGAAATCAAATGCAGAAAGGTTATAATGATCAAAATCCGAACTACAGGCTTACACGTCTGGTGCTGTGGGGGATGAGATAATGGGCAGCAAGTGAAGATGATTTCGGCATGGCAACAGGTGAGCAGGTGGATGTTGGAACCAGGCAAGAAAATGTGGTGGACAGGTGAAGAATGGCAGTGTCAAGAGAAGAGAGTGTGGGGCTGAAGGCAGGGACAGAGGCAGAAAGGGCAAGGGAAGCAACATAAACCAGACCAAATCAGGTGTTGAGATTAGAATTTTTACATGTTACAAACTAATCACATCAGACAGAATTCACAGATAAAAATATAAGTTGTTTTTGTACTTACTATGTTTTATATCAACATATTTTCTGAAAATGCTGAAAATTTCCCTTTCATATGAGTTGTACCTGAGACAGAGGAGAGGGTTAAACAAATGAAAAATGTTCAGTAGCATGGAACCTGAGCAGGATAGTGAAAAAAGAAGTTACGCTTTGGGCACTTCGTCAGCTCTGTCTGCTGCCAAATGGACAAAACTTTCTGAAGACTTTGAAACACGCACTGCTCTCAGGGCATGGATCAGCGGTATTAACTCGACACTCGCTATTGACAGCTAACTGCAAGATCAAACACCTCACCGAGCAGTTTATCTCTTTGTCTCTATGTGTCTCTCTTTAGGTGCACGGTGCAATTTCCTAATCAACAATAATTGCTTTATTCTGTCAATACTGCAAAGGGGCGATGGAGATTTCAGACAGTTATGCTGTACAAGCTGATAGGATGAGAGACTGAAGAGAGTTGGTACGTGCCTGAACAGCTTGTGGATCTTATAATGAGATCTCCAGAGATGAGCAGCACAGTAGCTCCAAGACACAATTAGGCCCAGCGTTGCTCTGCCTCCAAGATAGTATAACTGTATAGGCAGCACCAAGGTAGTGTGTATGCATGTATATATGTGTGTGTGTGTGTGTGTGTGTGCACATACAATACTGATGCATGTGTGGGGATTAAGAAAGCATTCAGTTTTAGACCATTTTTCAAGGATCAACTACAGAAACAATACAGAATGACCTGTTTTCTGTGAATGGACCACGTGATGGGTGATTTTCATTGATTACAATTAATTTCAAACATGATTTGGGTTATATTTCACACAAAAAATCAAGCAAACTGTGCTGTAGGTATAGCTAGTCAGATCACATCCTTTCTCCAGATGAAGCTTCAGGCTGCTTTGGAAACTCAGTGAGGAGCCAGTCTCTCAACAAGATCTCTGGTAAATTGGTTTGGATTGCAGTGGTCCCACATGCTCAAACCAGTCCAACTGAGGAAGAACTGCTCCACATTTCTCAAAAACTGCTGTAAACCACTGAGTCGTTAAGATGCCTTTAGGCCTTGATTTTGGCAAATGAATAGGAAAAAACGGCTTTGATCAGGTTTAGTGAGTTTACAGTTAATATGATAAGGAACAAACTGTTGTCTGCAGGGAAAGTTACCAAACAAAGGAGGAAGATGATCTCACTTGTAGAAGGGCTGTTACAGTACAGAGTTGTTCCAGCCTTTAATAGGACCATAAAGAAAGCATAAGCACACTCAGTGGCAACAGACCACACAAAATAATCTATGACTTTTACAGGGCCAGTAAAAGCAAGGGCGTAACTTTGGATCGAGAAGGGGGCGGGGGGCACAATAAAACAAAGGTCTGGGAGTCCTCCTCTAAAACAAACATTACAGTTTAATCCCATTGCCTGCATTTCTACACACACTTGGTGATACAGTACCCAATACAAAATCCAGGAAATAATTACATCAGTCATCATCTGACATTCTGCCAGAATAGCAGAAAATATGCATAAGAAAATGTTCCCTTTTCTTCTGTATTGTTTTACCCATGGCTGTACTAAATGTCACATGTTGAGTTATTAATTTATGGATCTATATATTTCTTTTTGAAGAGTAGGATTGACAGCTCTATGGATTATTGTGGCACAACCAATAAATCAATAATTTGTCATTATCAGTGATGATGATGTTACTGATCACTTTCAGATTAATAAACTGAGTTAATTGAAAAGTCATTGACAATAATAGCCTACGTTACATCCTTAAGTTTCAAAATATATCACACCACGTATTCATGCAGCACATATAGCCTACCTGCAACTCAGTGCTGCTTCTCCCTGCCTTGCCCTCGCTGCTTTCCAGACACCTCCACCTCATCTGATCTCTGATATGAAAGCGGGGTCGAGTTATAACATTACCTAGCAAGGTGTGGGCTCAGTCATTAGCCTAACACTAACAGGTCTAGAGAGAAAATAGTCTTACAATCAGCAGCTCAATTCATATTCACAACCAGAATCTGACGGCCGGCCCAACGGTATGATGAAACACAATTTTAGCAATTAATAGAATGATAAAGAGACTTTGAAAGCGGGGTGGATACAAACAGGATTTTGAAAAGTGGGGTGTAATTTCCAGACTCAGAGAGTAAAAATCACTTGAGCATTGATGTAACTTGTCCTCTCCTACACCAGCATGTGAGTCTGATACATAGAATTTTTCAAGCAGGAAAGTAAAAGTTTGAAGTCAGAAGCATCTGAATAAATCATATGCGTCTTGTATTGATCAGCATCTCCACCTTGAACCTACTCAAATAAACATTTACCCACACACATTCACAAAAGCAAGCCTGTTTTATTTTTTATATAAATAATGGATGAATCGACAAAGTGTAATGTGAAAGTGGTTTCTTGTAGTGATAATAATTATCATCCAACTTTGTAGCTCCCATCAGCTCTATGGTGCCATTTAGCTTTGACCAAAACAGAGCTAAAAAGACATTGATTATAAGGTCATCAGGTTGCCTGAGACTTCAAATGAATGCTAATGTTGATGTGTGTCTCCTGAATGTGTAAATGAGGTGGTAATAAGTCAATATTGTGTTTTCAGCTTGTTCTGCAAACCCAAAGTAGCCAAAAAATCAATTACAGCAGCTTTAAATATTAAAATCATCAGTCTGATCTCATTACTACTGGATTAATATGCTTCCAAATATTCATGGATGATAAAATCAAATGAAACCAACTGACTTTTAAAGAGTAATGCAATCACAAACTTAGTTTCAAGAGATCAGTTCCACCGAATGTTTGATAAAAGCCTCATATCCAATTACTGTGGGGAGTCTTCCTCTCAAGGTGTTCACGGTTACTGTAACACTAAATTGTTTTAGCGGTCACAAGATTACAGCAATCCTATTATACACCATGTAATCTGTTACTCTCCATTTCCATTTGTAGATACAGTGAGCAGTGAACACGACAGCTATGTTATCCTATTTTTATTCTCTGAGTTGGTATGATACAAGGTTATGGGAAGCAGCTTGTAGTACTGAGTACATTTCCGCATACACACCACAACCACCCAGTATGTGGGACCCAAAGGGCTGCTTTATGCTAATAAGCTCCATCAAGGTCAGTCAGTCTTTTCACTGCTCCCACATTTCTGTGTTCTTTCCACATTGTGGTGATGACTTTATGGTGCTATTTCCCAAAACAGCTCAGTGACTTGAGGGGGAATGCATTACCCAGAGCAGCATTTGAGGTTATTTGACACAGCAAGGTTCCCTCAGCTCCTGAACTCTTTCTGTAGCTTCAACCCACCACATATCTCTCACAGTGTGTTCCCTGCTCTGGTTTCTGACAATAAAGCTCCTACATATAGTATTAAACTGGCCTTCCAAACTGTTCAGCGCATTATGATCGGTCTGTCTGTAAAAATCAGTGAATTACTGTATTAAATGTAATTAAATGCTGTATGTGGTTAAGAAAAGCACATGCACGACAGTTTTAAGTTTCGTACTGAGTCATAAATTCTTGTTGAGTGCAAGATTTCTGCTGTGAGCTGCACACTGATGTGGGAGGGGAACCACAGCATGAGTCAGTAATGATCAAGAAATGCAGTCCAATTTCACTGTCAAGGATTATTAGGATTGGTGTTTGTGCCACTTAAGGCTCATGGCATGAGGCAGAGTGGTTTTCATGTTTTACCAAGTCTGCACAACAGCTCCTCAGGCTTTGGAACTCATGTTGTGGATGATGCAGGACAATTTGACTCTGATAACCTTCAAGCGGAAAAGAGAGAGCCAACATGTCATTCTAACTACAGTTTATACACATGTAACCATATATGTGAGTGTTTGTCATCCAAAATAGAAGTGTGATAGAGATTGTGCCAGCAGTCATGCCCTCTATAGATGTCAAAGTATGGCTGGTAGATGACTCCCTCCCTCCCATAGCCAAACTGTCCCTGCTGTTCTCTGCTGCCTTACTTAGCTCTTTGCTGCCATGTTAACTCTACTTAACGCTACACCACCTCAAGGACATCTGCTTCCTTTTGGGAGAGGCTTTTGTGTCAAATCTAGTCCCTCTTCTATATCGCAAAATTATTTGAGCTTTCACAGGCCTAGCACACCCACTTATAATATATTCCTCTCTGTCTCGCTCTGTTTCCAGCTGACACTCTGGTCATTCAGTTTTACAAAAAACACTCTACATCCATGCTTTAGGTTTAGCATGTTAGCAAGGCAATGTTAACTTGTCAGTACTAAACAAAAAGTGCAAGTGAGGCTCATTGGAATGTCATGTTTTGCAGGTATTTGGTCATTAACCAAAGAACTGGACAAATTGAGATTTTGACCTGATGGTGCTAGAGGAAAAGTCAGGGGATCACAAAAGTGTTTAAGATCCATTTTTTGGGAGCCATGAATTTCTGGTTCTGTCACAATAGTGTTCAGCAAATGACATGGGCATTGCAGATAATTGGCAGACTTTCTGGGGAAGACCTGGTCTGATTAGGAGAGATGACTTACATTCCACCTTGGATGGAGCTGCTCTCATGCCCAGAAGCATGGCCGAGCTCATTAGTAGACAAAAAGCTTGGCAACCCAGAGTTCAGACCAAGAAGTGGAGTTGATGTCCTTCAGGCTACTCTGTGCTGCCATTAGAGCCTAAACACAATATAAACTGTGTCTGCCCCCCGACCACTTAAACTAAATCTAGAGAAGTTATACATAAATCCTAATAAAAAATGAACGCTATCACTGCAATAATACAAAAAAAGGAGAATTAAATATGGACCCTTAAACAGATATAATATGAGATTATCATATTGGTTGTGTCACTGAAACTTGGCTGTGTCACAAAGAATATATCAGCTTGAATTAATCTACTCCCGTTGTCATATTAATACTCACATTCCTCAAGACAATGGCCAAGGAAGTGGAGTCATTTTCAACTCAAGCCTATTAATCATCCCTAGACCTAAACTTAATTTTAACTCATTGGAAATTCTCATTCTTTGTCTTTTACACCCAATATGGAAAACTTTACAGCAAATTCTATTTATTATAGTGTACTGTTCTCTCGGACCATACAAATATTCATCTGAGTTCTCAGAGTTTTTGTCAAACTTAGTCATTAGTACAGATAAAGTCAAAACTAAACTAGTAAGAGACTAATAATCATAAAGATGATACGTTTTGAATTCCTGTCTTCACCAAAAATGCTGTCACCAGATGTCTATCTGATAGTGTTGTAGCTAAATTTAGGGATGCGATTTCACCAGCCAATGCCAATGCCATGTCTCAATACAACAGAGGATTCTTATACTAACTTTAGTCCCTCCCATCATCTTGTTCACCGAGCCGCAGACTCACTCCAAATGACACTCAACTCCATTGCCTCTTAAAAAAAAAAGACAATAAAACAAAAGCAGTTAGCCCCATGGTATAACTCACACACCTGCAAAACTTGAAAGGATAACCAAACCACCAAACTAGAAGAATCTTGCTCACTGTGACATGACAATCTTACATGAGAAGAGCCTCTGTAATGCCAGAGCCACCTATTGCTCATCATTAATTGAGGAGAACAAAAACAGCCCTAGGTTCCTTTTCAACACTTTGGCCAGGCTGACACGGAGTCATAACTCTATTGATCCAAGTATTCCTATAGCACTCAGTAGTAATGACTTCATGGGCTTCTTTAATCATTAAATGATAACGATTACAGACTAAATTAATCACCTCCTGCCCTCAACAGGCCCTGATTTATCCACAAACACAAGTAAAAACCTGATTTATATTTAGACGCTTTCTCTTTAATCGACCTTCCTGAACTGCCTTAAATGATTTCTTCATCACCCTGTCTCTTAGACCCCATCCCAACTAGGCTGCTTAAAGAAATTTTACTCTTAGCACTTCTTTACTAGATATGATCAATCTGTATTTAGTATCAGGCTATGTACCACAATCCATTAAAGTAGCTGCCTCTTGATCCATTCTTGCCCATTATTGATTCAGGTGTATTAGCCAACTATACACCTATATGTAACCATTGTTTTCTCTCCAAGATCCTTGAAAAAGCAGTTGCCAAGAAGTTCTATGACATCATACATAACAATAGTTTATTTGAGGATTTTCAGAATGATCAACAATACAGAGACAGTGCTGGTGAAAGTTGCAAATTACCTCCTTATTGCACCAGACAAAGGACTTCCCTCAGTACTTGTTAAGTTAGATCACCATATCCTATTCCAGAAGCTAGAACATTTAATTTGCATTAAAGGAACTGCATTAAGCTGATTTAGTCCTATTTATCAGAACAATGCCACCAAACTCAGACAGAACTGCAGTTTTTATGCTTGGCCCCAAACAACTTAAAACCACATGATCTAATTACTCTAGATGGCATGCCCCTGGGAGTTATCTTTGATCAGGATATGTACTTCAACTCCCACATAAAATACATTTCAAGGACCTTTTTTCACGTAAGGAACATTGCAAAAATCAGGCACATCCTTTCTGAAAGAGATACAGAAAAAAACTATTTCCCACATATATTACTTCTAGGGTGGATTGGCTGGCAATTCATTATTATCAGACTGCCCTATCAAGTCTGTAAAACCTCTCCCGCTTGTCCAGAATGCTTATTTACAAAAAACAGAAAAAGAGATGATATTTCTCCCATTTTAGCATCTTTGCTCTGGCTCCCTGTAAAATTCTGAATAAAATATAAAATCCTTCTTATTGCCTACAAGACCCTTAATGGTCAAGCATCATAATATCTTAAAGAGCTCATGGTTTCCTGTTACTCCACTAGTACACTTCGCTCCCAGATTGCAGGCTTACATGTGGTTCCTCAAGTAGTAAAACAGCACTCAACTATTAGGCCCCTCTCCTGTGGGATCTTCTAGTTTCGGTGCAAAGCGCAGACACCCTCTCTAAATTTAAGAGTAGGTTTAAAACTTTCTTTTTTGATAAAGCTTATAGTTAGGGTCAGCCCAGGTTTGCCTTGGGCCAGCTCCTAGTGATGCTGCTATAGGCACTGAACTCCTTTCTTCTCCTCACCCTTTCCATCTCTACACATTCATGAACGGTTAATGCATGTTACTATCTTGGCATCTTCCCCAGAGTTTCGTTCCTTCTCGTGCAATATTTAATGAGATATTTCAGTGTGAAGCAAAGTGGTGAACCAACTGACATTGCCATCCATAGAGCCATGCTATTGGTGTGGTCCAGTCATTCGTACAAATTACAATGGATGCACTTTACACTGTGCAATTTAGTCACACACATACAACCCATGCAGTTCAAAATCAGTTCAACTTTTAAGAAACTTGTATAGAAAAGAACAATAGATATCCTTCTCTTCTGCAAGATCCATGTCTATGTCATTAAGAATGGTGCGTGATAATCTGTAATACTGTTGTCAAGCAACAATGACTATGTGCAGCTCATACCACTGAAAAATAACTACTTAAACAGCAATCAGTAAATAAAAGGGCACTGTACTCTACTGGTTTATGTATTTATATCTTTTTCTCTTAGAAGGTAAACATCAACAGCAACATGGATTAGTCATGAAATAAAGATGTTGTTGTCCTTGTGGAAAAATAGAAGCAATTGGCAAATAATGACTATTACAGTACAATCAACTGTTTACTGTCTTACATTCATTTCTCATAAATATGGTAAACAGCAGGGTAAATGAAGGTCAGCGCATGTGCATAGCTGAGCGAAGGTCAATCAGACAACCTGAAAACAGTGCACAATAATCTGGTTTACAATATTCATCTGAAATGAGCTACTCGTTAATCTTGTAATACACAAATCCAAAAAATAAAATTACAGGTTATAAGTGAAGTACTGCAGCTGCAAGATAAATGATTATATTCATTGAGGCACAGCAGTCGTATTCTGAGAGAATAGAGGAGAGAGCTGTAATTTGACTGTGCTTTTGTGTATTCTGAAATTGAACTGTCGCTGATTTTCTACAGCTATTACGCTGAAACCAATCTCCGAGCTGCAAATAGCAGGAGAAGTCCCCTCCACCCATCCCATTAACCTGAAGTCCTTTCAACCAATCGGCATGTTGGGTGCGTTCGGGGCACCACCCAAGGATGCCATCACTTTACATAGGTTGATCGTCAGCAAAAACTACTGATGCAGGTCATGTGGAGGTGGTGCAAAGATGGAGGCAGCTAATTGAATTGTCAAAGGAGCTGTGCTGTGCCATACTGTACTGCCTCTTCATTGGCTGCCCTCCAAGCCTCTAATAACACGGATGAATGGAATCAATCTCACCATACAGTGAGGTGGTAATGGGACATTCAGACATGCATGCATCTGTGTGTGCCGTGGGGCAAAGGGAGTTAAAAGGCAGTTCAATGGAGTGGACGCAACTGCCCACATGACCTATCTGAACATGTTCTACATCCTGAATTAGAAAAAAAAGTTTTTCTTTTCTAAACGCTGCTTTTTCACTCTGTTTGGTTTTACTGTAGATCCCTGGTAAAGGCTTCCTGGAGCCCCTCAAGTTAACACATCAGCCCACACATGCAAAGATGATACCATCACATAGAGCACCTTTCTACAGGGTTTCATTCTGTACTCATCTGTAGAGGAGAGACATGGTGAAAATCGTGTTTCCTGACTTATTCAGTGCTTTTCAACAAAATAAACCCCCTATCTCTTTGGAAAAGGCTCAAAGCTATATTCTTTCCCTGATACCACTCGGGGTCATACCACCTCCAGAAGCTCTCTGATAACTCTCCTGCTGTGTGATGCACAAGCAAGTTAAAAGAGGAGTGCAGGAGTTTGATCCAGAACTTTGCAGACTTTGCTAAAATTTGGGATCTATAATATTTGGAACACAGTGACTAGGATGGGGCATGGACTACATTACCCCTCACAATGTTGTACTTCTTTCATGGTTCCCTACTGTAGACAGCACTGTCCAACACAGAAGTACTGATTAGACTGAGCTATTGATGAGCCCAACACAAGGCTTTAATTAGCTCAGTTGCAGTTGGAACCTTGCACATTTTGGCACTTTTCAAAACTGCACTTTTCCTGTCAGCTGTCATTTCTGTCTCTCTCTCTCTCTCTCTCTCTCTCTTTCTGGCTCAGAGGGAGGTTTTGAGAAGAAATCTACTGTTGTGATATTGCCTGAACTCGTCTAATTTGACCCCACTTGCCAGCTAACCAGGTCAACGTGCACATACATCAGAACATTTCTACATGCAAAAATTGCTCATTGTGTATACATCTACAGTACGTGACTACATCAGCATGTATAAGCTCATCATGTTAATACATTTACTTACATAAAGAAGCATGAAGCGCTTTGAGCAGGAAGAGCTTTGATCATTTCTGACAATCACATCCCTAGGCTATGAAACACTGTCTCTGCAAACAAATAGTTTTGCTGTCCTGCACTATCCATGTAATATGATTAATTGTTTTCATACAAGGATAGCTCTAGCTGCAGCAAGAACTTTATCAAGGATGAAAAAGCACTATAGGACTGGCTCTTTGGACTGGAGTTATTGTTGACTGCTCATAAACACTGTGAATGATTTAGATCCACAAGTCTTGTCTGTTAAGTTTGTTATCACCTAAAAACCAAACCCTAACCCTAACTAGCTCTGTTGTGTTGTTTTTATAATTGATAATATTGGACTTCTTCTACATTAAATAACAGTTTTATAAGTGTGTATGTCTTGTGTCTGTGAAACATGTGTGCCATTTAAATAACAGCATATAATATTGTGATAGTATAGAAATAATAGTAGAAGTTATAGAAGTTGTTGTACACATATACATATACACATTTACTCAAGGGAGCCGTACAGTACAGCTACAGTCTTCACACAAGCATTTTTCTGCAGCAAAGACACAAGAAAACATTTGTAAGTCACAGCAGTGGTTAATAATGCAAAGCAAAGAATACACTAAATATTCTACCAGCTGAAGCTCTCAGTTGAACTAGAAGGCTGCGCTCATGTTAAAGCATGTATTGGGTCCAGATGCTGAACACATTAATAGCTCACACAGTCTTCCAAAGCCTGTACAGGAAACTGAAAACATATTACAGGTCTATTTTCCATCACATGGGGGGGAAAAGGAAAGGAGTGGAGGTGTTGACATCATCTAGGAATGGTTTCTCATTCCAAATATGCAGAAGAGTGAGGAAAAAAATAGCAACGCAAATGTCAATCCTCTCCTGAATACTTGAAGCTTTGTTTAAATGCCAATCAGACATTGGCTGAGGAGAAAATGGAAATGAAAGCTTAGAGAACAATTCTCAAAAGATGTGACTCATCTCAGGAATGGATTTAGAATATTTATTCAAATATTCATTCTTACAAGTTCCCTTTTGCATAGTTTTTCCTTCCATAGACAAGCATGGGATACGTGAGTGATAGGGTTGTGTGGAATTCTGCTACTTCTGTACTGTGGTCATTCATTGAATTGTTGTGGTGGTAAGTGTTTATAAGATATAAATGGCCTTAGCATGCCGCTTTACAGTATTATTGTAGACAGAGTATTGATTTGACCTATGGGTTGCTTTCATTTGCAACTATCGGTCCTGCCCGAGTGTGATGTACTCACTTCTCCCTCTTAACTCATCTCTGAATACAGATGAGCCTTCTTTTATCTATCTAAATAATCAGCTGTGCCCGCTCAAATTGTAGACAGTCACTGATGCCCTTGATGTAGTTCCTAAAGGGGACATTTGCACAACAAACACACGTGACAACACTAGTCCTTACCTCTGCCGAGAAGGACATTTAATCAGTTCATGAAAAAGAACTGAGTTTCAGACTTTCGAGAGAAATTTCAAAGTGTAATCTTGCAAATTGAGGGACAATCTGTCCAAGGTTGTTCTCAGAAGAAAGGAGAGCTTTTATCTTACTCCTAGATAACCTTTGCAATCAGTCAGTGAATTGTTGTAATCGGCAACACCATAGTAAAATACATGACTTGCTACCACTTTGATGGAAAATCAACAATTAATCATTGTGGCTGTGCTCTGCTACAGATGATTATCATCGATGGAAGTGTATCGCCATCTAAACAGAGCCAAGGACTAAAACAAACCAATTTATTACCTGTGCTCTTCACAGAAAAATATGCCAAGGACACACTGTACCAGGAAAATCACACAGTCCTACAATGGGTAGTCTGCTGCCTTATGAAAAATTAATGACTGTCAAAGCAAATCATTTGTGAGTGTTTTGGCCTTTATATTCAAGGTTCTTCTTCATATGCATTTTGATAGCATTTAAGCAAAGGGGAAATAGTAAAACTTTATTTTACCCCCCACTATTTGCATATATAATCAGCATATAGACAATTAATAGGACTTCGTAATGTTGTGACTGACAACATAACACAGCTGTATCATATATCCTTATATTTTATATAAATACTGGAGATACATTTTTTTTTAATGATATTCATTAATTAGATATTTTGTCAATGCTGATGAAGGCTACAAGATGCGACTGAATGCTCCTGAAGAAATCTTGTGTTTTGAATCCATTTATAATCAGTTTTAAACCCTTCTGTGAATTTTCATTTGTTTCCATGTGTATCAATTAATAAATGTTTCATGTAACGCTGCAAGGATGTATTCATGTGTGTGTAATCACATGTTAATCATCATATGTTTATGTTAATGTTAATCAGTCATCAGCTGTGTATACACAGGTTATGGTTTACATTTCATACATGGCTAAAAACAAATAAGGGAGCTAAAGTGAAGTGCTGCAGGAAAATGTTTTTCATTTGCACAAAAATACTAAAAGTACCAGGTCATAAAAATATAAAGATTAAAACATGAACATAGAGTAAAGCTAAACTGCAGGGCTGTTGACTGATCACTAGTTCCATACATTGGTTGAAACTAATTTCAAATATTTATAGCTGACTCATATTGAAATTAGTATATACTAAAATTAGAAGGAATATGTAAGATCTGACTCTAGCTGCATTTTAACATAAACCTGACTTTTCACTTTTAAAGTTTCAAGAGAAAAAGGTTTTAGGATGAGGACTAACAGATAAGTTTTGCACGTATGACGCTATCTCGGGTAACACTGGGTTCAGCTCCTGAACTCTATCTAAATCCAATAGAACCGGACAGAGCTACTCACATTAACCTATTTCTGATAGCATCTGGGACCAGTTTCCACACAGTTTGGAAAATACAGTTTGGAAACTAGTAGATGCCCTACTCTGTGAATGGGGCTTTTTCTAAGTTTCTATGGTCCCACAAACTAATGTCATTTGTCAATATTGTGCTCCTTGGCAGTTAGCCAGACATAATGATGCAGCAGATAAACACACACAGTTCAATTCATTTATTACATTTTTTCCTCAAGTAATCTTTTTGATACTGGCATGGCTAGAAAATTCCCACTGTCACTCCATGCAGACTGCTACAACTGGAGATATCCTACAGTATGCTGCTTCCACCTATTATTGCTTAGCTATGATTGGCCAATTCCAAAATCCTAAAGGTTGAATCCTTAGATTAAATTAATAAACCTTAACAGAAAAATTATTGATTTTGACTCTACTCTACTAAATAGTGCCCAGTCATTAAATTTGATCCTTACTAATATCAAAGTTCATTTCATGATCTGCCAGATAATCACTTAATAATGATTATAATAAAACAACTTTGCTCTTAGCATTTACATTCCAAAGCTTTATTAACTTTTAATTTACCTCACTAGTTGGACTCTTGGTTTTCTTGTACCAGCTGTGGTGAAGCCAATGCCGACCACACTGTATCAGTAGTGATTTATGGTTTGTTTGTCTCATGAGAAAGAAAAGGGTAGCCTTTGATGCCCACAAACAATTGTGGTGCCGGGTGCTCTTGCCTCAAATTGATTCTCTTCTGTATCTGCTTTGGAAAATGCACTTGCTCAACCTCAAAGATCAATTGCTTTTCAGCCTTATGGTCCGCAGAAAAAAATGGAAAGAAAAAAGTGTGTGGATAAAAAAACAATTACAGCGACAACAGAGTGTGTAGTGAATCATATTTCCAGTGTATTAGTCCTTTTTGAAAGTGCCCAACACTATTTAAGGCATGGGTAACTTTTAGGATAAAAAAGACAGTACAAAGTGATTTACAGCTGGCAGCACAAAACTAAAAACCATAACAAATATATAATCTGTGTACACAAACCCACAAAATGGCCACTATGTGAATTCAATATACGCGGGAGTTGTTTATTATCCAAAATTGCATTCTTTAACTCAAATAGCAGACTAAGCTAGTGTGATGACCTATGTGGAGAGAAGATAATCAAGTTTATCTCAGCCAAACTCACCCTGTAGTACTTAAAGGCACAGATTGTATCGTGTATAGTGCTTTTAACCTCAGAGTAGTGCAAAAAGGGCTTTATAATGCCTCACATTCCCCTCTGCATACACACTAACATATCGATGCAGAAAGGTACTGACCTGCTAAGGACCTATCGACATTTAGACAGTTTCTTTAATCATCTATGCTTGGCTTTTTTTTGTGATTTGAAATTATAACTGCTCTGCTTTGGTGAAAAATGTCACCTTCTTCACTTTCTGCTCAGATGATTATAACATCACATCCACTGTGTATTTATACACCTTAATTAAAGTTGTAGACCTTCAGATTTTTATGAAATCAAATCATGTTTTTGATACTAATTATGCCTTTTTTTCCCCTGTGGATTTCATTATTAGTGGTGGACTCTGCTACTCCTGAACTAAATTAAGGCGATACTCAGGAAAAAAAATTCATGTTTGTTATCCAGGGTCGCTGTTTGTAATATTATCTTGTTGCTGTAAGCCTCATTAATTACTATTTGCATCACATTCATTCAAGTCGTCAAACACAGTGAGCTTCTAAATTGAAGCAGTGAAGCAATAGAGTAGTTGTTCCATATCCATACACATAACAAGACATGGTCATTTTGAGCATTTTATGACAGTGGATCAGACTGTTTCAGACAGCACACTGTGCCCTGTGTGGAAAACTATCAGCAGAGCATGAAATCAGACTGTGTTTGCTTATTGCATGATGAAAAAAAGGCAGATTATTGACTTCCTTTTTCATTAAAACAATGTGAGTTTCTTTGGTTGTATTGTAAACAGATATATCAGTAGTTCTATTTCTGAGAGAGAAGCTGAGTGTTTGCCGGAGTTTTAAACTGTACTTGCTATTACCACCAGTTACCATTAGTGTTGCCAAATCAACCATGACTGAAATCTTAATGAGATCTAAAATCAATCTTGTATTCCAAGCAACATGAACAGATTCCTCAGAGCGAGCGCCTGACTCACAGATGCATTGATCCCGAAAACTGCAGAATTATTGAACACAGAAAAGGGAAGGCGCCTTTAGCAGAATCATTTCATCGCGTACCAATGCATTTGTTTCAAAAAAGGTAAAATATTTGTCACAAGTCAAGGCTCACTGGCAAGGGCTAGATGGACACTGAACAGGGTCCCGCTGATTTAAAGCATTATCACAGAATTGAATCAAGACTGTCAAAACCTCTATACGCCGTGTGGCAGCGCTGACATTTAGAAACAGCTCCCGTCTAAGGTGAATGCACAAGGTCACATAACACGATACGGTGCACAAAAGACAAAGATCTGGAAGGAAGTAATATGGTTAGACTGGATTTATTTTTGGAAACAGCTAAAGGATCAACTTTAACCAAAATGGAGTTAGATTGCTAATGGCAGCCAAGATGGAATGATTGCTCTCTATGCTTATATGATGGTGAGGATATACCATGAACTTTTCACAGCATATAAGGGTACCCACACTGATCCCTCATGATGTTGCCCTATTTTACAATGATGCACACATCAGACACACCGATGTGCCATGTCAAGAGACGTTTCACGAATCCAGGATGAAGTGAAATTATTCAGCCACCCAATCACCAGATCTTAACGTCACATGGATGCTGAATGTTGAAATAGATTTCTGTCGTCTGTCAAAAAGCGTAAGACTTTCCTGAAGAAGAAAGCCCACTATCTGCACTTAGATAACAACATTTTGAACAGAGGATTTAAAGTGTCTGCAGGGCAAAGTGTAGGCTTACATTTAAGAAGTCTGTCATCGAGGTTATTAAAAGCTTAAATTCCAAAAAATTGCAGCACCAGCTTTCTGAATATCCACTGTCAGCAATCATGACTCTCAGGCATGGCTCTCAACAATATGCCACTGTGACTTTGCATAACTAGACAACTTCATACACTCCATAAATAGCCTCAAGGGATAATCGTTAAAAAAGATGTTACCATCAAGACATTATGTAACATGACCACAACCAGTGTTGATGTGTTTACTGCTGCAGCTTGTCTGTGTCCACTTTATACCAAAAGCCCTAAAAGCAACAAGAGAAACAAAAGATCAGAGAAAGTCCAGCTTTCAAGGTTGGTTGAATTTATTAACTGCTGTTTCATGAAAGTAAAATGATGTGGTCCATTTTAAAATCCCCCTCACAACATCATCAAGGTTAGTTTTTTTGTAGAAGTAAAGTCTAGAAATAAAGAAGTAAACTGGCCTCCATGTGTAAAATTGGTGGAGTATCCCTTTAATATAGGTCTTCTTATTTGTAGTTTGAAGTTTGAAACCAACTTTTCCTGAGAGCAGAGAGCTGTGCATACCACAATTGGCAAATAGGGAACATCCAAACCTCTCAGATTCAGGAGTGGGACAGTGTTTTCTCCTGGCGAAAGCTACTTTCTCTTCTTGGATAGTATATTAGTTGTATTTTACGAAAAAGAAATCCTGCCAAGTGAGGGAAGATTTAGGACGATGTCGAGCAGCCAAAATCTACCTCTGCCTTAATCTCGGCCTACATTTTGGCTACGTGCCTGCGTACTCCTTCTCCCGTGCCATTCACCAAAGACCTCTCAATGTTATTTGCCATCCTGTATCGACAGGCTTTAGATTGCTTTCCATGTTTGATTGATGAGAAGGTGAAACAAGCACACTCCAGCCACTCACTTAGCCAGCTCTATCTCTTGTGTGAGACACTCTATAATTTATTCAGGTTGGTCTAAAGATACTGTGCTGTTCCATAAGTTCCCATGACTTAAATAGTTGCTGTACTGTCCTTGCTGCATTTTTGAGTGCATTTTCTCCCTCTAGGTGCTTCTCTCCCTCTTAAAAATGGGTTCACGAGTCCTATTTTCTACGTTCTAGTTCAACGAGCGAGTAACTGAGCCAGCAGTTCTGTGAATGCTACGTTACGCTCTCTTGACCTGCTGATGCCACCGATGAAGACATCCATCAGGGAAATAATGAAATGCATTAATGAAAGTTATGACTTTTTGTGTATTGCAATCACAGTGTTGCTGAAAACAGTAATACGTAGGTTGGTAATTAATTATCTCCTGTCAAGATGATATGCAAAGCGATGCTATTTTAATTTGGGGTCTTCAGGAACACTCATTAATCTTTCCAACGTACTGCTCAGTGCCTGAGGCCATGTTGTTTTGTGTTTATTCTTTCCTGAAACACTCTACGTTGCTTTCATGCTTTGTCTCCGAGTTCTCATGTTTTTGCTCTTTGATTTCAAGAAAAACAAATATACAGGACGTTCTCTCTCTCCCGCTGTAAGCATGTAAGACATGAAATATGTTGTACTGCAACAAGCCTTGCAAAGCACTCAGCGCTGTTCACGTATGGTCAGAAAGTAGGACACATTTGTAAACATGCTTAGACGAAAGTAAGACACAAGTAAGAAACTGCTGAGTGAACACATTGGACCTAAAAGTCAAAGTAAAGTGTGATTTTTGTCTCTCCATCTCGCCAGTAAACTGTATCACAGCCTTTCAGTCTGTTTTTTTTCCCCTCCGTGACAAAATAGATTTTGACAGTCCTGTGTTGAGTGTTTGATCCGCAAGCTCCAGGAGAAGAAACGAGGGCCCCGGGGTTTGACAGCGATGGTGCTGCAGACCCCGAGGGACCGAGAATCAGCCAACGCTCTTAGATGTGAGCCGAGCATTTTCTCATTCCAACATCGGCCAAACATTCCCCAGACCTGGGCGCGTCGACAAACACAATGCACAGAGCTGTATGCACTGTCAGGGAGGAACAAGAGCATTTCACTGTGCTTCCCGTGTGGCCCCGATTCATTCTAACTGCTCAAGACAAGGCCAAGGCGCTCAGGCTGTGTTGTTGTGTGCTTATGCGGTTGTTTAGTAAAAAAAAGAAAAAAAAGGAGATTCGCATTGGAGTTTGATTTCATTAGTGTGTGTGTTGTTTGTCAGCGCTGGCTTGGGATAAAAATTAGCATAAAATAACATCCTGCAATGTGCAAAATGTTTTATTGATGTGACACAAAAGGTTACTTTTTTGCTGTCATAAATGTCAGAGTGAGGAAATAACATCGGAGGTAAAGGATAACTCCTCTCTTGAATACCTTTACTCAGCACTGACACCAGTTCAGATACTCAAAATTCTGTTCCAGTTTAAAAGGATAAATTATTTATTTGAAAAACATTATTTATTAAACATTTTCACAGGAACTTTTCTGTTTATCCAAAGCAGTGAATCGATTGCTAATTTGCAGCCACTCGGGCAACGGTTGTCTGTTGGTTAGTGTGTCAGTTAGCTGGTCCAAACAGCGATATCAAAGCTTTTTAATTTGCCATAGATTGGTACAGATATTGATGGTTTCCAGAGTCCTTACTAATTTAGTCATCCTGCCACTTTTCTTCTAGCACCACCATGAGGTCAAGGTTTTTATTTATCCAGTGAAATATTTAAAGGAATGGCACCAAACTTTGTACAGACATTCATTGTTCTCCCACTATGAATCCCTGCTGCTTTTCCTTCTAGCACCACCATGTGGTTGGCATTTTGAGTGAAATGTCTTGACAATTGGATAGATTACCATGAAAATTGGATGAACTGTAGTTGATTTGGTCATCCCCTCAATTTATATCTAGCACCATTACAGCTCAAAATGTTTATTTGTTCAATACTTTGGTTTACGAACAAATATCTGAAAAATCAATAGCATTCCCATCACTCTCAGCTGTACTATATAAAACTGTCAGTGTGAATATCTTAGCATGCTGATGTTAGCATTTAGCTCAAAGCAAGGCCAATATAAAACTGGAGAAAACACAGTGGGAATCAAAGGTTTTAAAGCTTTTTTAAGTGTTTTATTTTCTGCCTAAAACTAAACTACATTATTCTTGTCAATGACCACTTCCATAACATGTCATGCTCATGTCATGTTGTAATCCAGATGCCATCCAGGTTGTGTATTTCTACCTTTCATTTGTATTTGCATTCCAGATTTAACAACATCTGCCTTCCATACGGCTGTCATTATTCACTTGAAGGGAGCATTTATAGTGAAGTAGTATAATTACACTGGATTAGATAAAAACAAAATCATTACCTCAGTGCTGTGCACATAACAGTCTTTGCCAGTCCAACTCAATTTCCACAATGACATTTCTGATTGTCCAGCTGGCTGTCTATGATAAGAATGTGTTTGGTGCTGAATTGCAACCAATGTTCCACTTTTCATCCGTGCTTATACTATCGTCCATGAAGGCAGACACTGCAGCTATAACAGAGCCGGTTTGGGTCAATTCGACACTGAGGAATGAGTGACAGTCGGACAAGCGGCATATCTGCGTACATTATTGCTAGACTGCTAATCAACACTATGTTGTGTGAGTATAACTGTAGATATGTCGACAAGAGGCATTCTGATAACATGAATGGACTGGAGTTGGCAATCTGGGGATTAAAGTAGGCATAATCATTGCACACTGCACACACTGTAAGTAGGTGATAATAAAAAAAGAAATATTTTTCAACACAGCACTTGGAACATTCATAACCACTGATAACAGTGGTTGCCTAAGCAGCACACAGCAGAAAATAATGAGACTGCTTGATATAAATAGATAGATAGACTTTTAACAGCAGTACGACATATGTGTGGTTAGAACATATGAATCAAAACACCTGTTGAAGCTGTTGATTGTGTTATTTTTGCAATATGTAACACAGTCATTCTTACAGCTTGCTACCTGCACACCCGCTCAAATCTGATAGAATATGAGGGTGGAGATTTTGCCTCCTGTGAACGATGCAGCATGTCTGAATTGATTTTGTTCACATTGTAGAAACAATCCAAATATATGAAATGGTTAAAGACTGGTGAAAGGCAATCAGTAAACTGCAGCAGTTTTCATATTGTAGGAAATCTTTTTCAGGTATGGAGATAAAGAAGGAACAAAAGAGAGAGAGAGAGAGAAAAAAAAGAGGCTTTGGCAAGCACAAAAGGAGCAGTCATTAAAGGGCGCAGTGCTGTTTGTCCTCCTTCTCTGACTCTGTGTCACAGGTCAAATATAGTTGGCATGAGAAGAGCATCTTCATTGCCAGACGATGAAAAGAGCCCACTTACCATGTATTTGGTAAGTGGGCTCACAGACTTGATGAATTTATCAGGTTTGTTTTTAGGAGCTGAAAAACAATACAGCATGTCGTTGAGCAGATTTATTGAAGTCTGCAGAAAGATGTAGCTGAATACAATTTGAACAGTTAATGAATTCATTTCCAGTTATTTGTTTGCTGTCAGTTGTGAGGCCAACTGCTGATTAAAAAAATAAAAATCATTTGGGTTTCATGATTATTTGATGCTGCAATAAATTAGTGTTGATTGTTTGATGAAAAAACATTCAGAGATGTGTTGATTGAAGAATTGTTCGATATACATGTAGCAGATGTCTAAAACTGAACAAAGTGTTAAATTATCATTACTGGTGTGGATTAAAATGATTAGTAATATTAGTAGTTATAGGAAAAACCTGCCCTAAATCATTTAACACTTAATAATCAGCAAGTAGTGTTGTGCTATTATATGTTTAGTCTTTTTTTTTCAAATGATCTGATCCAGTACACTCAAAAAAGTGAACTCTGTGAGTTGTTGAATTAAATAAATGATCCTATATTACATTTAATTAACATTTCTGTGTTTGGTTTTAAAACCTAGTCCACTTTAATAAGTCTAACTTAAAATGAAAACTTGTCAAAGCAAGAGAAGCCAGCTAAGTAAATTCAACATAACACTGTTGAGTGAACTGCACAATCACACTAAGAATGTTCTAGATGGGTTTCTGCGCATGCTCAGAAGCTGATTCCACAAACTCCACTGTTGTTGTCTGCGAATTGGCGGGTGAATGTGCTCTTGGTCAAGATCTTACCCTGCTTTCATCATATGACATCTATCTCTGTCTGAGTAAGTATATTTTTTGATGTTGGAACATTTTTGCATGGTTAGAGAGTGATATTGCCGGTGCTACTATACTTGTCTTGCGAAAATCTAGCATATATGAGCACATGTTAGCTCATGCTAGCTAGCTAACAAGCTAGCCAATTAACAAAATGCCAGATGGCAGACATACATTAAAATAACAATTTAACTCTGGAATTTTAGTTTAGCATCTCACCGAATGCAACTGGCATTTCTTTTTTTTTTTTTTCTTTTTTTTTTTTTTACAATTCATTGTGTGGTTATTAGAGCTCCTGGTAGCAAGGTAAGGCAGGCTTTTGTGTTAGTGTGTTAGTTGGGGACAGAAAGTTTTTTAAATAGCTTGGTTGAAAAGCAGTGTCATTAGCTTGTATTTTAGCTGCAGGCCAGCAGCTAATGGTAAGCTAGTTGAGAGACTTTTTTTTTATGCTAGCAGAGTGAGTGAGTGGGCAACCAAGAGTGAGGGAGCTCCTCAAGACAGACTGCGCTGCTCACTCAGAGCTGAGTCAGCATTTGAAAGTATAAGTAAGTATTTGTGTGTAAGTATATTATGGACCATATTGTGTGATAAAATATACTATGCAGTACCTTTGAGGAAAGTAGAGTTTTAAAAATACGTCAAATATTGCTGTATGTTGTGACAGAAAAGTGACTTTTGGACAGTTGTTTATCCCTAGCCTGAATGATAGGAAAATACAAAGGAAGTTTTAAACTAGTATGATTAGTTTTCCACCTTTAGCGCTAATGTTGTCACTACAGCTGTTATGGCACTACTGAACTACATAGGTGTTAAATGATTGGCTGTTTGCCTGTCACTCCTAGCGAGTGGGGCTGTCAGATGATCGTACTGCAGGAGTTTTGAAAACATTACTGATGTAATATATTCACAAATATTTTAGAAGAACATTTATATCTGCATGTATATGTTTATGAATACAAAAGGCTCTTCTGTATCATTAATAATATTTAATAACTAAATGCAGATGATTTGCCTGACAGTCCTGGAAAATGCATGAAGTTTGTTAAGTGTTGAATGATATATCACTTTCATGTTTCAGTGCTATCCCAACTGTATGTGCTTCCTCTCAATATGTTCAAGTTGTAACTGTTTGCTTATCACAAGTCTGATGATATATATTAAATGGACTCTACTTATATTTTACAGGACTCCCATACATTTCTGAGCTTGAGGACTGGACAGTCTGCATTTATTTGTGGCTCTTCAGTAGTGGTAAGTACAGTTACGAAGTAATACATCCAAACTAACCCATTAAGTATCCACAAATGTACAAATCTAATACTGTATGGAATAGTCATTTTTTGTTTGGTTGTGTTTCATTTCCAGTATTATGAATGTGGAAGTGTAAAGAGTGTGCTGCAGAAGAAACAACAAGATATCAGTTATTGAAGCACTATAGGTTAAAACATGGCCACTTTGGCCGCAAACACCCTTATCCATGCACATATTCAAATTGCCCGTGCACATTTAAAACTTGGAATGCACTTCGAAGTCACCTGTGTAGATCACATTTTGATCAGACCTCTCAAATATCAGTAGATTGCACAACATTCAGCTGCCACCATTGTTCAAATACCCACATTGCGTCATTGAAAGAATTTTTAACTCATGTTAATAGCCATCTAAAAAAACACGAAACTATCTGTTGCATTTTTGAGAATTGTTCTTTTCAAACAAATATTTATGGAACATATCAAACCCACAAGAACAGAAAGCATAGGATATATACACTGAATGATTTAAAAGCTGGAATTGTAAAAAATGCCACAGCAGATTCATTAAATTGTTCTTTTGGAGGTGCATGTCTGACAGATAGTAATGAGTCACTTGACGATGCTGAACTTGAAGATGATGCACTGATCCCAGAACCTGAGGATGTGCCAAAAGTTATAGAACAGAAATTGGCATCTGTCTTATTAAAGTTGGAGCATTGTTTCCATGTACCAGCCTCAGCTGTTGATGAGCTGTTAAATGAGTTACATTATTTAGTTAGTTCTGCCCTGGTGCCTGTAGCTAACAACATTCTTGCTGACTTTTTCAGTAACCGTAACTTGCAGGTTGACCAATTACTCATCAAAGATTTAAAGTGCACACTTTCTTCATCTAACCCTTTGTCAAAAGCTTTAGGAAAGGAAGGGCCATTAGCCACTGCATTTAAGCGGAAGCAATATTATAGAAATCATTTTAATATTGTTGATCCAGTTGAGTTTATACTTGATGCAAAGGCCAATAGAAGTTTTCAGTATGTCCCTTTGCTAAAGGTTTTACAGCAGCTACTTAATCAAAAGGATGTGCTCAGCAAGGTTATCGAAAAGAGAAGACTCCAACAGAGAGTGAGTGACCAGCAACATTACAGATTCTTTGAAGATGGCCAGCACTTTAAGAATAATGTATTTCTGTCAGGAGAGGAACTAAGAATCTCTCTCTGTTTATACATAGATGATTTTGAGGTTTGCAACCCCCTTGGTACATCACGGAAAACACACAAACTGTGTGCTGTCTATTGGATTTTGGGAAATTTGCCCCCAGGCAGCCATTCCTCTTTGGCCTCAATATACCTGGCTCTCCTATGTAAATCTGATGATGTAAAGATCTTTGGCTACCACAGAATTTTTGAGCCACTACTCCAAGATCTTGTTACCCTAGAGCAACAGGGTGTTTTTGTCTCACTTCTGGGTACATTCGTGAAGGGGACACTTCAGAGTGTGATAGCAGACAACCTTGCAGCACATGGAATAGCTGGATTTATCGAAAGTTTCTCTGGCCAGTATTTTTGTAGATTTTGCACGGCTCAGCGGGAAGAAACTCAAGTCAAAGAAGTAAAATCAGGTGCATTTTCCCTCAGAAACAAAGAACTTCAACAGTTACATGTTAATACCGCACAGGCAAAGGGAGGTATATTTTTGGGTGTGAAGAAAGCTTGTATTTTCACAGAGAGACTTGCCCACTTCTGTGTCACATCAGGGTATCCCCCTGATATTGTCCATGATCTTTTTGAGGGCATAGTCCCTGTTGAGCTTGCACAGTGCTTGGGGCTTCTCATTTCCAAGAAGTTGTTTTCACTTGTTGACCTTAATAATCACATTAAAAACTTTCAATACAGGTGGGGTGACAAAAAAAATCGGCCTCATTTGGTGCCACATAATTTTGCATGTCGCAAAACAATTGGTGGTAACGCACACGAGAATTGGTGTTTGTTAAGATTGTTACCATTTATGATTGGTCATTTGATCCCTGAAGATGAGCCAGCCTGGAAAGTGATTCTAGACTTAAAAGTTATTGTGGAGCTGGTGGTTGCGCCTGTCCACTGTGATGAGTCTGTGGCATATTTAGAGTATAAAATCTCAGAGCACAGACAGCGATACCAGGAGCTTTTTCCAGTACAGAGACTCCTACCAAAACATCACTTTCTGGAGCATTACCCAGAAATGATAAAGCTGTTTGGCCCCATTGTAATGTTTTGGACAATGCGTTTTGAGGCCAAACACAGTTTTTTCAAACAGGTTGTCAGACACACAAAGTGTTTCAAGAACATCACACTGTCTTTGGCAAATAAGCACCAGCTGATGATTGGCCATCACATGTATACAGAGAGTTATGCGAGATCAGCCTTTGATGTGACACATGTCTCGTCAATTCCTGTAGATGTCATGAAAGAGGATGTGGCGCTTCATCTACGTCAAAAATACCCTGATCTCACAACAGTTACTCTAGCACAGAGTGTCTCTAGCAATGGCATACAATATAGAAATGGAATGATTATTGTGCATGGATCAGTTGGTGGATTGCCTGAATTTGTGGAGATACTTCAAATGTGTATATTGGAAAACACATTGATCTTCATATGCAGAAAGTTGGCGTCATGGTACAGAGAGCACTACAGCGCTTTTGAGATACAAGCATCCTCAGCAACAGAGATTGTGTTGGCTGAATTAAGTGAACTGATTGACAACTATCCTCTGGTTGACTACAAGTGCGGAACCCGTCGAATGGTCACTCTTAAAAGATACATACACGTGTCTGGTAATTATTCTTGATTTTCATTTGTTGACTGTTTTTATGGGAATACAGGTTAAAATGATACACTCTTCAAAGACATCTATTTTTACACAGAAACATGAGTGCCTCTTAATGTGTCAGAAGTAGAACAAGGCTTCTTGTGGCTTCTGGAAGAGGTTATTTGAGCCAGAATGAACACTACAATGCAGGGGTGGATTGGCCATTGGGAGTACCGGGATTTTTCCCGGTGGGCCGATGGCTGCCCGTTTTTTTTATTTTTTTATTTGTTAATTTAGTTTTTGCTTCGCCTTGCCATGGTAACTCTCCCGGCCCAGGAGCAGAGACATGCACCGGCTCACAGAGCTCTGCTGCAGCCTGCTGACACAGCCCCGGCTGCAGCTGGAGGCTACTCCCCTTGTCCAATCACCTTTAATGATAAGCAGTCATGATGAGAGAGAGAGAGTGAGAGAAACAACAACACACCAGCACATGAAAAACAAAGCGAGAATTACAAAATGGAGAATGCGGGTAAAAAACGAAAAGGCGGAGCTGAAACACGGAGAAAAGAAAAGCTCTCGCGACTAACTTAACTGTCTATGAACTTTACTTAACATAATAAATAACTCTGCATAGTGTTTTGTGTTACAACTAGGCCTAAATCTAGTTATCTAAAGTATTGGAAAACAATCATATTCATATACTATCCTGATTAATTGATTAGTTGCTTTTATTAACCACTATTTTCATCAAAGGATGAAACATAATTACAAATCTGCAAGCTTACAACTCACATGTTGCAATGTGATGTGGTTTGAGCATATTGCTATTTTCACAATTTTTGATAATTTCTACCTATAATGACTCCCCCCAAATCAGGTCACCAGTGTTAAAGTGTTTTAAGTGTCAACATGTACCTTTCTTTGTGCCCACAGTCCAATTTGTTCATGATGGACATTGATCTAACAACATGACACATATGTAGTCTATGATGCTTTACTTATTTGTTTCAGTCAGTGTTTATGGTTTATTGCTCGTTCAACAGTTTCACATGATACAGTTAAAACTAATTCCAGCCTATTCAAGTCTCCAGAATATAAGGGATATTGTTCAGTATACTACTGTTATTAATGGCCTGTGTTTTTAAATGTACATCAACGTGAGTTGGCACAGTATCTGAGCATGGATTGTAGTGGGCCGGTCTGGACCAAAAACTCCTGGGCTGAATTTTTGTCCCAGTCCAGGCCTGCTACAATGACACTATGACACTACACTATCATAAAATGATGTTGACAACTACTTTGTAAATTTATATAAAATCAAGATTTATAATAAACGGTAAGCTAATTTAGAAGCAAGTGTCTGACTTTTGTGCATCATTCTGAGGGATACTTTCTTTACACTATCCCTATGATTTTAATGAATGCTGTCTGCTCACACTTCTATTACATATGGTTTTAATCATTTTTTTCTGCTTTTCTTCAGAATAACCTGTCAAGCAATATGGCTACATCGGCAGTGCTTCGCATTATCCTTGGACAAAATGACTCCTCCAAAATAAGCCTGCCTTCAGGAATACCAGATTCTGTTGAGGAATTAAAAAGTGAGATAACAAGACAATGTGAGGTGTCAGGAGACTTCAGACTGCAATACAAGGACATTGACTTTGATGAGTTCATAAACCTGAAGTCCACCTCAGACATTCAAAACAAAGCTACTCTCAAAGTGATTTACCTCCCAAGTGCTTTGTCTCCAACTAGCCCTTGCCTGTCTTCAGTGGAACCCAGTCTGGATGAGACTGCTTCCTTTTCATCGGTGGACACTGACATTCTCTCATCTTCTAGCTCATCATCATCATCCCTCAGATGTGAGCCATGGCCAGACGTCTTCCCTGTGCCTGAGTTCGTCTATGATGTCGAGCTCCAACTCCAGCGTGCGAATACTGACTTTCAGAATAATGGTATCCTCTTCTGTCCAAGTCCAAGAATGAAGTCAGACATTCTTGAAAGTTTGGCATCCCAGATAATCAAATATAAAGCTTATCCGTGCAGTGCTGAATTTGATGCAGTAGCTGAAGCACTCGTGAAGAAACACCCATGTTTAAAGGAGCAAGGTTCTGTTTCCGGCTTTTATGGGTGGAAAATAAGCTTGAAATATAAAATGGCAAACTACCGCACAAAGCTGCGCAATATCGGATGCTCCGAGCTGAATGTGAATTCCTTCAAGCGTAAACAAGGTGATCCACGCACATCTCCAAATCAAGTGAAGAAAGCTAGAAGAGCAGAAGTGAACTATTGTCCAGATTATCCAACAGGACAATCCCAAGAGAGCCTTGAGGAAGAGAGACTGGCACTATTGACCGAAGTGAGAAAGAGCAACAACCAACAGGTGGTTAAGGAGAAAATGGAAAAGACATTTGCTTACAGGCGGCATGAGGTGATTGAAGAAAAGCCTTTCATTGCTGAATTCAAAAGAAGGTGGCCAGCTCTTTTCTCTGAGCATGAGGTCAGTCGTAACTAAGTTTTTTACATTTTGAAGGGGTGAAGGGATTAAAAGGAATCTTCACTAGGGCTGCAACAACAGATTATTTTCATCGTCCTCAAATGTCTGTTTACTCACAACACAGACACTCAGAGTAAGAGGGAAATTTGACAATTTTGGCATTTTTTTTGTCCGTAAAAAAATCTCAAGATTATTTGCTGCTCTAACCTTCACCTAAAGGTGAAAATTATAATTATGAATTTATTAAATGCAAGGTGAACTGTCTTTATTCATGTGATGTAATTTTCCAGAAAAGCATTGTCAAATTTGTTGTACTGCAAGCATGTGGTGGTCATTGGAACTGGGCAACTGAATCATACCTGTGAAAATTATAACTTTGGGGAAAATAACTAAGGGATATCCTTGTTGTAGTCCTATATTGCATTGATTTAGAATGATCCACACCTACTCATGGGACCAAATTTTCATCTTAGGAAGTCCCAATAACATTTAATTGGTCCAGTAATTTGATTCTTGTTTTCTTTTACCTCTATTGTGTTGATATTTTTATACTTTGTTTGTTAAATGTCTATAGGTGGAAGCAGAGTTTACTCGCATCACCACTGTCCCACTGAGATCGAAATTCATGCAACAGCTGGATCATCATTCTACACGGCTGATGACGATCTTCAAAAGAAAAGGAGGAGCAGCAGGACGGAAAATAAGGAACATCATGGCAGACTTGGATAAGGTACTTATCCATTTTATTTTATTCCAATTTTATTTATTTTTTATGATGAAGACAAACGAGCTGGTCACCGTAGGGCTAAAAACCATCCGCCGGTATATCAGTGCATCCCTACTCCAAACAGTTAGAAACTAACCTGCAGATCTGTGTATGTTCCACAGAGTGTGGTGCTGAGATGCAAATAGCTGACATTATAATGTAGCTCCATTCACTCCAAAACCAAAAATGTGCACCACGCACAGTTGTGGTCTTGTGAAACGATCAGAGAAACATGTTTTGTTTATTGTATTCATGTACCTCAAATAAATGCACATTCCACCCTGCCAAAAAAGTATCTAAAGCTGCCTATAAATTTACAAAAATGCATTGTAAAAATGAATAATCTGACCAGTTTGTTTGAACAGTGATGATCTGTAGTGGTAATTGCTGCACCTCCCTTGTTCTCTGCTGCAGAATGATGCTGTTGAAACAAGAAGAGCCTGTGTACTGAAAGCACTAATGGTTTACCTCAATGAAGACCCTGAAGATCTCATAAGAGAGTACATGGTAAGTATTTTGGCCTTTGGTTTCTACTGTACTTTCTCTCCAGAAACTGAAAATGTGATTATTTTAGTAGTTTAGTAGTTTTTGACTAGTCTATAACACGGAAGAATAGGATATCATGCAGGCTTAGGGTACACACACAAAACTTCTTAGCAGGCAGTTCCTTAGCATCTTGGATCCAAACATGACATTTATGGACAGCAAGAAAAATGCATCCGATTTGGAAGAAAGATTTTTAATATGCTTCCATATTAAAAATCCCTTCATTGAAATCACATTAATAGCAGTTTGTGAACTACTGTCTTAGATATTATTTATGGATGGTGATTCCAGACAATATTAAATGCAGTCTGGAACAATAGAAAATTGGAGGCTGGATAGATAATAAATGGTGTGTATGTTGTAACTGAAGGTGTATTTGTTCTGTTTTTGAGGATGTTGAAGACAACCAGGAGGCTATGGACCAGACAGTCCTGGGAATCTTTGCCATAAAGATGGAAGGTGCAGAGTCTGCAGATGGCCTGGCCAACGTTGGAATAATCATTGAAGGTGTGGAAGTGCTCCTTGATCTTGATAACATTGCAAATGCAGTCGCCATTTTGTTTGGCCTCATGTACTCACTGGACCTGAGCTATCCAACAAACCTGAAGTACACCTTCGAGGTTCTGCAAAAACTTCTGATGGAACTAGATGGCACCAAACTCTCAACAAAGGCCCAAGTGCTAAAGAACAAACTATTTGAAGGAACATTTTAGACAAGTGTCCTCCTGAGCAGCACAGAGGAAACTTGGAGGACAGATTCCATCCCAAACCATCTGGCTGATTTTTGGATCTGCATGTTGAACTGTCAGAGAAGAGTGGATCAGATGCACTAAATGTTTAAAAGAGTTAAGAAAATGTTTACAAAAAGAAGAGACAATAACGAACTTGAAAAACACAAATGAGAATATTTGAATTAATGTCAGTTGCAGAAGTGGAGATCAACAGTGTGAAATGGAGAGTGATAGGTGAATATTGAAAGTTGTAGCAAGAAGGATGAGAGAAACAAATGGTCAACAAAGTTCCCATTCATAAGATTTGGTACCGTCTGTTGAAAATGTACATTACTCACTGAATGTGGTGGACTACTTTTATTTTTCTTTTCTAATTTCTTTGTGGTTTAATTTTAGAAAAGTCTGCACTGATTTGTTTGTTTTACCCCTACAATGCTGGAGTGGCAGGGAGGAAAATATTATTTTGAAGTATTTTTACTTGACATTTGTTCACCCTATTCATGTAGATAGTTCATCTTTAAAAAAATCAGTATCTAAGGTTTCATTGTACAGTGTTCAGTAATTGTGAGGGAAAAAATGTATTCAGCCATGTTCATTCTGCCTGCTTCATAAAGAGTATAACTTTAAGGTTTGGTTTGGTTTTGTAGGTCCTGTAAAAGATTTTTGTTTTCATTGGGCATTTTATACAAATTTAACTGTAAACTAAATTGAGGATTTTATAGCATAAAAAACATTTTAATCTAAACTATTTAGAAATTGGGAAATAAAAATAAGCTATACATGTTGAAAAATGGTTTCTTTGATATGCAGGAGCAATTTTAAGGTATAACTATAAGGTTTGTTCGTTTTGTGTGTGATGGTTGTAGTTTTCCATTGGCAATAAATAATATTTTTCACAGAACCAAGGTATTGTAATTTGAATTTACTTAACTACATTGTGTGGAAATTGTTGACATAACTAGGTTTAGTAAGTCTAACACTATTCACTAGCTTTATAACAATGAAAACTATGTAAGTACTGCTTATTCAAGTCAGTTAAGTTGGAACTACAAAGAGCTGTTCAGTTAGTGTTACTCAATGCAGCTGAGTTACATTTACATTAGTGAGTTAGGTCAGTGTAATGAATGCCTGTTTAGTTAGCTGAACACTGCCTGATCAATTAAGGCTAACTTGACCAGATAATATTGAAATTATTTAATACAGTCTTGTTGGTTTCACATAAGTTTGTTATTTCCTCTGTAATAATAGTATTAAATTAGTTTGAGCACAACACAGTTATGTGGAAATTGTTGACATAACTATATTAAGTACATTGAACAAATTATTTTTTTGAGTGTATTAGCATATTTTCAGTGCTGCAGGATAGTGATATGTGAACAGCTGTGTAATACATTAACCATTATGTTATGTTGGTGTGAGTCAGTGAAAATCACATCTCAAACTAGCCTTTTGCAGAGAACAACATCAATTTTACCATTAGATATCTGTTGGGGGGGGGGGGCAGGCATCAACGTGTCTGCTAAGAGTAATCCTCAATAATCCATACAGTGATAATGCGTTTCAGCCTCAGGACATGCTGTGTGTGTCTAGACTCTACTATAAGATGGAGGTACCTGGATGGTGCGGAGAGAGTGAGAAGAAAAGGAGAAAGAACACACCAAAGATTTTATGTGTAGCAGCGCTGACTTTCACAGTGCAGCGTAGCACAATTTATTCATACATACAAGTGCATGCAAGCATGAAAATACATGCAATAACAGTTGTGCGTTCTCTATGATGCTGGAATTGGTACAGCCAGACCTAAAATTGTTAAAAGGGTCAGGTACTTTGATTTCATTTTCACTCCAGTAAATATGGTAAACTAACACTAAATAACCTATACACACACACACACACACACACACACACACACACACACACACACAGACATAAAGACCTTTAGATCACCTGAAGGATGTCATATGAATATAAATGATTTAGACATGTTGATTTAAATGTTGTACTTGAAAAAAAGTATTTTATTGTGAGATGTGTCTCTTTCTGTTTATATTGCTGCAATAAATGGACTGTGAAGTACAGCAATGCACAGTGAATGCAAATTTAAATGTTACAAAGACAAGGATAAAGCTGAACATTTAAAGTACAGGCTTGTACTGTACTCTTTGGTAGTTGGTCATGATACGAGGCTACTGAATAGAAGAAGATAAATCAGGCGAGTTAGCATACAGAACAAAGACCACTTAAACTTCACTGCCATCAATTATCCTTAACAATGATTGGGTAAAACAGTAAATGTAGCATTTAGACGGTGTTAAACACTGAATAAACAACAGAATACTAGTTAAACATACAGTTTTGTACTTGCTTACTCAGAGAAATGATTATTTAATACAGACAGCAGTACCTAATCACAGTTAAATTGTTTAGTCTAGTGGATAGAGGAGGAAAAAGATGTCTTTTGAAGAAATATGCCATTTTTTAAAAGGTAAGCTTGAATTATTGATTGCTGTGATTATGTGCAGAATAGAGTAACAGTGTCCAGACTTTGTTCATTCTTTTAAATTTATATACCAAATAATCAAGACTAAAGTACAGAAAATTGTGAGTAAGTCTGAATATTTCAAAAGGTTTTTCTTTGTTGAAGTTCAAAACACTTTTTAGCATCAGTCAGTTTTCTTTTGGCTGCTTCTGTTACGTGGTCAAGCGGACACCCAGCTTCTTTTCTCTTGAAATGTTTTCATGCCTGTGCAGTAAACAATAACTGGCGATGAGCACTACCTTTAGGGATGTTAAGTCTACTTCTGCCTGGCTGTGTAACTGTCTTTGCTGGAAAATGTTTGGTTCTAAAAAAGATACGCTTGATGGGTGGAGTGAACACTTACCACTTGAGAGAGAGTAACATCCTGCCGCTGGGAAAATAACTGCCTGAGCAGAGTTATGCTGTTTTGAGCAAGTATCCCATCTCAGCTCTCACATCCATTAAACCAGAATCATCTTTCTGACTGGGATGATAGGAGAACAAACAATGTACTTCAGAGACTGTACACAACAGTGTTTTTCTGACATGCATTAAACCACATCAGATATTTATAGAGTTTCAGCACTCTGAGTGTCCAGTGGTCCAAAGTTTAGCTATAGCTGATGTCTGTCTGTATAATATTTTGATGTTATCTCATATCTACCTTATATCATGGGTATCAAACTAATTTCCAGACACAGCAGGCAGCTGTTTGCAGGAAGAAGCTACAGTATCCCTTCTATACCTGCCCAGCATAAAGTAAGAAGATTAAGTTAGAATTTCTTCCCCTCCGGCACTGGTATAGACCAAAACAGAGCTCAAGAGCTCAAGAGTATGAATATTGGACTTACACTCATAAAGTGGACATAAACACAACTCAAAATAAATGCTATGAGTAAAATATATTTACTGGATGTGTAAGCAGCTGATGTCTATAAAAGATTATCAGTCTTATATTTACAGCTCATTTATGTTGCACCCAAGTGGCCAAAAAGTCAGTTGTAGTTTTAAATTGGATCAACTTTGTTTTTCAAAGCACAGAATACATAGAGAAGCATTTAGATGTACTTTTTAGGGCCAGCATGCCTCAGTTGAAGAAAAGGAATGCTACGCACAACAACTTCCTCAACTATCAAGACACAGCATGCAGCTTCATTTTCTGTAGCTATTTAGAAGAGATTTATGCTCTTGTTTAATTTCAGCCCACGGGAGGTCTGGATATTATCGGAAATAACCCAGGGGAGAACCATTTAGTTTTATACTTATGGAGTTTTAATATCTCTTATGATAGTATGAATTCAATGATGCACAGGTCCATTAGTGTTTACATAATGACTAAAGAGAGAGAGAGTGTTCGACATAAAATTAGCACCTTGTTGTATCAAACAACATGGGGACTTTAAGATTCTGCAGTGGTTACTATTTTTGTGTTAATATGAGAGTGCGATGTTTGAAGTGAGTTTCAACCAGTGTCCATACTGTTTTCAGATGGTGTTGACGGTGCAATTTGCTCTGCAGGGAAGGAAGTGGTTGCTCAGCCAAACACAGTACATGTAGAGAAAGAGCAAAAGTAGAAATTCAGACTTGAATTTTGAGCAGACTAATGACCATGTAGTGAAAGGGTGATTTTTCATAACAGTGCCAAATATATACAATATGCAGTAAAGCTAGAATTTTAGTCACAATTGAGTCACTCAGCACAGCAATTCAGACAGCAACTTTACAATATATATATATATTAAAAAATGTAGTTGTACTGTGCATTTACATAAAATAATTAACAACTAAGTTCTAGTCAAGGAACTCTGCATCTTTCTTATATTCAACACAAAATGAAATATGGCCAAATAAGCACCTCAGTGGTTTCGGTTTGTGCTCCAGACAGCTGAGTAGTGGAGTAGCCTTGGGCATCTTTGTAATTCCAGTGCTGATCCCAAATGGTATCTGTTTGTGTGTGAAATTAGCTGGCCTCTTGTTATATTCATTAATTTATTTTCAACTAAAATCTACTAAACAACTTCAAACTCCTGTGTCATGTATCTAAAGTTTATGCCCCCTCAGGGACTGAGCTGCTTGTAGGTTTGTGGAAATGAACAAACATAATGTTGTCTTTTTTGTATTCCATACAGTACTCTCATATCTAAGGCAAACACAAAGCCATGTAATCCTTAGCCCTCAAGTCTTAGCCAACAATTTCCTAAATGCCCTTGGAGGGTCACAAAAATAAATGTATGAGTTGTTCGGCATGGCAACCCTACATAAACCCAGTCACTAAGCAACAAGGAAATGAGAGAGAGACCTAGGACCTCATAAAATAGTCTTAATCCACTCCTTACTGATTTTAGACGAGATACATGATTACAAGCACTTTTCACTGTGGTGACCTTTTGAGAGCATAATCACAGTCTGTGTAAATGTATTCCTTTAAAGCTTAGCAGCTGGCCAGAGATCATGTGCATTAGAAGATAAATCACTGTTAAAAAGGGTCTCCCCCTTCCATTCTGCAAAAAAGGGCATCAACCTGACTCATAAGTTTCTTTCAAAAATCACATAATCACAAAATTGTGGTCCAGGGTGTCTGCAACGGTAGACACAAAGTCATTGTGTTACACCTGGACATTTGCAGGACACAAATGCTGGAGCTGAGTGAGAGCTCTTTTCTTTTTCTTCTCCACGGGGGTGTATTATGGCACCAACTATAACGATTTTTATCGTTCCAGGCTAGATGCAACATTAATGTGTGTGCTCCTCTTATACCACATACTGTATTTCAAAACTGTTGGTTTTGAATAATAATAAAGCACGTTGTGCTGTACATTATATCTTGTTTTGGTATGGTACAATGTTAGCATGAACAATCATGAAATGGTGGGAAGGTGACAGCTGCAGTTGTAAACCTCAGCTGTCTGCAGCTCCTTTCACAACCCTGTTAACTGTAGCTCAGCTATCATAGGTTATATTTCAGTGAGGAACAATAAAATGTTGCCATGTTTGTGGAAATAAATCAAATGAGACTCTACAGAGGTCAAATTATGATTTAAATAGACTGTGATTACCATGTTGTTGTTTTTTTAATAATTCAGCTACTTTGATGAGCATCAGAAAGTCAGTGGCTTTCAACAAAATGAAACCTGTAACTTAAACCAAATTGTTCAGGTCACAAAATGTTTTCCGCAGTGGAGGTGATGTAAATGTTACAATTGGCCTGAGGGTGACAAAATAAAGGTGTGTTGGTATACAGTATATCAGATTGGTTTATCATCATTCATGTTCAGGGATGCATAGAGCAGCGTTACAGTTTATTGTGTAAGGATAGACACAAAGGTCAACATGTTATGTCACTTGTGAGATTTTGATTTATGACCAAATACCTGCAAATGTTCTGACAGTCTTAGCTGTTCTTTGTGTTAGTGAATGTTATTATACCTTCCAAACATCAGCAGTATCACTGATGATGTGAGCATGCTGGTGTTGGCTGTAGACTTGTTGTCTTGTCATAGGATAGATGATATGCATGCAGACAGAAAATAGAGAGAGGAGTGATATAATGATAATATTTAAATTTGTATTGCACATTTCATTCATGGTGAAACTCAGAGTGCCACAGTATTAATAAAATGGAAGAAACAGTGTAAAGAAAATAACATTTATAAGAGTTAAGATGAAAAACATTTTAAATTCGTGAATAGGCTCAATCCACCATAGTGCAGAGTTACTGGGCAAGATGCAGCAGATCTAAAGGTGCAAGTGAAGGTCTGTGGTATGACCAGTTCTGTAGGTAGGGAGGCTCACATCTGTTGATGGATATGTATGTGAGTAGCAGGACTTTGTTGTCAATCCTAAAGGAGACAGGGAGCTGGTGCAATGAAAACAGTATTGGTGTTATATGTTTGTTTTTTAAACTCTTGTCAGGATCCTGGCAGTGCTGTTCTGAATGTAACAAAAGTCCCCATCGGGCATTGATCTGAAGACACAGCAGTTACATGATAGATGTCATAACCGCTAGACCACCAGGACAACCCCTCTATTCCAGTTTTAAAAGATTGTGTAGTAGTTGATTTTGTTTACTTGTTTCTTTCACTAAGAGGATCTGAGTACATCGAACGTTTCAGTGAAAAAAATCCATACAGCCAGCTAACATCAGCAGGTCTCTATGGCAAAACATGTTGCATAGGGAGAGGAGGCAAAGGCGGCTGGAGGGAGAAGAGGAGGTAGACTGAGCACATTCAGGCTCCTGCCAGTGTCCCCCAGGCTACATGAAACACTGATGGGCTTGATAGACTGGGGGTTTGGGCTGAGCTGAGCTCTGACCGAGCTCCATTGCTGGGAGGAAAAATAAATCTGGCTGACACCAGCCGAGCTAGATCCGCTCCACACAGAGCCTTCATACGAGCAAGTCTGGCTTACCAAGGAACAATCAAAAGTTAGACTGTGTGCAAGGATAGATGTGCGATGTGTGGTGGCTGTCATAGTGAGGAATGTCTGTGATCATGGGGGGCTTCTGAGTTAATTTCCTGTCAAAGCATGAATAAAGAAACATGGAAATATTCATTATGGTTGGATTTGATTGACATGGAATTCTTTTATTATTTCAGACCTAAAGAAAGACTTGATTCATTGAATAAAAATGAACAGTGGAGCATCAATACTAGGCATTTTTTATGATTTAGAAATAGAGGAATGTCAAAGTAGAAATTGTTCTTTCACTACAGACATAGTGTACATGTACAACATGTCCAATATGTATGGTCATATATACATAGACAAAACTACATATCACCTGTCACTGAAGGTGTCTAGTCTGAACCAGAGGTTTTATTTGGCAGGGGTTCTAATCAGCCAAAGCAAATGTTGTCTCTGGATCCCCAGGGGGTGCGATGACGGAGGGAGAGGAAAGACAAGAGAGGACAGTGACAGTGATGCGCCTCCTTCCATTAACCAATCCTGCTGAGATGGAGACAATGCTAAATCTCCTGATGGAATCTCTGCAGTGCCACAGATAGGCTCCATACACACCGCCATCTCCATCATCTGTCTCCTCAAATGAATTATAATGGAGAAAATGGCCAATGGGTGATGGAGATTGATTCAAAAGAAACATGAGTGGTAATCAATATAGTTCCCTGTGCAGCCAAGCAACATAAGACTCCCCGCACCACCCACTGCTTACCCCAGGCTAAAGTTGGGTGCCATCACACTGCCTGTATGTAATTTATGATGAAGGTGTCACTCTCAGAATGATACGCCACGGCTGAGAGAGCCCAGCTCATAAAGAAAATAAGGACTTTTTGTCCTCACAGAGGAAAAAAGAAGTCGCTTGCTCTGTTCAATACTGTTTCGTTCATGTGGTGATGGATTGATCCAAGGTATCCCATAAAAAAGTTAGAGCTGAGTGATGCATTTAAAGTGGCTGTGAATGACAAATGATAGAGATGAAATGTTCTCAGGTCTCTATTGCAACATAGAGTCTTCATTCAAACTTTCATGCATTTACTCAAAGGAATAGTGAGACATTTTAAGAAATACTTTCATTTTCTTGCTGAGAGTTGAGATTCACTATGAATGATAGTAGTAGTAGTTGTAGTATTACTCTCATATCTGCATGCTAAATGTGAAATTATGCCAGCTAGCTAGGCATACTGTTTGGAAAAAGTGGCTAACATAACAATGTCTAAAATCAGAACTTTTTTGCACTTCATTTATTAAGAGGTAAACAAAACAAGATATACTGAGTTAGAATCGTGGTTGTTAGTTTAAAGAAAAAATCTTTTCAACGGTGCCAGTTTTGTCCAGTCTTGATGCTAAGCTAGGCTAACTGTCTCCTGGCAGTAGCTTAATTGCCACACTGATATGAAATCATTATCAATCTTATCATCTAATTCTCAGCTAGTAGGCAATTATGTTCATTTCCCAAAATGTCAAAGTACATTACAAGCACATTTGATTTAACTGATTTATTTAATACATTCACTTTGAAACATCTGCACAATGACAGTACAAGCAGACAATGCAGTACAATACATTGTATTCAGTTGAATTTATTGTAACCATAATTTCTCAAATAATGCCAATCAACCATAGAGAGCATTCCCAGTGACTTCCAACTCCCCTCACTCTAAAGATAAAAAAGACAAAAGATCCACCTAGATGACCCCTGTGTGTTTACAACCTCTGCAGCACATAATGCCTCCTTATCAAAGGTGTTCGTATTTCTTGTGAATTGCGTATGAAGGAGACTTGTAGGCCAACACTGATGTCTATAGGTAACCAAGGCAACTAAGCTTCAACAGAAAGTGATGATCAATAATGGATATGTGGCAGGTCATAGCTCAAGAGCAGGGTAGTGAGGGGTGAAGCATACTTTTCTGTATCCACATGGGGTGCATACAAATACTTTTTTCTTTTCACAGTCAAAGTCAGGAAAAGGATGTTGATATGCCTGAGATCTCCGAGGTCAGCTGTTGGTATTTTTTTCAGGGAGCAGACAACAGACCTGCCATGACAGCAGCCCAGCAGGGGCCACTATCTCAGTACATGGGAGGTGAAGGAGGATTGTAGAGATGAAATTTTACTTTCACTGTCAGAACTCATTTGAGGTATATAGTGTGTTGGATATAACTATATGCAAGGAGCGTTTCAGTCATGGGGGATGTCATTTTGCCAACAAAGGCTGAATGGTATACATACTGACAGTCCTCTCTGACAGCATCTACCCAGTAGGCTCCACTTCATCAATGAATGTGTTCTCCTTTATTTATTCATTCATTTCCACGTGGCCAGGTGCTGTCACTTTGATGAATGGGAGCTGGAACTGGCCAATTGTTTCACTTGACAGGACAAGTTTCACACGCTCTGAACTTAAGCATCCTCCTTGTCAGACGGGTCTCTGCCATTCCCGAGCTTTTTAGAAGCCCACGTATCGCTCCCTTCGTTTTCACACATACACAGACACAAGCCTCCCAACCTGATATCCCTGGGGCTTTTCTTATTAAAATCTACCTGACGAATTGGGGCTGTTCGCTTCAATTTCATCTCCATGTCTCAGAATGCTTCATGCCAGGTGGAGATTATAGAGTCAGCTCCAGCTTTTCAGGTGAGTGGTGAGTATGTAACCATGGTGGATGTGAGTAGGCGGTGTGGTGAAGCCTTGGTGCTGTTCTTGCTGTTTTGGTTGCCTGTTTGACAGCTGCGAGAGAGCCAGTTAGGTGGCTAGCACTGGTTTGAATCAGTGAAGCTCAATTGGTCAAAGTTGTGAACATTTTGCAACTAATGATATATCATATTAAGTACAAGTGTTGAATAAAAATCTCTGATGTTCATAATTATGTTATGTTTATGCTTCTCATTAGATTGTAGATTGTGCTGCATTAAAACAAAGAGGAACACAAATATGCTTATTAGCTTTCTTGCCAAGATTATAGGTGATAATAGTGATACTACACTCATATAGTTCATTATATATGTAGCAGGAACTGGGAAAAGATCAGCTGAGTTTACCATGAATAAATAAAATGAATATGGTTGACACAAATCAGATGTAACATATTAACTAAGGCGCTTCAATGGTGCTATGTGGATTTTTATTTCATTTTTGAACAGAGTCTGGCTTGCAGGTAAGCTAAGCTAAGCTTATTACCTGCTTACAACACAATATTATTAGATACATTAGCCAACACATTAACAGTCACTGAAATAGCCCTAACTAATCATGTAATATGCTGTAATGCTCTTCGCCCACATTGATTTTTTGAGAAAATGGATTCAACTTTGATTACACTGAATAGTCTGAGATCCTTTTTAGACAGTTACTGCACAGTAGCACTTAATGGCTTCTAAAGTCAGACTATGTAAAAGACCTGGAGCCATTCACATGAATATATTACAGTTGTTATAAGGAATAGAGATCAGAGTTGGAAGAGACTGAAATGAAACTTCAGTTTATTTTTAGATCATCTTACCCTGTCAAGTCACTCCAGGCATTGCTTTAAAATGATGATAATATGGAGGAGGACGTACCAGTCAAAGGTTTTGGAACACTTTCATTCAAGTGAATAGGAAAGCATGTCCAAACTTTTCACTGGTACTTAGTCACTTACTATGGTGGCACGTGCTGTAGGAATTGACTTTTTACCTCCATCTGTGCATATATGAAACGTACAAATAAGTGCTTCAGAAAGCAATGATGACAATGAATATTCAGTTACTCCATGAGGCTGTTTAGTCAACCCAGCATGAACTATAAACAGAGCCAATTAAATGCCAGTGTTGCTTGGGTGTTACCTCTTTTAATTTCTGTGTGATTATGACACTCAACTGGAGATTACCCATATACAGTGCAGCTCTGGGGCATTTGGGTTTAAAATGAAACACACACACACTAGCTGTCATTGTACATGTACGAGGAGGGCCAGCAGCCTGTCGCTGATGGCAGGTAGTAACATGTTTTCATGCTCTATGCAGGGAAGAAAGACGTGTTTACAGTCTATCCAATGTGACAAGCTCCACATCCTCTATCACTGTCTCCAGGCAGTGGAAATCAATGCTTTTATTCTCCAATGATATTTACCATTTTACTTTTTTTTTACACCATGACAGTAAGTGATAGCTGCTGCCCCAGTTTCTCTGTGAAACCTTAACTGCTGCTTATGTGACGTTGTGTTTGGATTTCACACTGTTCTATGTTAAATGTAATTATATGTCTTATTATGCTACATTATTAAAATATGTGTTCTTCCTCTTGTCATTGTTATTATGTTTAACAATGTACTTCCTGGTTTTAGTGGATAATTGGTTTCTCATTTTCCACCTCACAAAATACTCACTATCTAAAGCTGCCATCATTATCAAACTGCTATAAACTCGTATGGAGCAACTTTTGTATGCAGTCAAACAGAATAGGTTCACAATCAAAAAATTTATGTGAGAGTAAAACTATCAACACTGCAATCAAGAAATGTTTTATTGCAAGTAAAATAAATTGGTGATTAAACTGCAAATCAGAAGCTTTTTGTTTTCAAAATCTAAATTGGGTTACAAGCAAATGACTAGCTGATTCAGTTAAGCTAGCAGCTACAGGCTGTCAAATAATATTTATATATTTATACATTACATCACAGATCATTAGACAAAAGCAATCTACATGCACCAGTTCAAACATACCATTATTGCTAGGACGCATTAAGACGAAGGTTATGTAAACATACCTTCAAAGTGATTATCTCTCTTCTCCATATCACTCTCTATTCACCATGGATGTCAAAACTCCCTCTCTCATCTACTAACCATGAATGTTCCCATGTTGTCACTCTGTTCATGACTGGCCAATACAGATGTGTCTCACTTCTTTCAGTGTAGGTCCCACCCAGGAAATTTGGCTCAACACCAAGCAAAACCTCTGGATTTGCAAGCAAAACAAAACTTTTGGATTCACAAACAAAAGTTTATGATTTGCATTTCCATACAATAAATCCTTTATTGATTGCAATGTTAATAGTTCTGCTCTCAAATCTATTTTTTGATTCCAAACATATTTTGTTTGATTGCATAATAAATACACAAAAATAAGTCCATACTCTGTTATTTTTTAAAGCAGTGTCGGGAAAAAATAGTATGAAATAATTCAGAGAAAATATTTAACACAGATTTAACACAGATATCTCACTTATTCACCAAACAAACTGATTTCCTGTTCAGACCCAGGCGTCTGAAATCAGCCTAATCTATATGCATGAATAGATGCGCCATTGGGAATGCATAGCCTTCTCACTTGTCTCAGGTGATAGAGGAGAAGGAGAAAACAAATTATCACTCCTTTTTTTAAAGGAGTTTTCTCTCATGTTGCCAGTGTCTTGGTAACCATGGAGAGGCCTGTGGAGTTGACAAAACTGGAAGAGCTGTCAGTCTGGAGCTACAGCTGTAATCATCTTTCTGTGGTGATGTCAGTGGGTTGTAGACTTGTGTGAATTACCTTGGCAGAATAATAAAAAGAGTGCGGGATGCCTCAGCACCATGTGAAATCCCTTTGTTGAGCAGTATCGTGTCTCACCCAGACAACGACTCTTTCATGCATCCTTCGGCTGCTCATCCCCCTGTCTTTTCATCTATGCCAAATGACAATGATGGGCTTATTTGTCATATAATAGACGTGAATCATTTATAGTGCATCCCTGAACAGTTGGCAACTGGTAGGTGCCAAAAAAGGCAACCAAGAGCCAGAGTAGCACACGAGTGATGAAGGAAGTGCTACTAGTGTCTCTGATTTTTGTTCCAACTATAATTCACTCTTTTATAAATGGATTATGAATTATAGCTTAAGTTGTAATGAGTTCTAAGCCATTAATGAGATGGTTTCCTTTCTATTTATTATTAATACAGTTGTAAATGTTGATAATCCTTACTATTTGTGGGTGTGATACTTTCTAAACAAAAAGCCAGCAAGTCTACACTACACTTGTTAAATGTTACTTTATTATTATTATTATTTTGTTATATTAATTTGTTAGCAAGTAAACAAGTAACATGTAAATGGTTGCTAGGAAACATCTGTAGCACTGTCCAATAAGAAGCAACCGACTATGTAAACAGGAAGTCACTGTAGCATCACAAGCTTTAGCATAGCTAGCTTTCAAAAATATCTGCATACCTGGAGAAATCTGTGTCTTTTATAGCGTGTCGCTAATATTCATGCAGTTTACAGTAAGAGGGGGAAATCTGATTATGCATAGTGTCGTTGTGGTTATTTATTCTAATTTTATTGGCATAAAATTTTGAACTTTGAGATTAAGAGTGTTTTTTTCTGTGAAATTTAAAGTGTCAAGTGAGTTAGTTACACAGTTCCACCAGCCAATTACTGGGTGTAAATATTTAGTTACAACCCATTTCTACGTAAGAACTAGTAGTGCAACCAGTTTTAATTTAATGATGCATAAATCTACAATTAATAAACACTTACATTTTAACAAAGAAGAAGAAGAAGATAAACCTAGAATCCCAAAGGTTGTTCTTATCCATGGCTTATAATGGATCTATGATTAAATTATTTATTTAGCATTAATAAAGCCTTAGTTAAGACCTGCATCCTTTTTAATAGCAGGTGACTTATCAGAAAGTAGGACCATATATTTATAAGCCATCAATAAGTGTACACACAAGAGAACTACTACTGAATGGACCATGGTATGAAGATGGTATGAATATGCTTGGGTGGGCAGTCCAGTTCCACCATTTAGTACTTTAGTACAAAATAAATCCTTCTGGTTCCTCGGGGTAACAGGCAAATAAATAATCCTCTCCCAAATGATTCCTTTCCAGCTAGGGGTAATATCTCTTCCTGGGAGATGGAAAGGGTAATTAACTGCTGTGTGTGACCAACATTCACTTAAGTGTTTAACAGTTTAACTGGTGCAGTTTAGATATACCCACTGCCCAGTAGTGACACCCATGAAGAAAAGAAAATGCCATATACTAACCTGCCTGAAAAAGTAGAATACAATAGAGTTTAAAGCACAATAAGCAGGGATCAACAGGGATGTCTGTCTCTTGCTATAAAAAAAATCAGTTACCAGCCTGTTTTCTCAAAAGAGAAAGGATTTAGCATGTGCTCTGAGCAGAAATTTTTAAGTTTTATTTCAGCTATAGCATGGTGGAGGTTGACAGCCGCGGGAGATGAATGTGTTTTTTTTCTCCACCCGCATGTGAGTGGTTGTTTGGGCAAGGTGCAAGACGTTGTGGGAATGTGGAGCCCCGGCTGCACTTTGCAGATACACAAGCCTGCGCTTTCATGCAGACCCATCAGAATGGCCCTGTCAGTCTACTATCTCCTGGGACTCACTGCTGCAGTACTGGGGGATTAAAGCTTTTTATGAAGCATTCTCACAGCCAAAGGTGTACGCAATAGTAGCCTGTGTGCCTTTTTTTTTCACAACAAGGGTGGACTTAACTTCGCAGGACGCTTAAAGCTGGAATTATACAGGATGGAATTTTGCATCCAACTAATTGGGCTACAAAGGGAGAGAGCCTTTTGAGCTTTTTACACAAGTGCATGTCCAAAAAAAAGAAAAAACATGAGAAAAGAATCCCCTATTTTCATGCCCATCGTTCAAAATGCAGCTAATTATGCTCATAGAGAAGAGTGGTAAACTGGGCCAGATTGTACTACACCTCCTGTGGACTGTGAGGTGAATTTTATCGTGGAAACTGTTTTTGTTTATTTTTTCTTCAGCAGCATTCAGGTTGATTTAAGAGGAAAAAAATACCAACATAAACTTGTGTATTCATTAAATCAACTTATGTAAAATGTTGCAAATAATATGTACTGTTTCTTTCTTCCTTTCTTTTCATTTCTCTTCTTCTCAGTAGAGTTAGCTCTTCTGCATTTCACTGGGGTGGAAATCCTGCAGGAGACACCAGTCTGGATACAAGCTGTAACAGCATTTTCACATTTAGTTCACAATCTGTGACAATTAACAATCTCTTTGGTCCATGCGTGATAAATTGCTTGTTGGAGGAGCCCATTTGTTACGGCCTTATCGTTGCTGTTAAGAAGACTGAATTATCCATTATCAGACAGCACTGGAAATGAGTGGAAACCAAACACAGATTAGGGCTTGAGATTTGAGCTGCCAGGCTGGGCTACATTTGCATGTTGCCTACTCCAGGACATGCTTGGTGTCCAGTCACAGTCTAATTGACTGATTTGCAGCCAAACTCAGAACAAAAAATTCAACTCCAAATAATAATGTAATGTCTCACACTTTTTGGAATGATAAACAAAATTAACATAAATTGACAAGCTTTTTGATGCATACTAAATATATGTATATATATATATATTATTATTTGATGAAAAACATATATGATTGCAATGTGTAATACTATCAACTGCACACACAATGATAATAAGATTTGCTTAACCAAACCATGTGTCCTCTTAATATTATTTGATATCTTCTCACATTACTGCATTACCACGTGATCATTACATCAACAGTAAAGCAGCAAATGATTTCTAGTCCATCATCTGCTCATCTTAAGGCTTTATTACTTTATTTACCATAACCTCACCCTCCTGTAGACGTGCTGTAGTGATGTAGATGCTGTCCATGGTGCTGATATGTGTAGTTATTAACTGTGTGTG